>NC_086260.1:4120000-4436692 GCF_021018805.1 Prinia subflava | reverse complement strand
ATTTTTTGAAGATTTTTTCAAGGGGTTCGTTTCCCCTTTTGGAACCTGCTTGTGTCTGTATTAATTCTATGATTTTTGTCTCAAAGCTGGGCTTGGTGCTGGGAGTGACTGACTGCCTTACCAGAGGCAGAGTTGTGAGGATGGGAAACTTTATGCTGGTCTGGCTGCTTAGACGACTGCATGTCTTGCTGAATGATTTTTTAAAATTAATTAGATGTTACAGCTTGACAAGACAGAACTAGTCCCTGTTTCAGTGAAAACAGAGGGCAGTTTATCTGGGAAGCCATCACAATCCCCTTCCCTCCAAGGGAAAAAAAAGAAGGAAAATAAAGAATGTAACTGTGTGCTTGTTCACTGGTAATTTTTCAGTGTTTGTTGTAATTTCCCAGATGTTCTTTACAATAATTCTACAGTGATTTTACTGCTTTTAGCTTGTATTTACACTTTCGCAGTGCTCATTCTGTAGCAAGGAACCTTCCTTGCTCTGGAGTTTGAAAGTCCACTTAAATCTGAATCAATGCCCTGTGATGATTTGGGGGAGATTTTCCAGTATTTTGAGGCACTTGCTTGTGGAGCAACTTCACAGCTCCTCTGCAGAGAGGCTCTGCAGCCTCCTGCAAGGCCAGCAAGAAAATACGTCTCAGTACCAACCCACAGGACAGGTGCATCTTTGCACTGACAGTCTGCAGTAAGATGTTTTTTGCCTATTTAGAGGCAGCAAGATGATGTGAGGAGATGGTGATGCAGCAGCCTGTCTCTCTCTGAAGCAAACGTGCTTCCCAAGGGCTGTGCTCCAGCCCCCTCTAGTGCACTGCAAGCGCCTTCTGCATCCACAGACTTGCAATAAACAGCAGCTGGGTGTTATGTCTGGATAAGGTGCAGGTATGAAGGGAACAGCTACGAGGCAGAGCCTTACCTTGTCCTTTTGTGTCCTTCCCAAGTGACATGCGCTGGAACAAGGGCACGATTCTGAAGGCATCGGTGGATTACATCCGCAAGCTGCAGAGGGAACAGCAGCGCACCAAGGAGCTGGAGAACAGGCAGAAGAAGCTGGAACATGCCAACAGGCACCTGCTGCTCAGAATACAGGTTTGCTGAGAAATGAGCTGCAAATGCTCTTGGTGTTGCAGCGTGTGCCTGCTGACAGTGGTGGCTTTGTGGGGTGCGCGTTTAATTTGGCAGTGCTGAGATGCCTGCAGAGATTTTTCCTCAAAAAGGCAAAGATATCTTAGATTTTAAAAAAAATGGAATCATAATACTCTAGTAAAAGCGCTTATGAGTGGTCTGCTTTTGTTCTACCATGGCCAATGCTAGTTCCAAACCATACCATCAAAAATATTTACATGGTAGTACATTCCTCTGTTTGCCAGGTCTAAGGCATTGAGACTTCGTGTGTCGTGTAGCTGTTGATAGTCGTGAAATTGAGTTTAGCTGTTTGGGACTCTTCCCTGCTGCTTGAAGTCTGTAGGGCTGTACAGCAGTTCTCCTCAGCACTGAGAAGCTGTAGGTGGCAGGAATATGTTTTCCCTGTGGGTTGTTGCCTTGTTAGATTCACCCAGGTTCCCAGAGTTCTGAGCTACACAGAAATTTAAGGGTGAAACTCCATTTCTCTAGCAAACTCCTTTGTCTTCACATCAAGCTGGATAGGAAACCTTAACCCTGAAGCCAACATAGGGTTCTTTTTTTCTGGATAGCCTCCATTACTCTCCATAGAAGGGTAATTAAAAAGTGTACCAGAACTGGGTATTAAAACACCTACCATGGAAACAGTGATATCCCAGATATCCTCGTGTTGCTGCTCCCCTGCAGCACGAACAGCTGAGCTCTGCATGCAGCTGTGGCCTGCCAGGAGACCCCTCAACAGCCCAGCTAATCCACCAGGGAGATAATGAAGCTACAAATACCTGAGAGTCAAGTGTGGAAGTAAACAGCTTTAAAATAGAACAGGCCGAGTTGAGCCTCAGCACAGTTTTGTACTTGGTTGAGCAATCTGCTGCTAGAATGAGATAATAAAAACACACAAGCCTTTTGCAGAGAGGCATCAGGCAGTGGTGTTTCAAAGCTGAGTGAGAACACCATTTTTAAACATCTTTCATCTTGCTTTGTATTACCCATCTGCCCTGGGTCCTTCAATCAAAATACCATAAAACCCAGAGCCTTGAATAACAATACATCTGGCAACAAGCAACCTCAAGTGTGTATTTTCCCTTTTTGTGTTCATTCTGATTAAGCATGGAATAAGGAACTCCTGATTATGGCACGTTAGCTGATGGAAGAAGAGTTTGCTCATTCCATCTTCTCCTCTGATCTTGCAGGGTGCCATTACAAGCTTGTTTTAGCCTGGAAATGATGGAAAAGGGCAATAATCAGGCTCAGTGACAGGAATATCCACAAACAGCACAATCACAACAGTGACTTTGCCTAATATAATGCAGAAGTAGAAGCAAAACATCTCTTTTACTGATGTATTTGTGCGAGGGCATTTCTGTATGATTAAACATGAAGGTGGGATTTAAACTTTCCATGGAAATTTGAAGACTCCTGGCTCTGTGTGAAGTCTGAAATCTTCCTGTGACTTCCTTGTGATTTTTCTGCACAGGAATAGTGGTGTTGCTCAGTTTTGATTGACCTCTTCCAGCTCTGCCAGACTTGCAGAGTGAGAAATGTCCCCTCCAGAGTTTCAGCAGGGATTGATAAAGATCACACAGACATGCTGTGCCTTCACATACGACTTTTTAAAAATTACTAAACACATGCTTCTGCTATTTCCTTTTTTAAATGTTTTAAATACTTTTTTTCCTATTTTTAAATGTTTTCCTCACCCTACCTGATGCCAAACCTGCCTGTCCTGGCACTGGTTTGAGAAGAAGCCTGAGGGCAACATGTCTGTGCTGCAGGGTGCTGGGTTTTGGCTCTGGTGTAGGTGCTGAGGAGGAGTGTGAAGGGCCTGTGTGGGATGGTGTTCACCCACCTCCTCAAGACTCTGCTGTTCAGGTGAAAATCTGCAGGGCTGTGCAAGGTACAAGCACTTGGCACTGTGGGAAAGGGAGGAAATGTGCGCAGGAGAAGGAAACTGGAAGCTGCAAGATGAGCATAAGATGACAGATTTTGCTTCCAGATTTTCTTTTAATTTGCTCTTTGTTCTCCTTCACAGGAACTCGAGATGCAAGCCCGGGCACACGGACTGTCCCTTGTCCCATCCACAGGCCTTTGCTCCCCTGACATGGTCAACAGGGTCATCAAGCAGGAGCCCGTGCTGGACAACTGCAGCCAGGACATGATGCCACACCACACAGACCTGTCCTGCACCACCACCCTGGACCTCACCGACGGCACCATCACCTTCAGTGACAACCTGGGCAACGTGACTGAGCCAGCTGGCACTTACGGTGTCCCTGCCAAAATGGGATCCAAACTGGAAGATATCCTGATGGACGATACGCTGTCCCCCGTGGGAGTGACTGACCCACTGCTCTCCTCCGTGTCCCCTGGCGCCTCAAAGACGAGTAGCAGGCGGAGCAGCGTGAGCATGGAGGACACTGACCATGCTTGTTAGCATCTGTTGGCACACCTTTCAGAAACTGCTTTGGTTCTTGATCAGTAGATGAAATAATTTACCTTTTGTAGAATTTTTTTGATTTTTTTTTTTTTCCCCGCCCTTCCCCTTGTGCTTCATCGGTGTGTGTGCGTGTGTGTATATATTATATATATAGGATTTTTTTTAGAATTTTTGTGAAGAAACTTGTATATTCTATTTTAAAACTACCAATGCCTCCAAAATATTGTACAGCATATGTACAGAATCTGTGAACTGGGTTCGCCAAGAACTTTGAACTGGTCAAATCTACTCAAAGCAATAGAATTACAGATGAAGAGTCTGTTTCTACTGGGGGGGAGGGGGCAATTGTAGGATTGTAAATGCAACCTATTTACTTGGAAACAAAATGTAAAATTTAAGAATGTAAAGAAACAACAACAACAAAGTCCAATTTGTAATTGTGTTAATTGAATAGTGCTGCCTTAAAGATACAGTGTCCCTCAAATGTTGGTCTTACATGACAAGTGTTTAGGGAAAATACCCACCTGACTTCACTTAGAAAACAAACTAAACCCAAGTGTTAAGACATCCTGATTGTGTTGATTGTGATATAAAATGCTGTTGCTGAAACTGCAGGGAGATGTGAGTGTCTCAGAGTGTTGTTTAATTTTCCTCTGAGCTGATTTGGGTTTTCCTTTTGATCACGGTTCAAGTTTTTCCTCTTGAATTTTTATTTTGTTTTGTGACACACATGGATGGCTTTGCCAATGGCAAAGCAGGAGCACTGTAAGTTGGAATATGCTCTTTGGACAAAAAAAAAAAAATTATGCATAATATCAGCTGGGCACATTATGTTGTACATATCTAATTGGCTTTATTTTTTTTTAATTGCATTGTACAGTTTCTTTTGATTTGCATGGATTCCTTAGTTATCCTCAAATTTTTGTTTTAAATTTATTTGTATTTCATTTGTAAGATTTTTGCCTCTTAATATTGCAGCGATTTTTTGACATTTTTAAAACTCATTGGAAGTTTTCTGCGTTCTTTGTAAACACTTGAAAGGAAGCTTTTATGCAGGGTTCTGTGTTTTAAGAGAGATTTTGAGAATATTTTGTATATTACAGTCTCACTTTGAAAATGTTTTTAAACGCATTTAAGGTAGAGTAAAAATTTAGATTAGGTAATAAAACAACTCTGTAGAGAAACTGAACTTACATATTTATTTTTAGTGATACAGAAAAAAAGTAGTAATATGCTTGGAAACATAACTATGTAGTTAATATACCCGTTAGAGAAATTCGTGTTCTATTTCAGCACCGGGGCTGACATAAGAGAAAAAAAAGAAAAAAAAAAAACAACAAAAAAAAGAGTAAATTACTGTATCTGCAAATAACTGTTACTTGATAACAATGTTATTAATTTTTAACATGCAACCATGTTGTAAAAGTAGTTCGGTGCATTATCTACTCAAGTGTAGTCCTATGCAATAACGGTAGTTTTCCTTGTATTATATCCAGCCTAGGTGTTCCACGGAGGTGACAGGTGGTGTTCCGAGCTAGACGGAGGGATTGGAATTCTCCACGGCAGCCTACAGCTGACTGGCAGGCGTAGCTCGTTCAGAATGAAGTGCCTTAAACTCTAGTTGTAGTCTTCCTCGACTAGCACTGACTGAAGTGTGGCGTAGACAGAGCTTTAGGGTGGTGGTGTGTAGGGCGTTGAGGTGTAGCATGGTGCCTACGGATAGAAAACCAGAGCTTCCCTTCCTCCTTTGTGCTACACTGGAAATTACTTAGGATGAGTGCAACGGTGAGAAACTTGAGTGCCAGTCTGGCCAGCTTTCCAAGGAGACCTTGGGCTCAGCAGGTGTAGTGTTCAGAAGCCAAATGTGAGCTGGGTAGGATGGGGTGGTCAGGGAAGGTGATGGGAATCACCTTGCAGCTCAGTGAGCTGCGCCCTCTCCCAGACATTTCCCCAGGGAAGGGCTCCTGGTGTCCCCTGCCTGCCACCACTGCTGTGGCATGGGGGGCAAGGGCTCCTGGTGTCCCCTGCGTGGTACCTGTGCCACCAGCACAGGAGCTCAGGC
Organism: Prinia subflava; assembly: GCF_021018805.1. NCBI lineage: Eukaryota > Metazoa > Chordata > Aves > Passeriformes > Cisticolidae > Prinia > Prinia subflava. The sequence goes on along the minus strand of NC_086260.1, from coordinate 4,431,071 downwards.
TCAGTGGGGCTGTGGAACTCGGGGTCTGTGTTCCTGTCACTCTTCCCATTGCTATGTTCAGCCCTTCCTTCCCGCTTGAGCTGCCGGAGATGTGTTAGCATTGGTGCAGCCATGGCGTTGTGGGCTTGTTTTTTCTTTCTTTTATAGTTTTTGAAGGAGGGGCTGGAGTTGGGTTGTAATGATGTCTCTCCCCCTCAGCCCAGACAGCTTTTGGGAATGTGTCTTTCCTAGGGCAGAGGAGCTCTGGCTGAGGCAGGAGGCTGCAGGATGATGTGCTGAGGTCACCATGGCCCTGGGGCAGGAAAGGCCCCCAGTCCCTGCAAGGCAGCTGTGCCATAGCTCTGAGTCAGGTATGGGGTACAGGCTTCTGGTGCTGCTCTTTGGCTGGGGTGACAGGTAGGAAAATGAGGGCTGTAGATGATTGTAGCTGTAACACAGGGCTGTGTTGTCCTTCCCCAGACAATGGGGCAGGTCTGCAGCATTGGTACAACAAATCAGGGTGTGCATGCTGGAGTGTGATAACTGAGAACCACTGAATGTATTGAATGAGGCTTTTGGTTTGGTGCCTGCCCTGGACATTCTGAAATTCAAGTCCAGACTGTGGTATATGAATATTTTTCAAGCTTATGTGAAACCACTGGTACTCACTGACAGCCATGACTTCTGATTTTTGGCTACATGCTATGTGGAGGTGAGTTAGGATTCAAGGCCAACCATTCTATCAAGAGCTGGATTCCTTAGCAGGAGTCTCTGTGACTGCAGCAGCTGTGTTGTGTGCTCCTAAACCTTGTGTTTTCTGGGGTAACACATAAATTGGCTGTGCCCTGCTCTCTCTTCCCCCCGTGTTTCCTTAGGTTACAGCCCCTCTCTGAGCCTGCCCACCCTTGGAATGGTGACACTGCAGTGGGGACACCTCCAGGAGACACAGCCCCCAGTGGGTGCCAATGGGAGGTGCCTTTGCCCGTTTGAGCGTGGTGCAGGGTGTGGCTGTGACATTGTGCAGGGGTTGGTGGCAGAGGACAGAGCCAGCAGTCACAGGCAGGGTTTGGCATGGGCTAGGTGGAGTGAGATGGACAGGAGTTGTTGCCTGCTCTGGTGACAGTGACACGTGTGACGCTGGGCAGCGGTGGCTTCCCTGAGCGGGTGGAGGAGCTGACCAATTCTCACTTTGCCAAAGCCATGCAACAGGAGGGGACGTGCAGAGTACCATGAAGTTCTTCCTTACTGCTTTTGGCCTGTAAAGCAATATTTAACTCTTACAACCTGTAAAAGCAAAAAGAAGGTACATAAGGAAAGCACAAAGCACAAAATAATGCACTTACATTTATGTTGTTTGACATAAAATGCACTGGGGGGGAAGCTGATGTTGATAATAGTATAAATACCTATATTTCTTGAAAAAGTGACATTAATTACTGCCTCTTGCTATGATGCTTGGTACTGTAATGTTGATATTCATCTGCTGTTGACTGCAGCAATAATTTGTGTATGGTCCATAGCACTGTAAATTATGGATCAATATTAATGTATCCAATGAAATAATTTGAACTGTTGTTCTTGATAGATGGATTAAAGCATTTGGTTTTTCACATACATCTGTGTAAGTCACTCGTTTTCCATGTGAGTGGATCTTGTTTTCCTGTGCATTTGAAGTCCCTGCAGTGCTTCTGTGTCTGACTTGGCCATGGATGTGTCCATGTCCCTGACCTGGTGTTGGTTGGCATCCTTGGTTCCACCAGTGCTGTCCAGTTGTTTGTGTGGCAGTCACACGGGGGAATGAAGCTGCAGACCAGACCCCACCTGGGCTTTGCAAATACACGCCAAAGTGGAAAGACCCAGAGCCTAGAGTAAGGAATAAAACAGGTGGATGTGCAAAAACATCATTGCCTTTCTCCCCTCCCACGGGCTCTTGTCATTTGCCTCTCTCCCTCCCTGCCCCTTGCAGCTCATCAGGTGCCCTGTGAGGCCTTGGGGTACCTGTCCTTGTTTGCCCTGCTGTCACCCCTGCGAGGTCACTGTCCCCATCAGTGCTGCACAGGAGCACCTCACCCCCTTCTCCAGCTGACCTGTGCACGGTAGGATCCCCATCCCCTCTGCTCAGTCCTCCCTAACCTGTCAGCCAAGGTGCAAACACTGCTCCTGGCTTCTGCTGGTGAGGAACCAGCTGTGGTCTTGTTGTGTCTTCCCATTTTCATTATTTCTCCCTGTCTCTGTCGCTCTCATCCCTTCTGGTCTTGTTCTTCAACTTCATTGAGTTCCTGCTCTCTGTGGACCTTGCTGCAGCAGCACTGAGGGTTATTGAGTGTTGTACCAGGGGGCTTGAGCCCTGAGTATAAACAGGAATACTGAATTTGACCTGTGTCTTGAAAGTCTGGTTCCTATTAGAGGAGAAAATACTTAATTCAGTTGGATTAAAAATTACTAGCTCAATTTAAAAACCAACCCAACAAGAAATGCCTGACTCTATTAGGACTACAGCTGAACAGCCCCACTCCCTCTTTGTAAAAGATACTTGAGTAAAAGCTTGTGAGTATTTCCAGCAGGTTTTGTAATGTAATTTCTTTAGAAATTAAGCATAGTATTAGAATGTAGTAGTACTGCATTAGAAAATCTATTTATTAGCAGCCTAGGATATAATTGCTATTTTAAGTTTGAGTTCTTAAGATGTATTTTGACTTTGCTTTTGGTGGTCTGGGTTTTTTTGTGGTCGGCTTGGAGTGAATTTCTTGCTGTGGGTGACAGCACCTCAAGGTTTTGGCTGGGCTGGAGAACCCAGGAGGAGCAGGAAGAACACCCATCACAGGGATATTGGCTGTAGGCAGTGGCTCTGTGTCAGTAGAGACTTGGTGGCAGTTGTGTTGGACAAGCCTGAAAAATTCAGGGCAGGGTAAGGAAGTGGATTCTGAAAGTAAGTCCAGGGTGCCTGGTGTGGCCTGCTTGGCTGGGAATCCCTGTGGCCGGGCTGGAGGATGCTGCAGGGCTGGGCTGTGTGGTGTGGTGGCACAGCAGGACACTGCCACCGTGTCACCTCCTTGTGCTTTCCTTCCCGGCAGCTCCCAATGCCAGCAGGGAGGGGTGATGGCTCTGCCTCGGTGGGCTCAGCACTGCTGCTCCTTTTGCTCTCACTTCTGGGAGTGGTCCCAGCACTGAAAGTTCTCCTACAGTGTTGCTCCAGCTCCTTCAAAATACTCTTGTTTAAAATTGCAGGGGAATGGCTTGAAGAAGTGTTCCAGAATTACCAAAATCAATGAGGTTTGACGGGATGCTGGCTCACAGGTCAAATGTGTGTGCACTGAGCAGCACCTTTGTCTTTTCCTGTGACCTGAGGTTCACCCTGCCTTGAAACTGCTCCTTTTCCTGCTCAGCTTTTGGGAGGGACTCTCTTAACAGGAGTTGTGCTCTGGCATCACAGAGGGAAGTGATGGATCCTGTGACAGACCCCTTTGTGTTAGTACTGTCCCAGAGCTGTGCAAGGTAAGGAGAAGGCTGCTGTGGTCAGCAGGAAGGGCCAGGGCATGAAAATATTTATATGCAATATTTATGTGCAAAGCATGTCAATATCGATTGTTCCTTTAGATATATATAAATGTAAATGTCACCGTGGGGTTGATGTACACATTGAGGATGCTGCCTCAAAGCAGGCTTTGGTGGATGGGGCACACGGCTCTGCTCTGGTCCTGCTCAAACACTTTTCCTGCTCTCTTGCTGTTCAGCAGCGCCTCTCTAGATCTCCCTGCTCGCTCTGCCTTTCCTCCTGCGTGCCTGTGACAGCAGCAGGAGCCAGGCTGGAATTAAAAGAGAGGGGAACAGCACACTCTGGTGGGGCTGTGTCCCCACGGGGTGCAGATTCCTGCCCTCCATCCCCGGCAAACCCTCCCTGCTCCGAGTTGAGACGCTGATGCTGTTTGCAGGTTGTTTTCTCTGGGTGAAGAGTTGTTTTCTCTGGGTGAAGAGTGTCACTCACACAGGGGGGATCGGCTCCAGGCAGGGAGGGGGAGCAGGGGCTGTGCTGTCCAGGAACGGGGCACTGCTCTTGTGTTCAGCACTGCTTCTTCAGCTGCTTCAAATACATTTAATCAAAATCTTTTCATGTCTTCAAAGTTGGTCTGATTCTCCTTTTACACTGAGTACACTGAATGCTGCTGTTCATTGGGCATGAATGATTGCTGCTTTATGCATTCCAGAACAACAGAATTATAGACTGGTTTGGATTGGGATTTTATTAATATTTCTCTTCTTTTTTCCTGCTGAAAAGTAGTTTATAGAGCAGGTTGTTGCAAAAAAAAAAAAAACCAAAAAAACCAAAAAAACCAACAAAAAAACCCCAAAACCCTACTTCAGCACTTGTAAATAATAAAATAATTCCTTATTCTCTGACCACTAAAGTAATTTTGTTCAAACAAATCCATGAAGAACTTGGACTGCAAGGACCCAGCTGGGACTTTTTGCTTTTCTCTTTGGAGTAATGCATCACAAGAGAATAAGCAGAGATCTTAGATCTAATATAATAGTTCTGTTTAAAAAAGCAGGAGCTAAATCAAAGCTGAATAAATGGAAAAGAATTAAATTCATGCTAGACATTAAAAAAAATGCACCTCAAACAATGAGAGGTATTTTAAAAAGTCACTGTTTTATTAATAATACTTTCCACCCCTTTCTCTTGATCTTTTGATGACAAGCCTGGCAGAGGCACTTTTTATCAGACACTGAAGCAATTTTGCTGCTGTCATGTGCCTTTCTTGATACACACATATTAGTCACGCAGCCGTTTTATGTTCTTTAGCATATTTTAATATATAATTAAAAATGTGCCTGTCTGCTACCAAGCAACCAAGCACGTCAGGGGCTGATTGTGTTCTGTCACCCACAGCAGAAGGGAGGGTAAAAAATACTAATAATCATGTGTTCACTTTTCAGTCCTAATTGTGCTTCAGCTCCTTGGATATGTTGTCACAGACACAACCAGTGGCTTCTGAAGGCAGAGGCAAAGCCAACACAGGGGAATGACTGGCAGGTGACCCACAGCCAGGTCACTGTCACCCATCAGTGACAGTGCTGGGCTTTTCATGTGCACGTGTGCTTTGGTGACTCTTTTTAGTTCAGTTCACCTCAACCCCTCGAAGCTGCACCTTGGCTTTCCCTGGAAATGGAGTGCCAAATGCCTTCGGGCTCCTGAGTCTCTCCCCAGACATTTAAAATAAGCAACTCAAGCTGATGTTTGTGTTGTACCTCCTCCACGGAGGTAGATGGGAGTAGGACACTGTGCTGCAGGACTTGGGCAGGTGATAATCCTGTGCTTCATTTATTTCTAGGTTATCTGGTGTGCAAAATGGCCCACACAGCTGCTGGAGAGGAGGAGGACCATTTGTGAGTGTGCCCAGGTGGTCACTGTAAGCACAACACTAAATGGCTTTCAGCACCTTTGCCCCTCAGACTGCTCTCCCTGGGGCTCTCTTATGCTCCCAAAACATCGGGGTCATGGGATGTTTCAGGTTGGAAGAGACCACAGTGGGTCATCTGGTCCAACCTCCCTGCTCAGTCAGGGTCATCCCAGAGCACAGGATTGTGTCCAGACAGTTTTGGAATATCCCCAGTGAGGGAGACTCCAGACCCTCTCTGGGCAGTCTGTCCCACTGCACAACAAAGGAGTTTTTCCTCAGGTTTAGGTGGAACTTCGTGTGCATCAATTTCTGCCTGTGCCTTCTTGTCTTATTGCTGAGCAGAGCCTGTTCCATCCTCTGACTCCTCCCTTCAGACGTCCATGGGCCCTCAGCTGCTGTCCTGTTGCACTTTCCTTTCTGTTCCAGCAAAGCTGGTGGTGCTGGTGCATCCCTGAGAGAAGCAGGGATGCTCTCCCCACAGTGGCTGCTGTCAGAAACCCAATGGGTGAGCCTGTGTTTGATGGTCTGGAAAAAGGAGACAAGTTCACTGATATCCTCAGCCCTGGGCTTATTTAACTCTGGGCATTATAGGTTTATTTCTGACAAGTTGTGGCTCTGAGGATGAGCTCTAAAGCTCCTTGGTAGGATGGTAGCATCTGTGTGAAACCCTGTCCTGAAACTGGAGAGATGCACTGCTCTGGAGAGGCTGAGCAGGGCTTTCTGTGTAGTTTTAACCCTAACCCTTAAACCCTAACCCTAACCTCTTCTCCAGGCTCAAGAGGAAAAGGGATTTATTATGTCAGCTCTATGCCTCACTTCTCAGTCTCTGTCAAGCACACGCAAATATTCTCAGGCACACACTGTGGGCAGCAATGCAATCATTAGTTCAAAACTTGTTCAATTTTAGTAGCTTTTATTACTTTAGCAAAACAGAAGCCAGCACATCAGCACAAACTGGTATGGAAAAAAAAAAAACCACCAGGGGAAAAAACAAATAATGTTGTAAATAATTCAAAGGCTGTTTGTTGATTGCAATTCCTTGATTGGACCTCCAGGGAGAAGGATGGCATTACTTTTACATTTTTCACCATCAGCATCCATTATATAATCTGCTCTGGGTCTGCCAGGATCCTGAGACGTGACACTGAGGCTGCTTGAAGATAATAAACTTGCTTGGAGTCCTCTAATTTCTATTGGTTTTCTCCAGCTGGCCTTATCTAAGCAGAAAAGGCTGAGATGGGAAAGGAGCCAGGCTCTGACAGGTACGAGGAGCCCTGTGGCAGATGTGGGGACACCAGGGGCTTCTGCAGTGTTGCCAGGAGCCCAACTTTGTCCTTAGGCAGCAGTGCTGCAAATTGTGCCCTGTTTGTGACACCGGTGGCTGGCAGGGCTTACAAAGTGAAACCACCACATCCTTTTGGGCAGCAAGAGGAGACTTGCCAGCATGTCCTCAGTGCCTGAGAGCCCAGAGACAAAGGGCTGCCAATCTGCCAAGGGACAGCCCCCACGTGCCTCACAGCAGCGATATTTGCTGATCTCTGCCTTGTAATGCTGCCATTCCCTTACACTGGTGCAAAGGCTGGCAGATGAGCTTCTTTGGTTTGCTCTTTTGAATGAGAGAAAACAAGAAGAACACTAAGAAGAACAGAATGACCAGTCAAGGCGATAACCTACTTGAAATATTTTATACAGCAGAGAAATTTTGCATGGTGCCATACCATGGTCTATGAGTCAGCTACACCTGCTCGTGTCAGGGGTCCAAGCTCAAGCAATGGTGGGATACCAGTGGCAAGGGCCATGGCAGTTACCAGCTTGGATTAACTAAATAAATGAATAACCCTGCTCACTTCCCCTGAAAGAAGACCGTTTGCTATGAACTACACTACAGGCACTCGGTGGTTTCACTTGTGAGCAATCACTTCTTCAGCAATAATAGAGTCCCTTTCAAACAAAGCAATTGAAGAAGGTAAATCACATCAGATGCCAATATTGCTGCTTGTTCCACACAGCTCTGGGGTGTATGCAGTTTCACGGGTGCTTCCAGATTTGTCTTGTTCAAAATTGAGTTCTGCCCACTGCCTTACAGCTCAGGCCTGGGGCAGGACCTTGGGTTTGCAGTCCTTGACCCACAGCTCGTATGCTCTTTTCAGGGTCTCTTCACTGGTGTCATTGAATATGTCTGGAAAATAAGAATTGTAGTTAATAGGACATTCTGAGGAACTTTTCCTGCCTGCACGCACTGACTGGCAGAGCCACTCCGGTTTGTGAGGGCCTTTTGTGTTGTGTGTACAGACTGAACTTCATGGAAATGGTGTGAAAAGGAAAGAGATGCCAGAGATCACAACCTGGTCCCATGCACTGTTTCTGTGTTAGGGGTTGGTTGGCTTTTATTTTTAAATCTTATGAGCATTTCATCCCTGATACTGAACACATATTATTTAGTCTATAAGTATTAGTTCTAGGCACAATAAAAAATTAAATTCCTTTTGCCAAGGGCTATTTAACAAAATTTTTAAGTATAGCAGAGGAATTGTTTTTTCTCTTTTCCCCTTGCTGGTTTGTCTGCTGGAGCACTGCATTTCCCTTCGCAAGGTGAATTGATTAATCACAACGCAATTAATTACACCCCGGGCCTTAACGGAGTTCTGGGGCTTGCACACAGGAAGCATCCCCTCTCTCCACAGGTCCACCAAGACGTGAAACAGAGCCCAAAAACACAGCTGCAAAGCACAGAGCACATTCCCCATGGTGCCACCACCCACCATCGCCCCTGGGGCGGTACCTGCCACGCCGAGCCCGGTGGGCAGCGGCATCCGCGGCTGTCCCCCGCTGTGCTTGAGGCGCTCCCGCAGGGCCCTCTGGATGAGGGCCCAGCTGCAGCCGCTGTGCCACACGGGCAGCTCCAGCCCCTTCATGCACTGCAGGATCTGCTCCTTCTCCTGGGCGTCGAGGAGCCCGCGCGCGTGGGCCACGTACGTCATGAAGGCCATGTCGATGTTCACGGCCTCCCCGTGCATCAGTGACGGCAGGACCCTCTGTGGCACGGTGAAGGTGGGTGGCAGGGAAGGTTTGGGGTGGCAGAGAGGAAATAAATGGGGTTTATTTCTAGGAGAGTCCCTGGAAGTCGACATTTGACTCACCGCGGTTGCTGGGTGTTGGCGTTTTGTGATTTATGGGTTGCTAGGATGATCTGTTTTACACGTGATTAATCGCAGCTAAAATCTCCCCTAGGGATCGAGGATCTGATTCTCCTCCCATCTAAATCACCATGAGATGGAAGGATGAGCTCTGAATATTGAATAAGGTGCAGGTGTCCCCCCTCATTCCTCAATGGCAGTTTCTCCCCAGCAGTATGGGCTGTGGCCTCCATGCCTTTGTGCTGTTACAGTTCATGTTGGTGATTTCTAGTGGCTTCACTGGAATCTGGTTTTCTTTGAGCTTCAGTAAGTGCCCAGTAAGAAGCCACAACTAGGGTGAGGTCTGAATTGGAAATGGGTGGGGGTGTGGGGGAAATGGGGCAGGAGAAGGAGTCCCTTTGACACCAGGCTGGTGTTTTGGGTGACCTGGGGGTAGCATGTGCAAGTCTGGAGCTTATCTCAACTCCTTTTCACAAGGGTTTCATGCAGCCTAGTGATTTTTTTTTGTTTTTTAAGTGGATATTACAATATAAAGTCTGTCACTCACCATTTCCAGCTCTGGGCTAATAAGGTGGCCAAAATCAACCAGTCTGTCCAGGTCATCCTCCCAGAGGTTGGGAGCCAGCTCTTCCAGCATGGTTTCAATGGCAATCCTGGTAGTCTGCAGAGCAGCATCCCCATGGTGGGCAAAGCCGTTGCAGGACTGGAACTTGGTGTCCAGCAGGTATTTTCCATGGTTCTTGAGCAGGTCAAACAGCCCTTTGTGTTTCATGAGGGCCATCTGGGACAAGGAATAGAAGAGATAATTAAGGATAATTGTCTGATCCTTGTATGTGCTGTTGGAAACTTGAGTGTTTCAGTAGATTGGACTGCAATAACATGTTATACACTAGCAAAGAAACACCTGCACATGTGGTACATGGACAAGCTGTGCCTGTGTAACCTATAAAAGGAGTTTATGTAGACACAGCATCTGGTTATCACAAATACATCTGGGATGTGTTCAGCAGGTCTCTAGGGAATGTGACCCAGTGCTGTCACACATTGTCAGCTGTGCTGAGTGAAGGTGTGTGCAAAAGGCAGTGTGGAAATGCCAGTGGGACTCTGGTAAAATGGCAGAGATGATGGGAGCCCTGGTGTGCAAGTTCCCCTGCTGCTGGGCAGCTCTGCCCCTGCTGGGGCTTTGCTCCCATAGCCCAGCAAGTGGTTTGTAATGAGCTTTGGTACCTGCAAGGAAACTCAGGACTGGATGGTGGCCATCCCCAGGACAGGGACTGAATGGTGGCCGTCCCCAGGACAGGGACACAACTCCCATCTAATCCTTGGGGTTGCTCTTTGGGCAATGGAAGGAGGGAAATACTGCAGTATAGAGAATATGAGGGTTTAGAAGTGATGTCCTTGTTAGAAGTAAATGTTTTTTCCTTCTCTGACTCAGGCATTAGCCCCCCCCTGCAGTGGGGAATGGTGACCTGAGGATTTCATAATGCCTGGCAGAAACCTTCAGACATCCTGGGGATTTCTCACTTGCAAGCACTGAAAATTGCTGTTGATGAACTCATCCCTAATACACTTTAATAGCTTGGACTCTGCTTTATCAAAAGTTTCCAAAGCTCTCCAGACATAAAGCCATTTACTGTGCACTTTCCAGGTAATTTTAGAAGCAGAATTTGCCTCTCAGGAGATAGATTGACCACACTTGACATACCTACTGAGGTAGGTACAAATGATCTTGCAGATTATTAATCCCCATCATAATGAGCCTCAGATTCTCTGCCAGGAGTTCATTACAGAGTGCTGTGGATCAGTCACAATGGAAAGATGAGTCTTTTCTTCCCTAGTTTTGCTGTGTCTGGTTGTGAGTTTTTGCCGGGTCTAGCTGTAAGTTTTGGAGTTTCCTCTGCAGGGTTAGCACTGGACATTGAGTGTAAGGGAGGTTCTAACAAATTTAGCAGGTGTAAAAAAATATATATATATAGTCTCAATGAGAGTTAAAAGTCCCCATGCACCTTTGATGGCCTACCTTAATTTCTCTAAGTTGTTTATACAGTGCTATGGATGCTGCTGGACATTCTCCTTTTCAATACTTAAAAGGGGCAAGAAAGATGAGGACAGACTTTTTAGTAGAGCCTATTGTGACAGAACAAGGGAAAGTGGTTTAAACTGAAGGAAGACAGATTAAGGCTGGCTGTGAGGAAGAAATTTTTTACAATGGGGGTAGTGAAACCCTGGAATGAGTTTCCCAGAGGACTGGTAGACGCCCCATTCCTGGAAATACTCAAGAACATGTTGGATGGGGCTTTGAGCCACCTGATCTAGTGAAAGGTGTCCCTGCTCATCACAGGGGATTTGATTTGGTGACCTCCAAAAGTCCCTTCCAACCCAAACCATCGTACAACTTCAGCTTTGAAAACTGCAAAAGTTCTTACCTTTAAAATTTCCCCGAGGCCGTTGGAGATGTGTCGCCGGGGGATGCTCTGGATGAAGGATCTGTCCAGGAAACTCGCCACGGGCGGGGTGTAGCCCCCGAGCTTGTTCTTACACTGCAGGAAGTTCACCCCGTTCTTGGCCCCCACGCTGGCATCCACGTAGGAGAGGAGGGTGGTGGGGACCCGAATGTAGGGGGTGCGCCTCCGGTAGAGCGACGCGGCGAGGCCGACGATGTCCAGGCACACGCCGCCACCGATGGCGATGATGGGCTCCGTCCGCCGGTCCAGGCTGAAGTTCTGCACCTCGTGCAAGATGTTCAGCACCAAGTCCATGGATTTCGTTTCCTCGGTGGTCGGCAGGGCGAGGATTTTGTGCTGGACGTTGTTCTCTTCGAAGTACGCCCTGACTTTGGAGCCGTAAAGTTTGTCGACGACTTCGTCTATGACGATGAAGCGCCGCAGTTTCCTCTTGCTGGCGGTGGCGAGCTCTATTTGCTGGGGGTCAGGGATGTGGCCCCAGAGCAGAGTGGTGTTAGAGGGCTCCAGAATGTTGTATGTTTCTACCACTTTGTAGCAGAAGTAGATGGGAGCTTCAATTATCCAGGAAATCCCACCTTCGGAGACGCGCTCGCCTCTGGCAAGGATCAGAAAACACGGTTTGAAATCGTTATGCTCCTAGTTTGACCTTTGCATGTCTGAATTAGTTTAAGGATGTAGCTGGCAGGTGAAGAATCTAGAGTCTCCTGCCCATGCACTGCAGAAACACTGGGCTCAGAAATTTTATTCATGGAGAAACTCTCTGAGGTTTTAGTGAAGAGTTAAATGTCTGAATTCCTACATAGCATTAAAAAGATACAGTCCAGAAGGGCTGGGACATGTTTTTCATGCTAGAAGTTTAAAACCCATAATGAATGAGCCAGCCCAATCATTTCAGCTTCCAAAAAGGGAGTGGGGAAGAGAGGAGGTTGCCAAAATTTTCCATATTTATGGAGGAAGCATCCTCTGATGCTGTATCTGGGTGATAGGAGTTAATTTGTACCTGTCTATCTATAAACAGCCACACGTCTCTATTCAGACCAGTGTTTCTACAATGCTTTAGTTAAACTAGCAGATCTCTACCTCAAAATAGATGTGATAGAAATAGTAAGTTTTCCTGGAAAGGGAAAGAAAATTGTTTGGAGGTTGGGAAACATCTCCATACTGGAGTTTTCAAGGGTAAACAAAAGCCAAAATTAATTATCTTTCTAAAACAGTGAAAAGCACAACCCTACAACCTCTTCCTTTTGTGGGATGGGCAAACTAGGGAAAAATAAAGTTGGGAATCAAAAAAAAAAAAAAAAAAAAAAAAAAAAAAAAAAAAAAAGGCAGAAGGAAATAGCAAAATGTTTTTTATATAAGACTGTTTCTTGAGCTGCATTTCGGTAAAAAGTGAGTTTCTGTGATATTCATTGGATAATCAGATTTCCCTACATGCCCAATTTCTTTTCACATGCCTGAGCATTCACTTAGAGGTTGAAATAGATGCTTCCCTGCTTTCTTTACTAAATTGTCTCTAAGCCCTTAAACTCCATAGCTGTTAAAGAAAACCAGTGAGGATTTACACTTTCCAGAAAATTTCTTCTGGATTTTTCAAATGCAGTATCAGAAAAAGCACCATTGTGTACATTTTAATGCACCATCCTACAGCTGTATTTAACTATGTGTGCATTCATCTCTGGTGTGTGACCCTTCTAAGAGATGGTTTGGAATGTTATTTGGTGGAATCAGCTTTGGGTGCTGCATGGTGCAACCAGTACCCACTGCAACCCCTCTGCTGTATGAAAACAGTAGTGAATTTGGGGCTGAACTTGGCTTTGTGGGAGCATATGTCAGCTGAGGATTTTTCTGGGTGTTCTTGGGCCCTAGGTTCATCCTTCTATTGGCTGAGGTCCAGCAGGCTGTTTTTTGGGTCTGCCAAAGTCCTGCTCTACCTGCTGCAGCTCTGCCTGGGTGATGCTCGTGCGCGGTCACTGCCAGCGCTGGTGAAGGTCCCTCTGACCTGGCTGAGAAAAGGGTTAGACTTGTGCTGTTAAAATCTGAGCATGACAAAGACTGGAATACTTCTGACATGAAAAAGAGAGCTGTATTAAGAAAGATCTGCATTATCAATGGGGATCCATGTGCTCGTGAAAAGGAATATCGTGTAATTAAAAGATAATTAACTGGAGATGTACTATCAGCAAAGAGCTGTATGTGTCCCTGGGGGAAATTTGTCTCTGCTCAGTCTGAAGCAGCATTAGGTGACTTCTGCAGTTTGAGGGATGTGTTAAGGGCTTTGCTTCTGCCAGTGACAGTCTATTTTTCCCACCTACCCTTTTCATTTGTCTGCGACCACCTCTATAAACCCATCTGTCTCCCATGCCTCGGCGTGAGATTTTGCACACACAGATTGCAGTTTCACAGAAGTGGAGAAAAAGAGCCCAAGTGAAGCCCACAGATGTCCCTGGGTAAGCTTTTCAGAAATTCCTGTCTACAAAAATGGAGGCTGTTGATAAAATTCCCTCTGTAACTCAGAGCTGTGTCAAGGACCATTGCAACCGCCTGTGCCACCATACTGAACGTGTTCCCAAGGACACATTCACAGGTTTATACACACAGGTCAGGTTGGATGGGGCTTGGAGCATCCTGGTCTAGCGGAAGGTGTCCCTGCCTATTGCAGGGCTTGGATTAAATGACCTTCAAAGATCCCTTCCAGCCCGAACTATTCTGTAATGCTCTAATCTGTCATTGCGGGTTGAAGCCGCCACGGTGCCCATGATGGTTTCTCCATCCCACCAAGAAGACTGCCCAGTTTGGCCGGCCAGAGCAACACAGCCTCCTTCCTATACTCACATTTTTGCCTCAGAGAGGGTGATCTCATCCTCGTCGTTGGAAAGGGCTTCTCCTTTCTTGACACGGCACCACGTGCTCTTGACTCTCACCAGCTGGAAGTCCGTCTGCCGGGGCTCCTGGGGCACGGTGGCTGCTGGGGCCGCTGGGGCACGCACCTCTTCTGTCACCAGCATGCTTGCAGAAGGTGAGATCTCCCTATCCAGAGATCTCCCATCACTGGGTGCCTTCGAGGTGCTTTTTAAAGGCTCCGGGGTCACCCGGCATTGGGAGGGGAGGTCTTGTCTCCATGTGAGGGACTAATTACAAAACTGAGCTTACCTAATCCGGGGTGCACGCTAACGGTGGCAGCAGCGTTTGGAGACACGTGCAAGACACACCAGGATGGGGTTGTGTAATCAGCTGGTTTTGTAATGCTTCAGATGTACAATAGGAGTGCATACATTCACTTCCAACATGATGCCCTACAGCAAATTTAAAGTTATGAAAGGCAGTTTGTGTGATTCTTCGTATCATTCAGGAACCTCCTCTGCTGAGCAGAGCCTCTGATCTGGCTGCAGCTCTAAGCTGCTCGTATGGGATGAGACAGGAGCAGAAGCATGGGGATCACCAGCTGGTTAAATCTCTTTTGAGCTCACATTCCTGGGAGCCTCCTGAATTGAGGAACAAAAACTATTTATATAATATATATTTTAGCTTTTATGATGGGTTTAAAAAAATTATCAGAGAGGATTTATCTCCTGAAGGGCTGTTTGGGGCATGAGCTGGGTTTTGATCCCCACGTGACTGGGGGATGCACAATTCACTTTTCCATGTGATCTTCCAGCTGGGGCTTTTGGAGGGCCCCAGGCTCAGGTTGCCACACGAATTATTCCCTTGGCATACAGCTCTGTGTGCTGAGCAGAGGAAGATCTTCCTTTGATTTCACCAGCAGTGCCTGAGGGCACAAACCTGTCTTTGCCACCTTCTCAGCCGTGTTTCTGAAAACTGTCCTTGTTCAGAAACAAAGATCAAGAAAACCAAAATCAGATGTAAAAGCAGAGGCAGGAAAAAATGGGTCCTATAGAACCCATTGGACAACCCTGTGTCATTGCTTTGAAGGTTCAATTGCAGCCAAACTCACTTTGGAACCTTCATCTATCTCAAAATTAATACTGAGAAAGAGTTGCAAGAAAAATCTCCAAAGCCATGTAGCCCTGCTCCAAGAAGTGTCTAACTCCTGACTCCAGTCCTCACTGCTGGCTTCATCTCCAGATGGTAAAGTGCTTTTTAATGAGGACAGGCTGTTAACCCCATTTTGTAGAAGAAGAAAATAGAGTCCCAGAAGTGAAACAACTTGCCCAAAGTCACCTTAAAGCTAGTGTGTGTGGATTAGATGGCACACTAAAGCTTGTAGCTTGTTTACCAAATACTCATCTGAAATTTTAACTCCCAATCTAAATACAAATTTTTTGCTTTCTGCAGGAACTGCAATTCTAATGCAGTTTGTTGTTTACTAAATCATAAAATAGGTATACCAAGTATATCAGGAGGTCTGTTTTCTTCATCTTGTTTATTTGTTCTAATTAATAACAATAGAGTCAGCATTGAGACTTCTTTTATTTGCTTTTCTTTTACTCTACCATCATGTCCATTTACTTATTTTCTATTTATGCCTCCCTGTTCTGTTCTGGGGACACTGAAGTATCTTCTGTCACATTTGAGAAGTTGACAAATTAACTTTGCACAGTCCAGCTGCTTCCCAGCACCGATGGCTTGCATGCCTCTGTACCTTCCATCCAGCAGAAGAGCTGCCAAGAGCCCTGTCTGAGCTCCCCCAGCCTGTTCACCTCCCCTGCCCAGCCCTGGGCTCTCTCTGCACACCTTACAGGTACACTGAGTCAGTCCTGGAGTGAATGAGCCCAGGGGGATACATCCCAGGGGTGACAGATGCTGTTCTGGTTATGGGGCAGTCCATATTTCCTCATTACCTTCAGTCTGTGTTTCATATGAATGAAAAGGAGATGCTTTTCAAAAGGAGCCCACCTCGGCTCCATCACATGCTCTTCAAGGACTTTGCTTTAATTCCTCACCAGCCCTCTCTGCCCAGCCCTGCTGCAGGCCACCTTTTGGACACCTTGGATGTTCCCACTGCTTGCTCCTGATGGGCTCCTGGGACCCTTTCTTGGGGCTCAGATCAACTGGTACCCAAGTGACACAACCTGCCCAGTGTTTGGCTGTATGGGGCAGTGGTGACCTTGTGGCTCAGGACCACTTGTAGATAATCTGGGGTTCAGATTATCTGTACCTGGGAGATTTTTGGCCCCATAGCTGGTGGTTTAGCAGGGGCATGTCTGTGATAAGTAATTAGAAGGTTATGAAACTGCCAAATACTCCTTGAGAGCCAGCAGCTTCCCAAGGTCAGGATGTGAACTTGCTCTTATGTAAAGCCAAGGCATTGGCAGTCGGCTCTTTTGTTGTGCCTTTTTCCTGCCAGGTGCTGTTGGATCTCACCTGGTGCCTGTGCTCTGGTGGGTGCAGCCCCAGCCCGGGGCCATCCTCCCCACGCAGCCTCTCCCCAGGGCTGGGGCTCTGCCCTGCTGAGTGAGGGAGGAGACTTTGGCCGGGCACCCAGCACCGACCTCCTGCTCTGCAGAGGCAGCAAACCCACCACAGCATCCTCTGAGGCCAGGGGACCAGAGGGAACATGCATAACCCTTCAGGTAAACTGCCTGTGTGGGGTGGGGAGCTCCAGGAGAGTGATGTGACAGGAGGGGACACCGTGTGACGCCCTGGTCCTGGGTCCCCACCTTCCCCGTGGAGATGGGACCTGCAGGCTCTGTGGCTTGGCAGCAAGCAGCAGAGGGGGGGTTTGGCAGGGAGAGGAGAGAGGCTGAGCACAGGAGATGGGTTTGCAGGAGTGAAAGGAGTGGGACAGTCCCAGAAGAGAGGAATGGTGGGGTGGTGGACACTTGCAATGTCACGAGAGCTTTGGCTGTGACTGATTTCTGGTGGATTGTGATGCTTGTTTTGCAAATAATTTCTCTCCCTAATGGACCACAGGGGGGATTCAGCTTTTCAACATATTTTCTAGCAGTAGAACCTGTAGGAAATGCATCAGCCTTGCTTGTTCCTGAAGCTCAGTCAGAGTTTAGATCCCTGGCTCCTGCCATGAGCAGCAGTTTCCCCTCTCTGGCTGCTTCTTTCCATTCCTCCTCATCCTCCCACTCCATCCCTGAGCCCTGCTTGGCTTTTGCTGCAGGCTCTGGCACTGTGGATGCTGAGGCTAAGGCTGGGCAGGCTGAGCTCTGCAGGGACCCCCTGCAATGTTTGATGGGCACACACTCAGGTTTTGGCCACAATGCCCACCCACCCCTGTCCCCACACAGGCTGTGACATGCCCCGTGCCAGGACGTGTATTCACACACTAAGGCAAAGAGGAGAGGCTGGGAATAAGCTGCTGTCAATGCCCCAGGAGCCTTGGTGAATGTGATGGCTGGAACTGTTTGGGGTGATTTTAGCAGACTGGATTTCCAAGCGCTTAGCACCAGCAGCTCCTGCCAAAGTGCTTGGCACAGGAGCAGCAAACAGGCTGGCAGCAAAGTGTTCAGGTGGATCAGGTTCAGTGCTGTGCCCTGGCTGGGAAGGGGGGCTCGTTTGGAAGGCACTGCTGGGGCTGCAAAACAGATCTAGAGCCTGGAAGGTGAAATGAGGATAGCCCTAAAATGGGAACCAAAGATTTGGTCTTTGTGGTCTCACGTATTTGCTTTGTTTTTGCCAAATCCTGGCTGTCTTCTTGTCTCTGTGCCTCCTTCAGAGTGGCCCCCTGCAAACAGTAAAGAGCCCTCCTCTTTTCCCCACCTAAAAAGTGCCATCTGAGCACAAACTGCAGAGTTTAATTGTGATTCTGGAGCAGCAGGTCCCTCCATGGCACTGCACTGCCTGTCTGCTCAGGGGACTCTGATGTCCCACATGTACAACCCTGCAATCCTGACTCCTGACTTTGGTGTGAATCAAAAGTTCCTGATTTCAGACAGAGTGGAAGCTGCAATTTATTATTCAGCTTAGTTGTAAAACAGGGTGGCTATGCTGTCAGCACCTGCCCAGGAAGATGCTGGGAACCATTCTGCTGGCAGGAATGATCTATTTTAAGAATTGCCACCTTTTCTTTCTTTATGAAGCTGCTGGAGACTTAAAGCAACCCTTTCTTTCATGGTAGGGCTATTTTCAGCATTTTTTTTTTCTCTAAGTAAGCTGTTTCTTTTTCTCCCGTTGATGATAATGCATAACAAGATGGGAAATGGAAAGAGATGTCTGTACATACATAGAGCCATAGGGACACAATCAGGAAATCTAATTTAGTGCTTAATATAATCCAGCAGTTTTTCTGGGATTGTGTAGAACTATGCACTGAAATGAAGCACTTTTTCCTGGAATAACCTTAAAAAAAAAAGTAATTACATAAAGTTTAGCTCACCTTAGTCCTTAGAGCCTTGGGCCGGGCAGCCAGCCCTGAGCTCTGCTCTGACTTGTCTGATGCTTGCATAAATGAGGGCAATTCTGACCTCTGCTGTTGGCCCACTGCATCACCAGGCTGCAAAAAACGCAGCACTCCCTGCGAAGGTTGTGTAACCTTGGATGGAGGGTTGCTCCTGCCGTGCCCTGCCTGCACCCTCTCCCTGCAGCACCTCTGGCTCTCACGTTTTGTGTTATAACACAGGTTACAAAACAGCTGCTGGCAAGTCTTGCTTCCTCCCCTCTGTGTGACAGGCAACCCCTGTCTGTTACTTACCCAGAAGGATAACATGATGATTACTAAAAGCTGACATGGATTATAAACGTGTTTTTACCGCCAAATTAGCAAAAAAGCCTCGGAGTTCTTGGCAGGGAGGATGAGCAGATCCCAACTTCCAGCACTCTCCAGCTGTGCAGTGGAAACCCTGGGATGCTCCCTCATGTGGTGGTGAAAATGCTGCAAGAGGAGTGTGTGTGCTCTTCACTCCAAAGATAGCTGGGCTGAGGTCAGCAAACCAGCATGGTTTGGTAAAGGAGTGGTTATTCCTGCAATTGAAATTATTTATAAAACTGCTGGAAGCGATAAAAGCTGCCCCTGATGGTTAGAGATAAGGATGTAAATCATAGTGCTGTATCACAGGATCACTGAATGGGTTGGTTTGACAAGATCTTGAAGCCAATCTCATTCCACTTCCCTGCCATGGGCAGGGACACCTTCCACTATCCCAGGGTGCTCCAAGCCCTGTCCATCCTGGCCTTGGACACTTCCAGGGATGGGGCAGCCACAGCTTCTCTGGGCACCCTGTGCCAGGGTCTCATCACCTTCACAGGGTAGAATTTCTTCCTAACAGCTAATCTTAACCTACCTAGAGAGCCATTCCCCCTTGTCCTGTCACCACATGCCTTTTAAACAATCCCTCTTCATCCTTCCTGTAGGCTCCCTTCAGGTGCTGGAAAGCCCCAGAAGTACAAGAGATGTTATTTTTTCATTCACTCCACGTGGCTCTCTGCAGCTTTTCTATCCCAGGCAATAAAACCCTGCCAGGGGCAATCTGCTCCACCCCAGCTGCACTCCCAGCCCGTGTCTCACGGGTGCTTTCATAACCCAGCACGTGGCTCTGACACTTGAGGACTGGGGGAGTTTCTCTGAACCATCCTTGCCCTCTGGGGCCATGGCTTGCTGTGATCCATGGTGGATTGCTACCATAAGGATTTTTTGGGATCTCAGGGCAGGGTTAGTACCATGGGCAGCATTGCTTTGGCCCCCAGAGCAAGGTGATGTGGATCTTGGGGGTGTTTCCACAGCCTTTGAAACACTGTCATGTTGTGTGTGCACAGCAGCCCCCCTGGCACAGACACAGCTTGGGGACACTTGTGCATCCCCTTGACACACAGATCCTCCTTTTTACAAAGCTTCTGTAAAAGTCCATACAGACATGTACTGTCTGCATCTCCTGCCTGGTGTGGCAAGAGCAGTTTTGGAAGCATCCTCTTTCCTCCAAGGAAAATTGCACCTGGAGGAGTGGGTAGCCCATAAATGGGCCCTCATTTATGGATTTGTGTGCAGTTGTTTGGTGTTTGATGTCTGTCTTGGAGCTTTAAAAGCAAAATTCATGTCTTTAAAGCATTCTTGTTCTTGATCAGCTCTGAGAGGAAAAAAGGAGAATGCATGCAGCAAAAATCTATTAGAAATATAAGATTTTTTTCAGTTTGAAAAGGTTTTCATGATTGTTTTCATAGCCCTTCAAAACCCCGAATTTTGTATATAAAATAAAAGCACACCTGTGTTTATGTACTTCAAACTCTCCTTCCACTGACTGAGCAGTTACAAAATCATTATTGATCCTTTTAATTTCCATTTCAGAAACTCTGGCTGGGCACATTGCTGAGAACCTTCTCAAAGCCAAAGAAATAGCCCTCAATGACCCTCATGTACCTGAACAGCTCAGGAATTACCTACAAAAAGCTCTTGATGTTGCTCTTGGGCTAGACCCTTACCTGGATGCAATGGCAGCTTCCAAGAGGTACAGATTCTCCTTTGTAACCTTGTGCTTTTGTCTGTGATTGGGTGAATATGTTGTTAGATTTTCTGCCCAGAATATGCCAGAAACATGGGGGACAGCAGCAAGACTCAAAAGAGGCTAAAGTGCATCCAAACCTGCAGCAAAGTGTGCAGGGATGTGTATGTGAACCCACAGCCTGGAGGAAAGGAGGTGAGAACAAAAAACTTTAATTTTTTTGAAGATATTCTCCCAACTGGTTGTTGAGAATGGCAGTGTCTGAGTTGGAGCAGACCCTGGGGAACACCAGCCTCACACAGTGCTTGCTGGAAAGCTCAAAGAGTGAGCCCCTGGATCCAGCTGCTGCCTGGATAAATAAAGAGTGAGGAAAACCTGCACCTCTGGATCCACCCTCTAATAACAGCCTCTACATGTGGCTTTTATCACCAGGCACTCAACAAACATTAATTAATCTGCTAACTAAATTACTCTGGTAACTAAACTAATTAATTAAACTAATTTAAGGTATCATTAATTCAGAAGTCCAACTGATACCCTCATTATTCTTTTTTGAGCTACAGTATATTACCCAGCCATGTGGGGTCTGCTAAACAATTCCTATTTATCAATGCACATTTTGATATGTGGAAAAAGCCAGTTCTGTCTAAAATTGACAATATGTAAACTGTTCCAGGCTGTGGATTATGGGAACGCTGAGCGTTCTCTCTGTTGCTGAAATAATAGCTGATAGTTGTTTGACTTACACTTACTGTAGGATAATAGCTATACATTATCTTATTAAAGTTGTTAAAGCATTTGTGAGGGGCAGAAAAGAGGTTACATGAAATGTTCTACTCTTTAAGTCTTGGATTATCTGACTGTGGCTGACACGGGTTATGAATTCTTTCTCATTTTACTGAGGAGTGGAGGGGGGGAGCTGGAGGAAAAAAAACCCACTGAAATGGCTCTAAATTCTGGCCTGAAGAATGATCACCATCCTTTCCTCGTGGTTACTTTCTTCAGATAGGGTAATCTAACCTGTCTGGAGGCTATGGACTTCTCCCAGCCCTCTGTTGCCTTCCCTCTGTAATAGGTAACATCTCACTTCATCCAGAGACTTTTCACGGGCCTGGCTTCTGTGAAATAGCATCTGGAGGCACCCTGCTTTTCTGAGCACTTTGTGAGGAAAAACATCTTTTTTTCCTGTCTTGTAAAAAAATCTAGATTTTATATCTTTTCCCTGTTTTGCAAAGAAACCTTAATTTTGGATGGAATGAAAATAATAATTGTAGAACTGAACAAAACCTGGCTGAGGTAACTGGAATAACTCACTCCAAACCAGCAGATAGATAGATACTTGTCTGGGACCAGCTGAAAATGGGAAAGGTTTGGGGTTGAACAGTGGGGAATTCTTTCCTTTAGTCCCATGGCCCCTTGTTCCCAAGTCCCTATGGCTGGGGTGGCTGCCAGCACTGAGATGTGCTTATTGCCAATCTAAATTCTCTTAGGACTGGAATTCAGGATACTTGAGATGCTTCTGGGCTAATTTTTCATGGTCATGCACAGATGGAGCTTTTCCAGGAGTTCCCTCTTGGTTGCTGCTTTTTATGCCAGATGCTCAGATCTTGGTAGGATTCATAATATCAAAATGTTTTGTTTTGTTTTGTTTTTTTTCCAGAAAAACTTCACCTGAGCACATCCCAGGGGATGCTGAAGGAGCTGAAAGCAGAGCCAGGCTGCAGGAAACGTGTGCCTCTGGCTCTTTGAAAGGCAAGTTGTTCAGCCAAGAGGGTAAAATTGCATCAGATTGGTGTAAAGGATGTCACTGAAGTTGAAGCTATCATCCTCTACTTTGTCTTGAGTAAGGGGAGGATGAATGGCATGGAAATGCTCAGAAAATGTGGGAAATTACTTATAAAGAAAGTTATGAGCTTCCTGTGGGCTTTGCTCTTCCTCTGGCATGAGTTTTCCTGTACCCTGCCTCCCGTGTCCTTGTATTCACTCACACGAGTGCTTTAATTCACAGTGCCAGCCCCATCCCTCAGTGAGCAGCAGAGATCATCACCCTTCCTGGAAGGGAAAGAGATGGAAAAATGCTTCTGGCTTGTGTTTGGGATGTCTGCTAGGGGTTTATGTGCTTTTTGTGGTGTAGGTGGCTGTGGCCAAGCCCTGCACCTTTACAAATAGCAATACCCAGGCTTGTATCCTCTTATAAAGCCTATTACACTAAATCTATTCCCAGATTCATTCTTCCCAGATGTTCTCATCTTTGGAGTAATATATCATCCCAGTGAAGTACTCTTATAATCTATTACACTAATACATTGTTCGAAGGACACCACTGATGATAAATTTCTTAAATGATGGTGCTGTCTAGGGATAATGACTCTAAGAGCAAATGCAAGGTAATGCAGTGATTTTTTTTTTAATGCTGGATTCCAGAAAGAATATGGAGCCATCTCAAAGCCATTTTCATATGGGGGGAATGTTAAAATATGCAATATTTCAAGCACTATTTAACAAGCACTTGAACAATAGCAGCATTGATGATAAAGGTTCTACATTTAAAATCAGTCCTTTTATTCTGTTGTCTTTTAGCTGCATTTTAGATGAAATTTTGTCAGATTCTGTTGTTAAACCCTTATTTGAGAGTGTTTTAAGATTGGAGGTTTTTTTAATGATCACTTAAAAGGCACATCTAATTTTCATTGTGAACAAAGCATAGTCCTTCTCATGGCTTTATTTTCAAATTTTCATTCTTGTCTTTCCACAGGCCAAATTTTTAGGATGTTTGTCCATATGATCAGAGCCAGGAAGATTTTATTAATTGGCAAGCTTAAAGGTTACAGTGTCCTTGCTATTGCAGAGGAATTGCCAGACGATGGCAAAATCCTCGCCTGTGCAGAAGCGCCGTGTCTGGGAGTGAACAGCCAGGAAGCATTTGATCATTCCTCAGATGGCAAAAAGATCAGCATGCGAGTGGGACCAGTGGCAGACACCTTGGAGGTAAAATCAGCTGGGAAGGGAGTTTGGGAATTCTTGTGAGGAGCACATCAGAGAATCTCAGGCAGGTCCTGTTTCCTGCCCACACAACGCTGGATGGTGGCTCTGGTTTGCTGGCAAATGTGTGAGCACACTCTTGCACTGAGGTTATTTCTTATTTCTAGAGTATGATGGGGCAGCTCTGTCACACAAGACTGTTTTCCACCCTTTTAATTGAAATCCTGCAGCTTTTTGATCAGAGGAATCAGAGGCTCTCAGTGTAAGTCGATAGGCTTCAATGGCAGTTTAACTCCATGTGTTTTGGCTTTGTTTTGGATTCCTAATTCCAAATATAACAAAGAGAAAAGTGTGTCTGTACCCTGCTGAGCCAGCTTTTGAGAAGGACAGCTTGCTCCCAGTGTTCAGAAGAGTTGGGAAACTCCTGGAGAGTTCGTAATTCTGCCAAAACCTCTCACTATTTTTCCCCACAGCAAACTCTTAGATGAGTTAGACCCCACTTTCTCACTTCCAGAGCAACGTGATAAGCCTCAGACAAATAATGCCTTAGCTGTACTTGTTTCATTCTGACTGGTGACTTTGTCCCAAGAAAGAGAAATCTTGTGATTGCTGCAGCTCACGTTTAATTCCAGTTTATGGATCTCCAGAACATTGCTGCGGGTCCAGCATGAGACAGGTGGTGCCCATACCAGGTTCATTAAAAAGCCTTTCTATTATTAATACAAATCAATTTGAGCTGATTTCATTTTCAATCAGGATGTGCCAGTGTGAGCTTGATTGTAATTTTATTTGCATTAGCAGGCATCATATTTATTTCTAAAATGAAATGGCCAGGAGCTTTCTGACCTCTGGTTTTCATGACCTCCAAGTTTGATAAGAAAGAAACAAAGAGCTTTGCAAGTGTACAAAAAACTGAAATGTTACAGATCACCTGCAATGTGCAGCATTTAAAATCCCAGCTCCCTGCAGTGAGTGTGAAATTAATTGAATTGCTGTTGCTCTCTAGTGCCCATTCTGTGCAACTGACTTACTGTGACTGAATTAAAATATCTAGAGGCAGGCAGAGTACATGCTGTGTAGAGATTAAAGAAGGGAGCAAAGACACGAAAATTAAATCCTTAAAACAGAATGTTGCAATTGATTTTATATCCTCCCATTGCAACATGAAGGCACATCGTGACCCCAGTTCTGCAGGTGCTCAGAACTTCAAATACTTCTCAGAGGTGCTGGGAACAGAGATGCCCGTGTTTGGCAGGAGAGATCCCAGCATGGGGACACCTTTCTGTGCAGGATTTCTGCACTGGGCTCTGAACTTCTGCTATCCAGTGTGGCAGGGGTTTTGTCATCAGTATCAGGACAATCAGGACTGTCCTACAGGTCTGTGATCCACAACAGCTGTAAATGCTGAAGCAATGAATTTGATGGCCTCTCTGGAGCATTTGCATTTTGGGCTTCTTGAGGTTCACCCAGCTGGAGCGTGGGATGCATGGGATGCCTGGGGGTGTGGAAGAGGCTCAGCCTGTGGACACAGTGCTGCCTTTTCCCTCCCAGATGAGCAGTGTAGGTTGGAGACTGAGCAGCCTTTCTTTGCTGCCTTGTGGGCAGCCACAGGCAGGAGGACAGGGCAGCCACAGGCAGGAGATGGGTGAGGGATGGCACAGCAGGGCTCTCACAGCTCAGCTTCACAGAGGGACTGGAGAACATCTCTGTCCCTCATGGTGTGTGGGGAGGCTGGTCTAGAGCAGAGCTGGGTAACCTTTGTTGAAGAGCACAGTGAGGTTTTGGAGAGCTGGAACAAGCTCTGGAAAGGATTGTTCTTGTTGCCTACAGAGTCTGCAGCCCTAGGTGTCATTCTTGTCCCTTTGTAGAAACAAGAGGGCAGAGATGGTCACCCACCAGTTGCTCTTTGGAGGTGTCTGATGCAGCTTTCTTGCTTGGTGCTGATGGCTGAATCTCACTTCTAAGCTGAGTGCAGCAGGGTAGTATTTCTGCTCATCTGCTGCTCCTCAAATTTTTGTCCTAATACAACTTCTGGAAACAGGATTTGCCTCACTGCCCTGGCCCTTTCAAAGCAAGAAAATGTCATGTGATCTATAGATATTAACTACCTGTCAGGGAATTCCTTCTCTGGTGCATGAAGCTCTGATTCAGCATGTCTAAACCATCAGAAGGAGTATGCTCTCTCCCTTCTGGTGTCAAACTAGTCCACTCAGGAGTTGCATCCCAGCCTCAGGTGTCCTCCAAGTGCTGCAGGATGTGTCCAGTGCTGCCCCCACAGCTGCCTCTGCCCTTTTCAAGGAAGCTGCCAGATTTTGCAGCACTTGCCCTAAGGATGCAACACATCAGTGCACCTCTGACAGTGGGGCCATTCTGCCACCCCTGTGGCTTTGGCTCTTTCACCTAAATCCTTGGCTCATTGGGGCTGGGAGCGAGGGGAGAGCAGTGAAGGGCAGCACACCAGTCTGTGGCAGCCCCCTGATCAGGCCTCTTGATTCTCCCTTGTGTTATCACACAGCACTGGTGGGGTTGGCCTCTCAAGGGATGCTGAGTATCAGAGAGGAGCAGGAGAGCTCAGATACATGGAAGGGTTCATGTGACACCTGAGGACACAATGATAAAATTCCACCTTCCCCACTCATGAGGGACAGACACTGCCAAGCTGGTGAGGTCCCCACCAGAGCACAGAGCTCACACAGAGCACAGCACAACCCTCTGTGCTCGGGAATTTCACATGGTATTTTGGAATGTGCACTGAGGGCAAGCCTTTCTTCAGGTTCAGTTCAGGTACAGGTGTCTTACTGGTGGGAATTAGCTACCCATTCAACATGTCCTGGGCCAGGGTTTAAAAACATTTGCCAACAAACCTTCCCTTAAGTCTGAGCTCTGTTGAGCCATGCCTGGGTAATGTGCCTTGCCATGGATCTGCTGCCAGCAAGAGCCTGATCCTGCACAAAGAGCTTCCTTCAATTCCCAGCGGACTTTTGATGAACAATGGATGCAAGATTGAGTCTGGAGGGGGATGCAAACTATCAGGAAATTATTCCCATCCATTATTTTGATCCTTTCGTTTTAAAATTGAAAATGCAACACAAAAATAACACGGTGTTTGCAGCCGATTCCACTGATTGCAGGGCATTGTGGAAGCATGTCAGGGTTTGCTTTCTTCTTTTTTTTACTCCTGTTAGCAGACAGAATAGGTGAAGAGGTTGAGCTGCAGATCTCATTTCTCCTGTTTTGCTGCTTGTGAAGTCTGCCAACAGAATCCACCTTGACAAAGTCAAGGACTCTGCGTTTAATGTTGAACTGAGTGAATAAATTATGCATGAAATTGTGTCGGAGTCTCTAGTGTGCTCTAGAATTGCTCCTTTTGATATGAAAGGTTAATTCAGAAAGGAGTCCAAAATAGCTGGAAATTGTGGGGATAAGTGGATAGTATTCACTGTTGTGAGCTGTTATTACTAGAAATTGCATTCCCTCTCTGGCTTCCCTAGAGATTTTGCTTTGCTGGTGAATATAAACTGTACTCAATAGAATAGCATTTAGGAGTAACAAGAGTGTATGTCCACACACAGTAAAATATTCTAATGGTGTTTTAAAAGGAAACTGTACTTTTTCATGTATTCTGTGCACCCCAAGGATGGATTGCTATTACATTTAGGTCAAGAACAAGGCACAGGAAAGGTAATAAGTTTTGAGTACATCTTTATTACAAATATGCTGACTGTATGATCCATATCAAAGGAACTGGGCAGTCATTTTTCTTCTATTGAGTTTGTATGTGCCTTATGAGAGTGTTGCCTCTGATCAGGGCTCCAATCAGGTTTTCTCTGAGCTTTGGCAGAAGATTCATTCATGTTTTTATTTGGGATGTCCTCTCCCTGATCTTTTGCTGTATCCATCAGCAGTGCTGCTGTGCCCTTTCTCATGGTCCCTTTTGGTACATCTCCTCAATAGAATGCAGTATTACTTTTTTTTTTTCTTTCTTTTTTTTTTTTTTTTTTTTTTTAATCCAAGAGGAAGTCAATGACTCACTGTAAGCAAAAGCATTAATTTTAGCCAAGTTGCTCTGAATTAAAACTCTTTTTGCCATCTGTTACCATCCATGATGACTCTGTAGCAAGGAGCAGGGATTGCACTGTAAACACTCAGGAAATTAGTTTCAGCAGGATATTTTGCAGGCAGATTATTTCCTTCTGGATCTCAGCTTTCCTCACAGTTGGAGGCATTTGGGCTCTGCTTCTCCAGGCAAAGGACAATGGCATCTTCAGAGAGCTGTGAGGTCCCAGGCAGGGCCTGGCCCAGTCTGTGCTGGGAGGGTCAGGGTGGTCATACCCTCCTTTTAAACCCCCTCATCCATCCTGGACAGCATTGGGTTGTCCTCTCTGTCACTCTACCCATCTTTCCAGTGCTTGGCTCTGCAGTTAGAGCAGATTTTTTTTTCTTTCTGGCTGTTTTTGTTCAGCAGTGGGTGCTGGCAGTGAGGAAACCCTCTCCAGTGGTGCCCTGGCCATGGTGACCACCAGCCTGGGTGAGCTGTGTTTTGCTAGCCAAGGGAATCCAGGAAACAGAGCACTTTCCTCTCCCTGTGGCTGTGACCCTGCTGTGAGAGGCTGCTCTAGAGGTAAGGCTGGTTCAAGGAAATTTGTGGGTTCCTTTTATAGCCCTGGAGCTGTCTCTGGCTAAATATGTAAAACCCAGCAGCAATTACGAAGGTGTGGAAACAAGAAGCTCAAATGGTGGCAGGTCCCAGGACAAACTCAGGCTGTTTGGGGTGTCTGGGTGCCCAAATGACCTTTCTGGTTGGCCATTCAGGACTCAGGGAAGTGGCAGAGGAGATGCCTTAGAAACCATGGCCTGGCACACCCAGGCAGTGCAAGGACAAGCCAGGTGTGCCCTGGTTACACATCCAACCCAGGCACCCTCCTGGGATGGATGCTGGGATGCTAAAAGGCCATTTATCTGTATCAGAAGACAGATAAGAAAGAGATAAGCTGTCAGCAGGTAGGCAGGGCAGAAGGAGGGCTGAAATGAGAAGTCCAGCTAATATCCAGAGAGCTGCACAACTCCATATGGACCTAATGAAGTCAATGCATGAAAGTGAGATTCTTTTTCATTAGGGAGCCATCCCACGGAGCAGGAGTAACATATGTTCAGCCATGGCCACATCTGTTTCTGAATGTCTGTCCCCCACCTCCTCCACCCAGGAAGGTTACAAGTCAGAAAGCAGTGATAAGTCATGATAATTACTTGGATTTGGCTTTGGCTCTTCTCCCTGAGGAATGAGACCTCTAATCTCTCTTTGTGTTGGGCTCCTCTGCCCAGCTTTCATCTTCTGACCCTTCCTGAAATATCTACATTGGACAGACTGACTGAGGTGCAACCTGATATAAGATGCTCTTCCACAGTAGCAAAAATGTTCCTGCTGCTCTCCACCAATGTGGCTCAAGAGGGAACCAGGGCAAGATTATCTTGCTGGTCATGAAATGAAAAGATGAGTCCTAGGAATCCAGATGTTCCAGTTTCTGCTACATTTATATAAAACCAGAATATATTTGGCCTTAAGGTCTTCTTTCATTATAGTATAATGTATCCTAAATGTGGACTCATGAATGCTTTCAGCACAGTTTCTGTGCTATCAAGCATCCTCAGTTAAATGTAACTATCCAACCTTAATTCCCTCGCCACCAACAAGCTCACAATGACACCAGTTTGCACAGTAGAGGAGCTCAGAGCTCCAGTGATCTGCTTTCCTCTATTTCCTTGTCTGATCCACACACTCCCTGCCCCAGAAAGGCTCCTGAATTCTCTCTTTGGGAGCCATTAACCTTACTGCCAAAACCAAACCAGTTTTTGACAGGCTGTTGCCATTGTTGATGCTTTTGCTGGTATATCCCAAGGGGTGGCTCATCACTCGTTGTGCACAATGTCTTTAAACACAAAAGGGAAATCTGGACGCAAGAAGTACCATTAAAAGTCGTGGTAGAGACAGTGAGTTCTGGAAAAGAGAACTGTTTCTCTTTTCCCTTGAAATGCAGAGACTTGAAAGCATTTCTGCTCGCCGAGATAGGTGGATGAGCTGTTGTTTCATTGCAACGCACACAGATGCAGTTAAATAGTCCCAGATGGAATCTGAAATATTCCATAGCAGCCTCTTGGGCAGCGAGTGCATTAACTGCCACAGGAGAAGGCTGTAAAGGCTCCCATCTGGTCATCCATCAACACTTTTATACATTATCATCAGCAGCCTGCTTGGAGGGAAGGTGTGCCACATTTCTGAAAATCCAATTAGATGATAGCAGCCAGTTCTCTTTTATCCTCTCTGTTGCTGAGCCATCCAAAGCATTTTTTTTAGATTAAAGAAACATCATTTTCCTTCACAGGGGCTGTGCTGCTTTATCTCTATCATGACCTGTTCTTTCATGTGCTTTATAATTCTATTATTAATTGGGATTTCAACCCTTTTCCTGCTACTGAAGTGGGACACACTAGTTTGCAATTCCCAGATCTGCCTTATGCCTCTTTTTTTTCCCCAGACTGATATAATTGCCACTCTTCAATTTGTTGATAGTTGCTCTTTTGAGAAGAGAGAATTTATTGCAGCAGCTCAGTGGCAGGGTTTGATGCCAGTCTCACCCTGATGGATCAATTTACTTTGACTCAAGGTGTGCAGGTGTTTCTGCTGTGACTCTCAACACCATAGGCTGGGATGAGCCATCCTCTTCTATATCCTGATTTTCCTTGAGAAGTTCAGAGATTCTTTGCTGAAGAATTGTTTGCAAAGCATAGAAAACTCCCAAGATCTCCAGAAGCAGTATAGCAGTTTACCTTAAAAAAAACCAAGTTTCCTTCTGGTTTGGGGTTTATATAAAGGACAAATTAATGGCAACATGTGAAACTTTCAGGTAAATAATTAGTGTTTTCTCCAATATAATTTTTTTCCCCAGGCATTACATGCTGAGGACGAGCACTTTGATATGGTCTTTATTGATGCTGATCAAAGGAATGCTGTTCAGTACTACAGCTTTGTCATGGATAACCACTTGCTGAGCATGGATGCAGTGATCTGTGTGGAGAATACACTCATGAAAGGACAAGTCTACCTGGAGAATGCATCAGATGAAAATGTACTAGCTGTCAGAAAATTAAATTCAGTGATTAATTCAGATCCTCGTGTTGAGCAGGTTAGTGCAATGCCATTGGTTAAGGTGCCCGCAGTGCTGTATCTATGGATTTTGCAAAGTACTCTTTAAAATGCTTCTTTTGTTGGTGCCATTATCCAAAGGACCTAAAATGAACTCAGATTTTATTATAATTCACCTCACTTGAGCTCTGGGTATGAGTTTCTGTGTTCAGGAGTGGTCCCTACTCTGTCTGTATCTTAGAGAGTGTTAAAGGCACGATAAAAGGAGAGCACTTATGAGTGAATAATCAGCTCTACAGCACAACTAAAGAATCACCACTCTGCTTTAAAGGCTCTGGGGGCTGTAGGGCATCACCAGCGTAACAGGAGTCAGCAAAAAGAATAAAAGGAAGAAGTAATAGGATGCACAAACAATATGTTGTGATTTTAGAAGCTGGAGAGACAAGATTGCAATTTTTTCCTGGGCATTTGAGTAAGCAATGAGTTTGGAAGAGGAATGTGAGCAAATACAAATGCCTGCTGTGTTTGTGTTGGAGGGAGCTTCAGCAAAAGAACAGGAGTAGGGGAAAAACTACTGTGGCCTGAGAATTATCCTTCATGTAAGTAGAATTTGGGTGAAGAAAGCAGATGAGAACTGTGTTATATTTGCAGGTGATTTTGCCTGTGCAGAGTGGACTGAGCCTCATTCGAAGGAGCCCTGTGCCCCCAGATGCAGTGATTGAATCCAAGGTGGGTATTTCCTCTCTGTGAGCATTTCTGGGAAAAATTTGACTCTGCCAAGGACAAGGACAAAATAATTTTCAGGGGTTTGGTGGCAAGAACCCAAACATGTAGTACTGTGATCATGGATTGAGCAGCTTAGAGCTTGGCACCTTTTAGCCTCACTAGTCCAGGGCTGCACTAAAGCTGATTAGTGTTGATTTCTTGCAAAGTGTTTCAGATCAGCTGGTCCTGTGATGAATCTCTGGAGTTCCTGGTGTACTGTTCACCAGGTGTCAGTGCCTGGTGCTCTCCCATCCTTCCCATGCAGAGGAACATGGGAAGATGGAGCTGAGGACCAGCTGTAATGAACCAATACAACCTCTATGAAACAGTTCATGTTTTTTGCTCAAAGGCAGCACTGGATATCCTCCTGTGCTTTCTGAGCTGGATATTTTCATGGCCTTACATTTTGCTTGTCCTAAGAAAAAAAAATGGTGCTTTTATCTTTCTCTGTTTTATGTAGTGGGCATCATCCAGCTGTAATGAAATTCCCATCTGGAATCATAATGACCCACCTCAGTAAACCCAGACACAAACATCCTGGTTGTTTTGCAGTTTCTGAGCACTCCCAAAGTTACACCCACTGGTAATTCCTGGCAATTCAAACTCAATATTTTAAACATCTTGTATTTTGCATTTTGATTCCAGCCAGGGGGAAATGATGTATGGCAGCTGATCAGATGACAGCTTGGTTTAAGTTATTGGCTGATATCTTTATTTGTGCACCAGCCTTGTGCAGATATTTTGACTGCACTCTACTTGACCCAAATCCTGCCTTTGGAACCTTGCTCTTAGCCTCTTAGCTGAGCCTGAGGGCAAGATTGGGCCCTGGGGATGAAATAACTGGAAGACTTAATCAGTCAACTTCTAAGACTTTGTACCCAAGCCAAGCTAGGCAATGCCATACCCTACTCTCCTGAAAGTGGGATCTCCCCGAAGCACAGCCCTTCTGCTCCATTGTCTGGCACTTCAGTGCTCTGTTTGAGATTAATATCTGTATGGATAAGAGGGATTTTGGGCTTGAATTCGTGATGCTTTTTGTACTAATTAACGGGCCAAGAAGACACAGATCCCTGCTCATGCTCCCACCTCATTCTCCACGCTGTGGGTGAGCTCTGCCCCTTGCTGTGCAGCCTGTTTGTGTTCTGGTTTCAGGCAGGAGTGGTGAAGGACGAGGTCTTCTGGGGCTGCCGGCAGCGCCGCGTGCTGGAGCGGCTGCGTTTGGACGGCAGGGTGGCCTTTGTCACAGGAGCAGGGCAGGGCATTGGCAGGGCCTTTGCCCACGCCCTGGGGGAAGCTGGGGCTAAAGTGGCTGTGGTGGACCTGGTCCTTGCCAAGGCAGAAGCGGTGGCGTGTGAGCTCAGCCTCAAAGGTAAGCACTGAGCGTGATGGGCGCAGTATTGGGTGGTTTTCCTTCTGCAGCCCCCTCCCGTCCAGCCCTGGTGGGGAATTGGTTAGAGCAGAGGATTTTCATGCTGTAGGCACAAAGCTTCTCCTGCCCTGTCAGCGTTGTCCCAGCAGTTGCTGAAGCCACACCATCTGTGAGAGTTATTTATCAATATAAACTCTACTACAGAGGCAAAGTGATCCAAACAAAATTCCTCACTGAAAGTGCCCAAAGTAGTGAGCCATGGCTGACAGGAACAGAGAAGGGTCACCTCAGTGAGATCTCTGTAACCAGCACTGAGCAGAGATGGTGCTGCTCAAAGTACATTATGCAGTTTACTATGGGTGAACAAAAATTGCAGCCTACAAACTCACCTACCCCCACTTCCAGGCCTTATGTCTGTACCACGAGCCAAAACGCCAAAACAGGGCAGTGGTATTGTCAGTCTGAATCTCTCATTGTGCCCTTTAAATTGAAGACAAATCATTTTTCAAGCCCTCTTTCAAACATGTATGCAGATATGGGAACAAAATACTAATAGACATAATAAGTAAAATCCCAAATAAGAGATAAAATCCTCTACAAGCCACTTCTGTTTTAGCAGTAAAAACAGAAAATATATCATAAAACTGAATTTCTCCCCAGAGCTGTGCTAAACTGCAATTGTAAAGGGGAAAAAGAAAACTGGAAATATAATTTAAATGATAAAAGAAAGGAAGTATTACTCATTTTATAATTCCTTCTGTGAGATTGCACCTGAGCCTTCTTCAAAATTCAGTACTTCATTGTCTCAAAAGATGGACATTTACGCAGGAAATTTTCACTTTCCCACATGGATAAAGTCACCAGTATTTGTTTCCACTCTGACTTCTGCAAGGGATTGGGCCATTAGAAACCATAATCTCCAGCAAAACCAGCCCCTGCAGATGTATTTATATCAGCAAGTCTCAGGAAGAGACAAGGAGAGGTGTCATTCTGGTTTGGATGTTGTCCCGAGGCTCCCCAGAGAACGTTTAAAACCAAACATCCCTGTCTGCACAATCCCAGCTCTGCTACACAGGAGACACTTCACAAGGGGTGTCAGTGCAATGGTTAAAGCTCTGATCCCAAATAATGACCTAGAAGAAAGTGTCCAGCTCCTATTACAAATTCTTGAGCCATCCAGTCCCTCCTTCCCTGAAGCTTTTCACTCTCTTATGCACCAGAGCCATATGGTTTTGGCACAAAGTAGCTGTGCCCTACACCTTAACTCTCCTTTTGGACATTTTTTCCCTGTGAGATCCTGCATATCAAGCACAGCTATTCAGATAGAAATGGGCTACTTGACAGAGCTGTGAGACTTTGGATGCCAACAGCCTATTGGAAAATGAACTTAACTCATCTCCAGGGCATTTTCAGTAGGAGTTTGATCATCTACCCTTCAATGGCTGCCCTACATCTCTGCTCCTTCAGCAGTGAGCTGCCAGCCTGGAGGAGGTGGGGGGTTGTTCCAAAATGCAGTCGCAGAGGTCACGAGGCATAGCAAATATTATTGCAGCCTAAAGTAAAGAAAATCTCACTTCTCACTCTTTACACATCTTTATCCTTTGAGGTCAAATATTATCTATCAATTTGACCAGTGCAGCTGGTCAGGGCACATCTCTTCCATCTCATGATGGGTTTTGAGGTCTCGAATTTATTGTCGTTCTCTGTTGGAACAACCCCCAAACTTTGTAAAGCTTTTGTGAAAGGGAATTATATCCAAATGCCCGTTTTTGGAAAGGATCTGAAAAGGTCAGGTTTTCAATCTCTTTCTCTCCAGAGGTAACTAGAGATTCTAGCCTGGACCTCAGAAGCTTTCCCTTGAAAACTTTTTGTTGAAATCAATGTTTCCATGAAACATTTTGGCTTCAAAGAAGTATCATGCTCTGCTGGAAATAAATTTTGACAAAAAGGTTCAGCCAGCTTTACTCTCAAAATATTCACATGAGTAAATTGAAGCAATCATAACATTAATACGTATTTTTCCTGCTGTAATAAGGACAAAGGGGCTGTGATTTTTTTTCCCTCCTCTATGGCTGTAGATCTCTAACTCAAAGTTGGAAGCTCAGTGCCCCAAGTCATTCCCATACTGATACTTTTTCAAAACATTTTGCTTAGCTTGCTTAGAGCTGCTCTGCTTCTTGTATCAAGGAGCCCTTTCCTGCCTTTTGGGATGGTGCCATCATTTCATGATGAGTTTTAAACATCAGAATGCCTGTGATCTCAGTTTTAGCTTTGTTAGACAGCTTGGGTGTATGTCCCTTGGCTGCAGGGCTCTTTGTTTTTAGATCCTGTGTGAATACCTTTTTCAACAGTTGCTAATGGATCCTGACAGAATAACCAAAAATGATGAAACATAACCAAAAAATCCTAAGGGTTACCTTCCACTACACACACCTCTGTCTTCAGGGGGAATCACTGCCTGTACCCTAAGGGAAGAATTCGTCTGATGGGATTTTTAAAATGTGCATTTTCACTGTAAACTATGCAAATGCCTTGTGCAATGTCACTCCTGATCTTCCTGTCTATATGCCACATGTTACTTCCATTTATACCGAGAGACCGGAGACGAAGCCCGTGGCAGGGGGACGTGTGCATGTCCCTGCAGAAGGACACCTCAGGCATATCCAGCACGGTGATTGTCTCCAGCACAGAGCCCCTGGGCTCCTCTCCTGCCCCTCTCATCACAAACCTGCCTCCACGAGCCCCACAGAACTGAAGTGAGCTCTGTGGAGATGCACTGGCCCCACCGTGCACCCAGCAGCGCCGCCCTGCTCTGGGCGTCTTGCCTCTGGTTGTGTCTGTAGATCTGAAGCTGTTTTGCCGTTGTTTGGTTTTTTTCTTTATTTTTAACAGGTGGTTTGGGAAGGAAACAGAGTGGAGAGACAGAAAGTGGTTTCCTCCCCTCTCTCAGAGGGCAGGGATATCAGCTGAATTGATTAAGGGCGAGTGTGGAACTCTGGTTTGAAGTGTGTGTGGCTTCCCTGCTTCTTCACTAGACACTCACATGTGGCACCTTTTGTCTCATTTTTATAAACTGACCTATAAGATGAAGCTCTAAATGGGGTGAGAGTTGGAGGGCAGGTGAAGTCTTTCTGTTACCATTAGTAACACGCTTGCACCCATTTTGCCTGCAAATTGAAAACGAAAGATTGCAGCAACTCCCTGCGTGTTACATGTCTTGATAACAATTAGGAGCAGCAACAGGGGCCGTCTGGCCATTCTTATTCTTTCAGCATATTTAGCATAAAACCTGTGATAAGATAAGAGGTCTTGTTTTGTGGCAGAGCATGCATTCATTGTTCAGTTTTCTGTATTTTTTCTCTGCCATGGAAATCAAGAGAACAGTGTCATCAGTGAAGGGGACAGGAGCTCCCACACCCCGGCAGCCCAGAGCAGCATCACCTCGGGCTGTGCACTCTGACAGGCTCCTGAGGGCACTGGAGATGAGGAGGAGCTTTTCCATGCCTCTTTCCTGGCATTTTCTTCACATGCACCACTGGGCAATTCCCGCTTTGCCTTGCTTTCCTGGAAGCCTCCATCTCAGTTTCATTTTGGGAGAGTCTCCTCCTGGAACAGGCTCATCCCTTCTTTGAAATGTTTCATCAGAATGATCAAAAAGAGAGAGGACCAATGTGGAACAAATTTGTCATTTACATAGAAGAAAAATATCTTGTTTTAATAGATGCAACTTTCTACCCAGACTGCTGATCATGGTCCAACCCCAGTGGCTGCCTCCCTCCTTCCTTAATTAAGATCCATTTCACCACAGCCCTTACTGGTGTAGCCTGGTTTGTCTTTGAGGGTGGGTATAATCCCAGTGACATCAGGTGCCTCAGCAGATTTCTCATGTTGTTTAACAATAAGGGTATTTAAAGCTGATTTTTATAATAAATTACATGAAATTATTTACAGATCAGCGCTGGTGCAAAAGCCAATGGCTGGACTATTTTAGAAAAAAAAAAAAGCAAAACTTCTGGAGGTTTCAAATTTAATAAATCGCTTCCAAACGTTTGCATTATTCTGCCAGTGTGATTTGCAATAAATAAGGCACTATGACTGCCATACCTGTGCTCCTGCAGGTATTCCCACTTGACTCCCACCTAAAACTGGTTTGGTTTTATCTGTGGCTCCCAACTCTCTGGATACTGTAGCTCATCCTGAGAGCAGTTTGGGAGAAATTAATTTGATTTCTGTAGCATCTTGAGGGGGGACCTGGCATAAGAAAGGATGGGCAGAGCAGTCAGGAGCTGGGGAAGCTGCAGTTGAGGGTTTGGACAGAAGATGGTGCAGTGTTCCAAGCTTCGTCCTGCCCGACTCCTGCCTTGGCTCCCACACCTGGGCTCCAGGTCGGTCTCCAGCAAGCAAACCTGGCACCAGTCAGCAACTTTATAATGGTGTTGCAGTAACAAACACACGTTTTGCTACTATTTGTGGGGCAATAATTAAGGTGGAATATAAATATATATATGTGTGTGTATAAAATACAGCCACATATAAAATCTCTCTCTATATATATTAAATTAAATTTAAAAATAATCATAAAATAGAATATTTTTTCCCCTGTGAATTCCTGTGCTGACTCCATCACTCTTATTTCAATGCAGGCATTAAAAGCCTTGCCCTGGCAGCAGATGTCAGCAAGCCTGAGGATGTGCAAAGGATGGTGGATGCAATCGTGGCTCGCTGGGGCACAGTCCACATTGCATGCAACAATGCAGGAATCAATCTGAACTCTGCCAGTGAAGAGACCTCTCTGGAGGAATGGGACAAAACTTTTAATGTTAATTTACGAGGATTATTTTTGTGCTGCCAAGTAAGTGGGAAGTACTGCACTGGTTAGTTTTGCAAATGGGTATTAATATTCTAAGTGTTTACTTTATCTCAAGATATAATAACACTTCATTAATAATTATCACAATAAAATTGGTCCTAGTTGTGGTGCAGTTTAGGGAAGATTTGCTTTATATCAATTAGAGATTTTGGTCAATACGTTCAAAAGCAGCTGGTACTTGTTGGCTACCCAAGCCCAGGCAGTAAAGAATGGCCAAAATTTTTTTGATGGGTGGTTATTTGAAAACCAGAGGGCTTGGAGGGGGGAATTCTCAATATTAGTGATTTTTTTGAAAAAAGTATTGTCAGAGTAGAGAGGTGTGAAATGGCAATCAGATTTTTTCCTGCATCAGCCATTTTTATACCAAGTTTTTATATCAGGTGCTTAAAAAAAATGTGTTAGCACATCAACTCTTCTGAAAAGACTAATTTATTATCATGTCATTATTAGCACAATCACAGAAAGGGTCACTGGTCTTTCCTTTAATTTCTGTCACAGGCTGCAGGCCGCATTATGCTGAATCAAGGATATGGGAAGATAATTAACACAGCATCTATGGCAAGTTTAATAGGTGAGTGATGAGAGCTAACAGTTGTGCTTCAGAATCCATATTTTAATTACTACCGATGCTATTTGAATCAATTAAACCTGTATTGGGAAGGAGTAAATCACTGACATTTTGTATTAGAGGAAATGTAGTACAAAATTTTTATTGAGATCATTTTTCAACATTTATCTGTCCTCAATGTTTTAGAGCACTTATTACTTTTTACAGAAAAGGCGGAGTCACCTTCTCTGACTCTGGTGCAGGGAGAGGTGCTGCTCCCTCCATGCTGCTCCAGGCAAACTCCTTGGCATGTGGGAAGCTGAGCCCACAAGATGCTTACAAGCCACCCCAAAGGATTTTGTGCCAATATTTGCCCTGGTACCCCTGGGTTTTATAACATTCTCCTTGCCAACAGGTGCCTGCACCAACGCTGCTGAATCAGCAGTGTCATCAAAAGCACCAATAAACCATTGGAACATATGGAATGAAATCCCTACTGCTGAGCTAATCTGGAAGGCTGCTGAGCTGAAGCCCATGTAACAAAAATTGATCAATTACACAAATTAAGCATAGCCCTTTAGGAATTTATTTTATTGGTCTGGACATCTGTTGCAGTATTGTCCAAATCCAAAAATCAAATGGTGCCTTGGGTTGCCAAGTTAGACAAGAAAATCTAGTAGCTATAAAAGTACAACTGAAAACCCCTGTATTAATATCATGTCCATCTGCTGAATGTTACATAAATATGCAGTTTTTTATTTTCCTTTGGAATAACGTTTATTTTTACTGTGCCCAGTTTGACATTCTATGTCATTCTACTCAGTTTATTGCACAGTAACTTTAAATGGTTCTTCAAAAATCCATTTATAGTGTTTTTGTTAATATTTTTTCAAGTGTCTTTACCAGCTGTTTTACTTATGCTTAAACACAGGCACCATGCCTCCACCCCAGCTTCATAAAGTTACAAAAACTCCCCGAGAAAAGTAGTTCTGAAAAGATTGTGAGGCTTTAAATTTCAAATACCTCAGGCTTTCCTGCTCTGCTCTGAGCAGTCGGGCTCTGGTCTGTGCTATGCTTGGGCTGTCACCATCCACATCATTGTCACAAAGCAAAATTTCCTGGGATGTGGTCCATCCTGGAGAAAGTTAGGAAGCTCTGGGAATTGGCACAAACTGGGGACCTGCTGGTTTGGCACACAGCTCCCAGCCTTGCTGCAGCCCAGCAGTGAGTGGTCTGCTCTGCTTGAGGAGAGGCATTTTCCAACTTTTCCATCGGGCTTGGCACAGCTCTGCTGAGCTGGGGGGTGATGCCATTCCAGCATCCATCCCAGCCCCAGCTCGGAGCTGCACCTCCTTGGCTGGTCCAGCTCCAGAGCTCCACCTGGGGATCACATCTGAGGGCAGGGCCAATCCTGGAACAGGAAAGAGCATTGGAAAGCAGCCCTGAGAGCAGCCTGGAAGGGTCATCCCAAGATGCATTTAAATGTCAGTGAAAGTCAATGCGTGCTAGGCCAGAAGTTAAGAGATGGAGAGATGTGTTTACCTTCTGAACCTGTTTGAATCTTGGCATTGAAAAAATCTAGTAGTTATGAAACTACGACTGAAAACCACGATGTTCATATCATGTCCATCTGCTGAATGTTAAATAAATATGTTGGTTGGTTGGTTATTTAAGTACGTTGGCCAACTGGCATAGTATGAAATGTTTCTAGAAATAGTTAGGGGATATTTTTTTTTGTTGTTGTTGTAGGTTGAGTCCTTCCTCAGAGATACAGGAAAATGAGGAGACACTTAGCAGGATAGGGAGGTTTTTGTTTGTGATTTTTCCAGATACACTGCTCAGAATCAGCTTTAATTAATCGAAGATAGGCTGCATACATTTTGCATATGTGCATTTTGATTCTGGTGTTCCAATGGAATTATTCCAGGCGTACGCTCCGGCAGTGGCAGCTCGGCGGTTCACACAGGGGTAACTCAGAGCTGTAATTTTTACAGGGAATATCTTTAGTGGGAAGTGGTCTGCTCAGCTCTGCTGTGTCTAGATACACCTCTCATTAACAGGGTGTGGTTTCTTCAAGGTCAGGCTGAGAGCCTGATGACCCAAACAAGGGCGTCAGGTTGTTGTGGTACAACCCAGCAACAGCAACCACCCCCACAGCCCTTCCCTCCCTCCCCACAAGGATGGGAAAGAGAATCTAGGAAAAAGGTGAAACTTGTGGGTTGAGAAAAAGACAGTTTATTAGGACAGAAAAGGAGAGGCAAGTGATAATAAGGGAAAAAAAAAAAAAGAACATGAAAAACAAGTGGTGCACAGTGCAGTTTCTCACCACCCACTGACCAATGCCCAGTCAGCGTACCCAGACAACTCACCCCAGTTTGTTTTTTCAGCACAATGCCATGTGATTTGAAATATCCCTCTGGCCAGTTAGAGTCAACTGTCCTGGCTGTGCCCCTTTCCAGGTTCTTTTGCCTTCAGCTTCCTTGCTAACAGGGAAGCACAAGGCCCTGAAAAGTCCTTGATTTAGAGTAAGACCCACTCAGCAACAACTGAAACACCATCAGTTAACATTATTCCTGTCCTAAATACAAAAAACAGCACTGTAACAAAAAAACCCCAACTATCCCAGCCAAAGTCAGAACAAAAGTGTTTAAAACATAATGCAGCTAATGTTGGCAGAATTTTTTCTGCTTTCTCCTATCACCTGTATTGAATAGGAGTGAGTGTCCTCACTTCCCAGAAGCCTTAGCAATGCAGATTTTATGGTGACATTGCTGGAGGTATAGCTTTATTCACAAACCCCTTTTTCTATGAGTTTGAAGGGTTACAGATTTGTTCTTCTCTCCATAAAAGACCACCTCAAGTAAGGGAAGATGGTATGGGGTGCTTAGCTGCAGAAATCCCATCCAGCAAGGGTACCTGTTAGCTTCTCCTTGAGTTCTTCCAGTTGAGAGGGGCTGAGTGTCTCAGCAGGGGAAAATTTCCTGCTCCTAGTTACCTTCTTTATCCTTATAAAGACATAAGTCCATGGAAGGACTTTTGATAACTGTCTCATCACCCACTCCAAATCAGAAGCTGATTCTCATGGCTTGCAGCAACTTGTTCTCACCCACATGCACTGTAGGTGCAGAACCAGTGCCAGAACTCCTCTCCTCTTAGCAAGTGAGCACCAAAATGATTTATCACAGACAGACATGTTTGGAAAGTTTAGCAAAGAACTGCTTTTGGGAGGTTACAAGGTTAACTACCGAAGTTGTATGTAACTTGGAGCTGATGTGTGGCAATTAATCAAGAAATTACGTTCCACATCTTTTTGAGATCCCCCACGGCGTGCTGCGTCAGGGGGCAACAGGCACACACTGAGGGCAAAGCAGGTCTCCTGGTCAAAATGCAAATTATTTCTTATTGAACAAAAAAAGAGCACAGAATAAATGCTGGCAGAGGAGAGCCATGGAATGAAATGCTCTTTTTAGCAAGGGAAAGGCCTCTGAATTCTGAGCAAACTTGCAGCATATGCAGAAAAAAACCTTCCAATTGTTGTTC
The DNA here is from genome assembly GCF_021018805.1 of Prinia subflava. NCBI lineage: Eukaryota > Metazoa > Chordata > Aves > Passeriformes > Cisticolidae > Prinia > Prinia subflava. The sequence continues at coordinate 4,389,533 of NC_086260.1, read as the reverse complement.
CCATCATATGTGTGCTTTAAATCTATTCACAAACATAGGCAAAGGTCCTTGTTCACATGCTCACTGATTTGCAGTAGGGCTTTTTGGCTCTTTCAGAGTTTGGGGAACTCAGTTATCACCTTCTTTCCACCCTTTACATTGACATATTCAAACCCAAGAGTTTAAGTCAATAAAATCAGTAGTGGGAGTGTTGGGATGCCATGGGTGAGAAGGATATAGAACTGATGCATCAGCTTAATTTATCTGAGACCATTTTAATGCCAGCTACTAGTGCTGCTTATGTGCTTTTATTAAAATGCTGGGAGCTGGAGTTTGGCTGCTGAACCTTGTGCAAACCCAGTGATTCCCTTTCTTCCAGGGTTCATATCCAGCAGGCTGGAATTGCCTGTCTTTGTGGCTCCTGATATTTGCCCTGATTTTCCCCTCTCTCCCTCCATCAGAGTCAGCAGCTCAGTGAAGCTCTGTGCTGAGACAGAGCTAATTATGGATGGATGCTTTGCACTGGATTTGTTTAATGAAGTCCTAATGGCAGCCAGAAAAGTCCAAGGAGAGATACTCTGTGGGTGTAAATCCCAGCACCTGGACTGACTTGGATTGACTCCCGTGGGTTTAAAGCACTTTATACCCACTGGGGATTTGTCCTTAAGTAGCTTTCACTGAGCTGCAGAGGGGCAGAGCCACCCGAGCACACGGCACTAACGTGCTTGAACATTGTAATTAGCAAGCTGATCATTTTCTGTCTCTGACTGACATGTGACATCTCTGAAACGTTTTCAAAAGCTTCAGATTTTGAAAGTGGTGGGTGTTCTGAATTTTTGGGATGCACCTGTGTTCACATCCACAAAAACAGTTAGAGAATAAGATGTGTTTGCCTCAGACTATGGATAATTTAAAAATTAGGGAGAATAATTTGTTCCAAGAAGCTATATATAATATATTATATAAAGTCTGTTATGCACTTATATCATATTCTATCGTATAATGTCATATCAAACAATTTACTGTTACATTCAGCTATCACATCATATATTATCTATCACGTATAATATTATAAATAGTATTAATATATTACTTAACATAGAATACGTAACATGATAGACATCATATTATTAATTATATAATATTTTATAATTATATGATAATATATTTTATTTGTATTACAGTGTACAAGTATATAGACATGCATATGTGTATAATATATGAATGTGTGCGTGTGTGTATATGATTATTTATCTTTCTTCAGAGCAGTCAAGTATTGCATATATATGTTTAATACATTGGTTTTATCTTTGCCCACATATGGGATCTTTTAAATGCCTTTATTTTTATTTTCACCATTGTTTTCCAGTAGCCCTTCGGCTGAGACAAAATTGTTAGATGTGAAAATACTTAAAAAATATTTAAGGGTTTGTGTTGTAGGTGGCTGAATTTTTGCTGCTCTCTGCCTGGTACCTACCTGGGAAAAGGGCAAAGAGCTCATCTCAATGCAGGGAGTTGTCTGTGCCGTGCCTGAGCTATTTTAATTTGGGAAGAATAAATAATTTTCTCCTTCTGAATCCGTTGTAGTCCCTCACCCACAGAAGCAGTTGGCGTACAACACCTCCAAAGCCGGGGTCGTAAAATTAACACAGACGTTGGGAACCGAGTGGATTGACAGAGGAGTAAAAGTCAACTGCATTTCCCCGTAAGTAAAATGTAGTCTCATTTTGAAACTACAAAGGGAATGAAATGTTCCACAAAGCTCAAATGAACACTATCTCAGCAAATAAAGTTTCTAATTAGCAGGTGGATTGCATCCCTTTTTATGTTGTCTTTTCCTTAACAAAGGTTTAAATACTTAGAACCAAGCCTGCTCTGTTGCTGTGTATACTCAGGGATTTAAGAAGAGGTTTTAGCATTTGATAATAGGTTTTCCAATAATGTGAAGGGTAGTTTTTAGCATTTCCCTTCCAGATGAAATATTTCCTTAGTCTGCCCAAGCCTTCTGTGGTTAAAGAAAGGGGTTTTGACACTTAATAGACAATACTTCTTTTCCCTTTTTACTTCAGACAAATATATAGGCACTTTAAAAGCTACATTTTATTGCTGCTATTGAGCTGCTTTGACAGTGACAGGAGGCCAGGTGTAGTTTCATAAATATAGATAGATATATATTTATCACAAATTACATTTTCCTTATTTTTGGAGACTTCAAGCTCTATGTTTTAGGGTATTTAATCACAATGAAAAGTTTTCCTACCAGATCCACTTTGTCTCTCCCTGTTTCTCACACACATGCCCAACCAGTCATTTTATTAAACAATTAGCAGTGCATGATAGTGCTGAGCAGAAACCCAAGTGGATAGCCTTAATTGGAAGCGGTCAAATTCTGTAGACCATTGAAGTCAATCAGAGTAACTAAGGAGGGCAGGATTTTAACCCAGGAGTTAAATTGTAATAATGAAGATAATAATGTAGATCAAATTAGGGAAAACAAATTACATATTTTAATCCACAAAGTGGAGGGGGGGTGGAATCACAGAGTCTAATGGCAATTGCCTCTGTTTTTACCACTGGACTGCTCTCCCCTTGCTTGTGCTGTCTTACTTATGATTATTTATTACCAATTATACCAATGACTCCAGCCATCGCCCTATGTGACCCACAGATTCTTTCAACAGCATCTTACTTCCTAATGGGATTTTCCCCATGCCCATGCTAGCAGCACTGTAGTGGTGTTCCCACAACAAGCACTGGTGAATTTACACTGGCTTTTGGGAGCTGGGGAGATGAAGGGAATTAGGGAAGCTCAGCAGGACCTGGCAGAGGTTGTGTCTGAAAATATATGAAAATATATCCCTCCAGAGGTGGGATAGTTGTGCCACTTTCACAGCAATTATGGATGAGAAGGCTTTTACAGGAAGAATTACCCATTTCTTAGGGGCTTACATAAATTTAAAAAATTGGCACCAAATGATCTAAACTCCTTGTTTTGTACAACTTGGAAGCAAGCACTCACCTCTAGAGAAGTTATGTTTCTGGAGACAGTTGCCAGAGCATGGAGAAATAATAGACAGCTTCTCTTTCTACTTTTCAAGGCAACACAGGGTTGCATTTTCATCATCTCTACCTATCTTAAACTCTAGCTCTGAGCTCAAAATCCTACAACAGGATGATGTGTTGCCTGTTTTGAGGAATAGCCAGGAAAGAGGGAGGGAGAACAAATATTTTGCTGTTTTTGAGGTTCCCTGTTGTGGACAGAGCAGTTTCCCCAATGCAGGTGGGAACCTGGGCTGAGCTGCTTTGGAGACCTCACAGAGACTCCAAGCTCTGGCTGAGCCCCTCATGATGGCACCCAAGATCAGCTCTGGATAAGTAAAATATCCGTGTCTTTAAGTAGTTTGCCCCTCCCAGTCATGGCTGCATTAAAGGTTTAAGGCACTCTCAGTGTGCCTCTGTCTGAAGCTCCAAATGCTCCAGTCTGGCCTTAAACATTATTTCACCATGCAAACCTTTTGGCCTTTTCCCCCTCTTCCTATCTGGTCACTTTTTATCAACTTAATTTCTTAATGAGTGCATAAAACTTATGCAGAGCAATGCATAAAAGTTAGCAATGCATAAAATGTTATGACAGAGTCCTTAGGATGATTTATTGCATTTATAAAATTGAACATGCAGGCTTCTCTTGCTGGCCAGGCAAACCTGATGCCCAGGGAGAGAAAGTGGCTGAGATTCCCTGGATGCTTTGGCTGACTTATGCTGTTGCTATCAAGGAACTTGTGCTCAGTCCTTGAGCCAACCCCCAGTGCCATCACCTCATAGCCTGCTCCACTGCTGATGCCAAAAAAATGCAGAAGCTCCTGGAGCCTTCCTGGAATGGATGTGGGGGTTGGACTGCAGAGGGTACCTGGGTGAAACAGAGACCTTTCCAGAGCATTGCCTGGTGGCTGGTGCCCAGCTGCCCACCAGGTTTAGTCTCTTTGTTGGTCCCAGGACATGGAAGTGTGTTGGGTGTGATGGAAGAGGGAATTCTGGAAGGTGTGTGTTTTCTGGCATGTGCAGCATTAGAACACATCATTTTTGCAGCCTTTACACTGAATCAATGTCCGTTTTTTTGCCTAATTACTGCCTTCTTCTTGATTAGCAAGACGTGAAACGCCATTATGTGATGACATTTGGGACGGGCAGCTGGAAGTTGGCATCAAGGTCAACTTGCAGCCAGGCCAGCAGCCCTGGGGGATGAACCACATTCCCCACTGATGGGCTGCAGGGATTTGGGTTTGGGCTGATGGGCAAAGAGCCTTTGTGTGCCTGCATCCTGCCCTGCTCCTCCTAAAGCAGCCACACAGTGCAGCACCAGGCTTGTAGCCCCAGAAAGCAGCAGGGCAGGATCACTGCAGGTATGGGGAGCACCCCATAAGGGAGAAGGAGAGGCACAGCTGGCAGGAGAAGGAGCACCCCAGCATCACCTGAAGGCATCCCAATTAAGCAGCATTACTATCCCCATTAAGCAGCAGTCGTTGCTGGTAAGTATCTTTGGACTTAAATCTTAATTCCTTGGGAGATGTCCCAATTAAGTGGATCTTGTGATTAAACACTTCCTGATTAAGTGGAGTGTACTTAACTCATTCAAATTAATAACTCATCTGAAAGAAATCAAGTTACACACAGATGGAATCTTTTTTTTGCTCTCATTTGGGGATTGAGTGCACGTAACAATTCCAGTTAAGTATCTGGTAAGTGATATTTTTCCTAATGTGTCTCTCGAAGTGGAAATGTTTTAGGCAATTGTTTTTTTCTCCTTTTTTTGTGATTTTTTTTTTTTTTCCCTCACATCTCAAACTGTCCTGTGTATCAATATGAAATATTGATGCTCATATCTAACATTAAGGAACCAGCAGTTTGATATTACATTGACATGCAACAGAAAGTACTGATAGGCTCAGCACTGCATACGAGATGAGGTAGGGAATTAATGCATTGGCAGTTGTCTTTGCTGGAACTGGTTAGGAGCCAACTAAAATCTGCCTAAAAGGGTTCGACAACATTAAATTGCCCAACTTGGCACCAAAGCTTTCCCAGAAGATGTGTAGTATCAATGACATGCCTAATATTTATAGTGCCATCAGTATGTGTGTTTGCAACTTTTAAGTTTTGCGCTATATTTTTTTCTCATTTCTATAACAAAAATTTGTAGTAAAGTTTGGTTACACATCTTAATTTTTGCTACGTGGAGTGAACCTAAGAAAGGTCCAGCAAGAGGCACAGTGCGGTGATTCACAGACTGCAGTGATCAGACCAAAGATCATTTTTCTGAACAGATTGAAAAACGTCCTCTTTTTAGCAAAATCTGTTGTGCTGGAGGACTGTGTGTTTTATTCCCTAATCTGCATTCCCTTGGGGTTAAAATATATCTGTAAATGAAAAAAAAAAAAAAAAAGAAAATCATATGGATCTTATTCTGGTCTCTGATAATGTAAAGCCAGAATGATGATGATGATGGTGATGATTTTGTAAGCACAGTGAGAGGCACGTAAAGGAAAGGAGTTCAATATATTTCATGTCTGCTGCTCGAAGCACATTTCTCTCTGAAGAAAACCAGTTCTTGAGGAGTTTGGGAAAGAAAGGAGGGTGACCAGGGGGCTGTGCTTGAAGGAAATAAGTAAACCATTTGCAGTCGTATACTGGAATGTGCTTGATTTTGTTACACTGCCAGAACTTAAGTGAGCTGCATCGCTCAGTGATTCTGAACTGCTCTGCTCTTTATTGACAATTACAATAAAATATAAAGCCGATATTTAAATCCTGCCTGATTAGTGCGAACAGAAATGTTTGGGGGAAAATCTGAATTAGTTCCACTTCATAACAGGGTAAATAGTGGATTTCAGCCTTCATTTAAAACAAAAGGTAAATCTCGTACCCAGAATCCAGTCTGTCTCAAAAAATTATTTCCTTGGAAGTCTGAATTGGGATGCCGACGAAGTTTCAGAACAAAACGGGTATTTTTATACTTTGTTCATTTCATATTTATCACTAGCTTGTTTGCTAATTTTCATTTGCAAGAGGCAATTCTTCCAGCTAACTGGCTGCCTCAATGGGCCACTGATTTCTTTGAAGTGACAGTCTGTAAATATGCATAAAAAAGAGATGCAATTAGCGTGTGTGTGGTTCAGTGCAGCCTGATTTCATTGGCAAGTTTACCCACAGTGTTGATAAGCTACATTATCTAGAAAATTGGCTGCTGAAAAACAGCACCTCTGATTGCCAGCAAAGGTTCCAGATAACAGGGTGCTGAAGAGAAATATAATTGAGGTTGAATATGTTAACCAAGGTGTCACATGCTCCTTAGAAGCGCTAATTTATCAGCATGTTGGAATTTTTATTAACATTTGGAATGCATTTCTACCACACTAATGAAGTGGAATTGGCAGTTCAGGTTTTAGTTATTGTCATTTCTGAGAAGTTAAATGTAATTTCTCGTTAGACACAGTTATGTAAATATATTTGTTCAGGGGCTGAAAAAATTATACATTTCACAAAATACAAATATGTTGTTAAGGAGGAGTATGACAAATCAGTTGCAGTTAAAGTCATAAAAGCCAGCCAAATCTTTGCCCTGCATTGTGCTTCCTGCAGCATCATTTTTAGGGCACTTGAAAAAACCCAAACTTAGCAGAGTTTTACTAAATAGTAGAGCCAGTCATTAATGCAGAAGAGGCAAGACAGGTAAATCAGTGATTTGTTGGATGTTGGTTTAAGGGGAATCACACTGAGTGTGTTGTGCTTATCTCTGCCTCTCCTTTTTTTGTGTGGAAAGGGTCTGGTGCCCAGAAGGGTGCTGGCTTTTGTTCCCCTTGTTGTTTGACATATGGGGAGTTGGTCTGTTTTCAGTTTCTGGGCCGTACACAAGCGTGCTGTGTGACATTAATTGCAGAGTGATGAGAAATCGGTGGAAGGACAGCAGTTCCCAAGAGCCTCCACAGACCCAATTCAAGGCACTTTCACTTCCAATGCTGTGCTTATTGTGTAGAAAAAAAATTAAACTGGTGATTGTGGGTAAACTAAAAGTAAGGGGGTTGTGCTGTTAGCTAAGGAGAACATGTGAGTGTATGTGTACTTGAAAGGAAACCTTTTGAGCTGCCCATCAGCAATGAAAGGCGATGATAGGAAATGAGCGTTGAGGAAGGTTGCACCGTGACTTTCATGGTTGGAACCCCGGAGGCTGAAAATTTCAGGCTTTCATCTCCTGTTGGAACCCTGGAGGCTGAAAATTTCAGGCTTTCTGTGCTGAGGGGCACTGACCCTCAAGCAGGCACTACATTTGACTTGAGGCCGTGGAACAGGCTTCCAAAGTTGAGTGATAGCACTGGGGTTGTGAGTGTGTAGTTTGAATAGTATTGTATGATCTCACAGGGTGAAAAGCTTGAATTTGGGATTTTAGTATATAATAATACATGGAAAAAGAGGGAGGATTTAAGGTGTTGTCTAAGTCCTTCTTCTTCCTTCTTCTTCGTGGGTTTGGGTGTTTTTCTGCAATTGGTTAAAAAGTCCGCATTGTGGGCTTCAAGTACTTAGTTATTGAGTTTAAAGTAAAAATAATTTAGATGGCATTTCATAATTGGATGGATTGTCCTTGAAAAGACTTTGTAGAGATAGAGAGGTACTCCATTTTACCTCATTTCTCTAACTTGCTAGTTAGAGCCTGTGGCTTGTGAGTCTGTAAATAGATAAGAAATAATAAACATCCGAGTCCAAACATGAACTGCAACTCCAGTTTATTAATCCCGACCTTGGCAGAGAAAAAGAAGCAGGACCATCACAATCTCCTTTGCGCTATTCCCTCTGAACTAACACCTCAAACACCTCTAGGCGCTGCCTTTCCCTTCTGGGCTCGTTGCTAAACCCTTGTCCCGTGTGCTCTCTGCAGGGGCATCGTGGACACGCCGCTGATCCGCTCGCGGGAGCTGCGGCCGCTGGTGCGGCGCTGGCTGGCCGACATTCCCGCCGGGAGGCTGGCCCAGCCCTCGGACCTGCAGGCTGCCGTCGTCTACCTGGCCTCCGAAGCCTCTGACTACATGACTGGACATAACCTGGTCATCGAGGGAGGCCAGAGCCTGTGGTGAGAGGTGTCCTGCAAGCCTCCTCTCCCATGAGCTTTAGGAAATGCGTATGGGAATTAAGCTTAGTCCCAGCTTTGGCTTGTGTGGCTATGTGGCCAGCTAATATGAAATTATTGTTTTCTTCTTCTCCTGAGTGTTAATTTGGAGGCTTTTTTAATGCACAGGAAAAATAAGGCAAAAAAAAAGGGCAATCTTTCAGTTTTCCAGTGTTTCGTGTTCACGTTTCTGTTAAATTAGTATTTAATGATATAAAAGTACATTTACTGCAGTGAGATTTGGCTATTATTTAAGTTTAACAGGGGGCATTTTTAAAGCAATCAATATTAGCTGGTCTGTGTAGTTTATTGTTCTTAGGCAATTTTTTTTGTATTCAAGTTGTTCCAGTGACATCTGTGAGTGGTGAAAAACAGTTGGATGTAGTGTTAAAAAAAATAAATTAGTTCATTACATTTGAACCTGAATGTTGCCATTTTATATTTACTGGTGTTCTTTAGTTTTTGACAGTGTTTTTATACAAACACCCACATAAATGCCCCTGAAAGAACAGTGCTGCACTTAATAGAGATTCATGGTTGGTAATTATAATGGCTGTAATCCAAACCCATTGAGGTAAGTAGGGACTGCTCATATACTTTAAGTTAAATGTGTATTTAAGTGTTGCTACAACTGGGTCTTTGTTTTCCATGACAGACAGAAGTAACCAAAGGTCGTCTTCCAAACAATTTTTTTTCCCTCTTGTAAAATTCTGAAGACAAGTCTTGGGTGTAAACCAAGGCCAGCTGAAGTGAAATTGATACAGTTCTGTTGGCTGAAGAGCTCGTTTTGGTGATAGCATTGGGTTCATTGCTTATAGGCAATAAAACGTGGCACAATAACCCCACGGTTCTGATATCGCTCTGGATAAAGCCAGACTTCCATCCTGAGGGCCTTTAAGCATAACCTAAGGGGAATTTACGGGAAGAAATTCACTTGCAAATCCTCATGTCATTTGTTTTGCATTTGGCAGCTCTTTGTTACCATAACATAAATAATTGTGGATGGATGTCATTACTTTGATTAAGTGCTACAAGCCCGTGCATTGGCTGGCCATTACTGTGGGGAATTGCTGTAATGGCTTCAGACTTGAAATCCACAGCTACGTTGTAAGGTATGCGCCTCGCTGACGTACCAGCATCGTTATCGTGGGTAAAGTGCAAGAAGATACTTGTCTTCATTAAATTTTCTGTTAGACCATTGATAATTAATACATATCTCATGTTTCATCTTGAGTCGTTTTTCTGGGGAGTGTTGCTGTTAAGCGACTCAGGGCTGGTGCTTTTTGGCTTGAAATCCTTGCCTTGTGTGCATGATCTAATTTATTGACAGTGCTCTGCAAACTCACAGGCTTAAGTAGAGCTTGATTTTGGATAAATCTTCAAGAAAAACAATTAAGGATTTAAACGTTTTATTATTTTTCTGGGCTCACAAAACCTTTTCTCTCCTAGCTCCCACACTTGCATCATTTTGTGTCATGCTCTGGAGGGCTCGGCAGAGTTCTCACATCCCTCTGGCTGGCTTTTCACCCAGAGGTTAATGTGCAAACATTGGTGAACTCATCAGGAGCTCTTCCAAGGGATCCTAGAGGGGCTTGTATACTATTGCTTGGACTGCTGGTGAACAGTTTGTTGCAGCTTCTACCTAAAGTGTAAAATAATGAACTTTAGTTAATTTGAAACACAAACTGCAGTTGGCACTGGAACTACGAGTAGTGTTTTCACTTTCTCAGCAGAAAGACAGAAGACTGAATGGACTGCTGAGGCTGAACCCCCGTTTCTTGCCTGGAGATGATTGCAGCTCAGCACCAAAAGGCACTGGCAGGGCACTGCAGGAAGTTGAACTTCACTGCCTTGATGCTGGCTGGTTTTGGGAAGACTTTCAGCCAGCAAAGGTCATGCTGTGATTTTTACAAGTTTCAAGTCAAAAACAAAACCCAGACATAAAAAAATCTCACCTAGACTTAAAAAGAAATCAGAATTATCTCTTAACTAAGCAGCCTCCAGTGTTTGGACTAGAGTTTGTCTCGCCCGCTCTGTTTGCCCCCAGGCTCTGCCTTTGAAGGGCTGAGTGGGCAGAGCAGAGGAATGAGCTTACCTGCACAGACTGATGGGGCTTGGCTCCTGTTTGGGGACATCTCTTTGTGCCTGTGGGGGCCCTGGCCCTGCCCCATGTTGGCCCAGAGAGGCTGGTGGAAGGAGCTGTCTCTCACTCCATGGCACAGGAGGGACTCAGGGCGAAGCAGCCCAAGGGAAAACAGCACGTGGTGCCAAGTCCCCAAGCTAATTGGCAAGTAACCTTACAGACTTTGTTTTTCATGGCATCCTCACTTTGACCAGAGAAACATCCTGGAGGAGACCATGTGTCAGACGGGAAGTCTCTTGCTCCCTGTAGGTATGAGCTGGCCTTTTTCTTCCTAAGGAGACACTTTCATCTCTCTCCTCCACAGGCCTGTTGAGTCATCAAATGGTTTGGGTTGGAGGAGATCTTAAAGGTCTTCTAGTTCCAACCCCCCTGCCATGGACAGGGACACCTTGCCCTAGACCAGGTTGCTCAAAACTCCATCCAACCTGGCCTTGGATCCAGGGCTTTGCCCATTTGGGAGCTCTGGCAATGGCACTGTGGCTCCTCACCCTCTCCTATGGAATTTCCTGAGGGAAATGGCTGATTTCCACTCAAAGGCAGGGCTGTGACCATGCAGTGCTGCTTCTGTCTGGTACCACCAAACCTGACATTTGGGTTGGGAGCTGTGGGGTGGGCATGGAGCTCCCCACACTCTGCCTTGTGCCGTGGGGGAGGCTCATTGCTACATCTGTTCTGGAGATGCAGCCCGAAAGCCAAGTGGAAGTGCCAATTTCCACTTTAGAGGGAAAAACAAAGTTCAAGAGATTTATATCAGCATCTGGAAATATCCAAAAGGAGGGTGTCGAGAGGATGGTGGTGATGCCAAGTCAAAGGACAAGAGGCAATGGGCACAAAATTATTCCCAGAAAGTCCCACTTGAACACAATGAAGAACTTTGCTGTGCAGTGATGGAGCAGAATGGCCAGGGAGGGCGTGGAGTGTCCCTCACTGGGGACATTCCAGAACTATCTGGCTGCAATACCGTGTTCTGTTTTCTAGGATAACCCTGCCCGAGCATGGAAGTGGGACCAGCAGGCACACTGTGGTCCCTTCCAGCCAGAACCATTCTGTGACTCTGTGAAAAATGTGAGAAAAGCCTTTCCCCCTCCTAGCAGGGGCAGACCTGGGGTGCAGGGGGGATGCAGAGCAGGGGGATGCGGTTCGGGTGATGCGGTGCAGGGGGGATGCGGGGCGGGGGATGCGATGCTGTGCAGGCGGAGGCGCCGTTCCCGGCGGTACCTCTAGGAGGAAACCTCAACCTGTGTTGTGTCTGCGGGAGCCGGGCTTCCCGGCTCTGCTATTCAACTTTTATATTGCAGCTAAGTTAGTACTTTTGATATTTCTAAGTTTTTTTTTTTTTTTAAACATTTATGTAGAACACCACATAATTGCAGAAAAGATAATAGTCACATACCCTAGGGCTTGGTGTACACTTATGTTAAAAGTACAGCTTTTATTGGCAACTAAAGTAATAACCTTTCCATGTCAAATTGCTTTAAATTAAACTTAAAAAAAAAAATGCTGGCTGATACCCACACTTAGTAATTGTCAAACATTAGCATAATGTGGAATACTAAAGCTGCTTAAATCTTGGGTTTAAAAATAATTATTTACTTAGGTAAATTCTCTATTCAAAAGCATAATATTAGATTTTTTTTTTTCAACACAGTCTCCTCAATGTATATGTTAAAATGCAGACCTGAGCTTGATGTGGAAGTGGGGCCGAATGTTACTGTGGTCTCTGAGAGAAAAAGGGGGATTTTATACCTTTAGCTGGTCCATCCATCTTTGCTCACACGGGTAGAAATGTTTTAAGGTTGTACCTCTGAAGGCAGAGGTGCTGTGGGTGACATCTGGTGATGACCCAAGGACAGTGACCTGCAGTACCTGCTGATTGTACCCCCTGTTGCAGCCCCGGAGTGCAACATAATATTTCTGGTGCTGGATGACATCAGGGAGAAGGATGTCTCAAGGATGTGGGTGTGGAAGGCCAAAGACAGCAAGTCAGTAAAATGTTTCATCCAAGTGCATTTCAAATTTCTGCTCCCAGCACAAAGTGGAAGCACACGTGGTGGAAACCATTTAAATTCCCAGTGTGAAGCAGGGGAGGAGACATTGCACAGTGAGATGTGGCTCTCAGGCTCACTGCTGTGTGTGAAGGAGCCTGGACCTACCAGGTGCTGTGAGGGCACAAGTCCTCATGGTTTGCTGCTTTAGGGAGCCCCAGACTCTTGCCCACCTTGTGGAGTCCATCCCATTGCCATCACTTCCCTGTGAAGCCCACCACAGCACCGTGAGTCTACTGGCTGTTCCTCAGAAACACGCCAGTGTTTTACTGGAAGTTCAGCAAAACTTATTCTGGAACATTTTCTTAAAGAAATCAGTGCCTTTATTAGGGCAAAGGGGTTTTTGGTGAATTCCCACACCTTTATTAGACAGGTTAGAAAGGGATTGCCCTTCCCACTGCTTTAGGGAGCAGCAAGCTCTGGAAGGCTGTTGCTGCCTTTTCCAGCAACTTTTCAGAGGAACAAGATGGAACAGTAGTACCCAATTACAAGAAAGTTTCGAACTTCAAGGGAGTTAAACAGTTGTTGGGAGGGAAAACACAAGGAGCTGAGGACTGAGAATTAGATGACTTTCCCAGCCTTGCCTAATATCATAAGTGTTTTACACTGTAATTATAAATCTGATTATATACTAATTTCCACACTGTTACAATTCTTTAAAGCAGGGAAGGAAAGTACACGCTCTTCCTTGGAGAACCCTAACGCAGTCCTACAGCATGTGCCTTCTCACCACAATAGATTGGGATTCTTCAAAATTCCTGAATAACAGCGAGTGTTTGCTTCTAGATTCTCACCTGCCTGGTGTGTTTTCTCCATTCACACCTCTTTCTTTGTTCTCTAGAGCTGTCCTACCTGACCTCTCTCCCCTGCTCTGCCATCAGTGATGCCTCTGCTGCCCCATCATGCCAGGCAAAAGAACTCTGGAGAGGGACCAAGCAGAGTGCAGATTGCCCAGAAAAGCTTCTCAACTGGATTTAAGCTTCATTTACTTGCGCCCCAAACCACTCCATAATAATCCATGTTGCTTCTGGTACCAGGACTCCTTCAGTGGTAGCAAAAGCAGGAAGGTTCTTGTTGATGGGAGAGTACAAGTAACTCCCACCTCAGTTCCTTCCTATTTGAAAACATGAAGTGTTCTTGAATATATGTTGGGAGTGGGGATGACATTCCTTCCCCTGGGAGATGTCCTTTGAGACACAACCCCAACTACAGCTGCAAGTGCTCTCTGCTATGCTCTATTTTCTCCCCTCTCTCCAGGCTTGCAGGCTGTGTACAGACACACTTTGTGTCTTTAGGAAGCCTCATTAATTCACAAGATACATATTTTTTTTCTCAACAGTTTGTAACAGCTTCTTAAATGTGTAAACTGGCTTTTTCAGATTTGTATTGAAATACTGAGAAATAGATTTATGTTTCCATAGGCTGCTTCCTATGTCCAGCCAGACTTCTGACACTACCTTACATGTACAGTTGTTGCATAAATGATATGTTAATGCATGAGAGAAGCCATTCACTTAAAGCTGTTGAGAATGATTAAGGGCTTTAATTACAGCCCTGACTGAAACAAGACTTTTGGTAAATAGCAAAATGGCAAAACTAGGCTGTTCCATTACAACCTCCCTTGATGACAGTGTGGTTTGTCTCTGTTACTCCTCTTATTGTCATTTCACTCATCCAATTCTGATGTTCAAATCCCACCTAAGAAATGGTAAGAGGCTCTACTTTAATGCTTACCTGTGAATAAGGTGTTGGAAGTGTTGGTTTACTTTTGACACGCTGCAAAGTGCCTATGCTGTAACAGGAATTGGATGTGGGGCTTGGCTCACCACTATACATTACTTTTTCCAGACCTCAGGTAGATGTACTCAGCATCTTGCATGAAACCACGTCAATGCCTTTCTGCAGGAATTCTCAGGGCAGTGTGATGATCATCTGGGAGACCACATTTCCTCCTCCTTTGCAGGGGACTGTTGCCTCTGGTGGCAGAAACGTTGGTTATATTTAGATCCTCCAAGCGGCACCACGCAGAACACAAGCCTCAATGAACTTCAGCATCTTTCTGTCCAAGCATTTCACATGCTTCTGAATCGTCTACATAGAATTTTTTTTTTATTATATCTAATTTTAAACAGATCTTTTGCTGCAGAAATGTTGGAAAATCTCTTCTCAGTGCTAGAAATGGCTTGAGTGGGTCGCAGATGCTCGGGAGTCATCCTCCCTCCTTCTCTCCTCCGGTGCTTTCTGGAGTTAGTCTAAGTAGTCCTGAATGAAGAAGCAAATCTTCTCTCTTCCGAAGCTCCTCATAAATGTGCTTGCAGTTAATATGAGTCCTTTTATATTCTCTCCCTTCAAATTCTTTGGATTAAAACAAATACCGTCTGGTTCTTTTAGCTCTTTTGATTATATATTCAGAACTATTGTGTATCCTGGAAAAGGAATTCTTTTCAGTTTTCACTTTTCTTGACAACAAGCTGAAAAATTTCCCCAAATGAAAATTTCCTGCAAAAGTCTTGGTTTGTTCCAAGACCCATTTTTCAAATAAGTAACGTTTTGATGAAAAAATGCCAACCTGTTCTACTTAACAACTGTTCGTAGAACTGACGAGAGAAAAACAAGGAATTGGAGAAAAAAAATTACCAAGTCTTTTATGTAGAGTTAATCTTTGAATATTCCTGTTGTTTCGGTAACAGACAAGATGTTGGTACAAGTAGATGAATATTTAAACATTAGCGTTGACACTGACTTATCTTCTCGATAACATATTGATCGTGTTCTTTCTATAGAGATTATTCTGGACTTCCCATGGAGTCAGGGAGCAGCTTAATGAAGTCACAGGCTGGATGTTTATGTAGGTATTTCCTTAGAGGTCGGTTGCACAATCTGTGCTCAGAATAAACCCCCACAGATACACTGCAAATGCAAAATCAGTTCATGTTTCTGCCTTTTTATCACTGGTAGCATGTGTGATTAGGTGGAGATGTTGGTGTTGTGATGCAGTCTTGACTTAATGTCTGTTATTCATTGCATTTAAAATGACCAATTGCTTTTCTTTTTACCAAGGCATCTGGAAGCTGATTCAGGTGCCCCTTCCTGTGGAAATTGATGTTTTTCAGGCATCAAATGATGCCTGAGAAGAAAAAAAACACCACAGCCCTTCCCAGAGACACCTGTAAATCTGTGTCCATGCTTTTGGGAAGCCTCTGAAGGGTGATGTGCCCAGAGGGGTGTCCCAGTGCAGGAGCTGTCACCAGGTGGGAGGATGACTGCCAGGCAGCCATCACTACTACAAAACCTAATGGTGATAGAAGTATCCTACTTGGATTAATACAGGATCTGTGTTGTATTAGTGGCACCAAATGAATTTTGCAGTGGATGGAGAGGCATGGAAAGAGAGATTCTAAAATGAAAAACATATTTATTGCAGTAGGATATATACTAGTGTCTTTCAAGAGAACTTTTTTTAAAAAAAATGAACAGTGCTAGGAAGGAAAAACATAAGTACACAATAAATCATGACTCAGAGCAAAACTCTCTTTGACTTTCAGAGGAAGGCAGGATTTAATTTTCACTGTAGTTATTAAGAAATGCTTCTTACTTATGTGAAGATGAGAGGCGGAGAACACTCATGTGTGGGACAGTGAAGAGTTGTTAATGCCATTAATATTTAAAGTGGACAGTACGTTTGGAGTTCTGCTTATAAATAGCTGCTTTT
The DNA here is from genome assembly GCF_021018805.1 of Prinia subflava. Classification (NCBI taxonomy): domain Eukaryota; kingdom Metazoa; phylum Chordata; class Aves; order Passeriformes; family Cisticolidae; genus Prinia; species Prinia subflava. The sequence continues at coordinate 4,373,499 of NC_086260.1, read as the reverse complement.
TGCAAGCTTTGCAGAGTCATGCCAGTGCTCCAAGAGCCTAAAAATCTTCAAAGAATTATTTGTCAGCCTTGCAGTTCCCAGCCTCTTTCCTGCAGTTCTTGATGTCAGGCAGGAGGGCTTCTTCCAAAGGCTGTTCAGGGCAGCTGCAGGCTTGGGCTGTTGAAATTATTGCCACATGGGAGGTGCTCCCAGTGAGGTTGAAGGTGCCAGTTCTTGATGGAGCAGCATCTCTTCTCCCCATTTGTGCTCTGGGGAACAAGCAGGCAAGTTTCTGAAGCTGGGGAGTGTGGCCTTCCTCTGCATGCAGAAATGCTGAGCTCCATCCCAAAGTGATAATGGGAACCACCCCTTCCCCAGGACATTTTTGTGCTCCTCTGAACATCAGCATTGGGCAGTAAAGGAGACTTTATGTCACAGGATTGCTCTAAATATAGTTTGCCAAATTGTCTTCCTTGTCCAGGTTCCATACAGACATTTTTAGGTTTCAGTCCAATTAGGTTTACCCCTAATTTGAGATCCAGCCTTGAATGAACCCTATATTTGGAGTCAAACTCAAGATGTATGATACAATTTTTGATAATACAAGGAACTGGAATTTGGACACTGCCAGAAAAAATGCATATATTGATCCAGGGTTGTTTTAAATTAAACTGGGTTCCCTTAAAATATTCATGAACTGGAAAGGGTCAGTTAAAAGCTTCAAGCTAAGAGATTTATAACAGACTTATCAAAGCAGATGCGTTTTGCATCATTTCTAACTTTTGACTGGTGAGAAGTTTAGATTTTTTATAAATACATATACATTTTCTCTAGCAAATGTGTGTGTATATTTATATAGATATAATTTTTTTTTTCAAATACATCCCCATATGCACCCTCACTCTCAGAACATTTTGCTTTTACTCTCCCGGCGTTTCAGTTACTTGCCTCAGCTGTGCGCCGTGTTGCCTTCCAAATGCAATGCATCATAAATTCATGATGGTTTGCCAAGTAAAAGAGGGCATTGAGCTCCTTTATGAAGAGGGTATTTTTGCAAACTGGACTTCATCTCTATCCCAGTGGAATTTTCTGATGCTTCCCTATTACTCCCGTACAAAACTTTTAGGGAGTTATAGATCGGACATCAAAACCAGTAATTAAAGTCCAACTTACTCCACTTCAATATCTGTCTATCCTTTTCATTAGGGAGCACAACCATACCCTTCCTCTCCTATAACAGTCAGTTTAATGACCAGCCATCAGCTCTTCTGCTTCTCAGATCTCCAAGCCTTCCAGGTTGAGGGATATTGCTCCTGCTGTCGTGTGTCCTGTTAGGTGTGTGTCGTGTCAGTCCCATACACAGAGCTGGGTATTCCAAAATACTGGCACACATACAATGAAGTGCAAAACAGCATTTACCAGGTGACCAGTTTGGTTTTCTGCTTGGGGTCTGGATGGATGTGGGTGTTGAAACAGAACTGGTGTCTGTTTGCTGGGAGCAGTCACAAGGGACTGGGAAGTTCTGAAATGTCTGAAGTAAGCCTGGTGCCTTTTAGAGATGTAATTTTTTTTTTATGCAAGCATATTTGGAAACCTTACAGAGTGAAATAACCCTAAAGAGGCCTGTGTGCAGCACTGGCCATCAAGCCAAGTTTGATGCTGGAGGTCATGGCATTGCTGCAGTTTGTACCAGTTTACCCTACAGTCCACACACATCCTGCTCCCATGTACTTTGCTTACACCACCCCAGATCAGCATCTGAAAACCTACCGTAAACAATAAGCACAAGAACACAGCACAGTTTTTCTGGAAAACACATCTCCTTGGATTTTTGGTTGGTGTTGTTTTCTTAGTTTGATTTTGAACATTGGCAGAAGCTCACAGCAGTGTCTCCAGATGCGCCAGCTGACTTTGAGTTAGAGGATGTTTCCAAAAAACCTGGGGAGAGGAGAAACCTGCCCATAGCAAGGGGTGGATCTTGTTCCTAGAACTGCTTCAGCGCCTTGTGGAAGAAAAACAACCCCGGGAAAGCAATGCCTCACATGTAGGCAGGGTTTAGCTGTGAAAAGATCTAATGGACCTCTATAGATTCCTTTCAGTTTTGGAGGAGGGGGCTGAGAAAACCCTGTGCAAAGCAACACTGCAGTGATACCAGCACTGGTCTCAGAAGGAGGCACAGGATGCTTTGTGGAGATCTGGGTCCCCCTGCTTCAGGAGACAAGGGAACTCTTAGCACTGGCAGATGGGATCTCACACAGAGTACAGACGAGGAGTTTTCATTAGTCTGTGACCTCTGATTTAATGACCTCTGATTTAATGACCTCTGATTTAATGTCCTCAGGAGCAGAGAAACTCCTGAAGAACTTGCTGGGAGGATGGGCCTTTGCAGAGATCTGGCTCTTCACTGCTATTCAAGCCTTGGAGGGGTAATTATGCTAAAAGTGATTCACAAGCAAGAGAAAGCTTATAGGCTTTCAGCTGTCTTTAATTTTACATTAGACAAAAAAAAAGTGATAAAGAACTTGTTTTCTGTAATCTATGGATTTAACTTTGAATAGCAGGTGGTAAATGTTCCAACAAATATGTATATATATCAAATCAGTGAGTGCCCAAATATTTACATCTTCAGCCAAACAAAGGCTGGAGACTCACGTTGCCTGAGGGGAAGATTGTCTTAGAGAAACAGGTTGAAAGGAAATCAAGAATGGGATTTACAAATCCTCTTTCAGAGATGAGGAGTTGTGGTGGAGAGGAATCATGTTCCTGATAGATCACTGGCTTAGGGAGATAAGCCTGCTTGCTGAAAGGGGTGTCCCGTTGTCTTTCGAGCTGTGGCCTTGATTCTTGGAGCACTGTGCACATTTGAATTGAAGTCTGCACGAGGAACATGCCAACAGTAGTCAAAGTTTGTACCAGGTTTCCCAGCATGGGCTGTCAATCTGGTTGTATGGCAAGGGGATGTGATCTGTAGCTGATGTATGGATCTGTGTTGGACAGCAAGACAAGCGAGTCTTTCAGTTCTTCACTGCTAGGGTGACAATCCCTGGTGACATCAGGGCTTTTGTGGTGGCCCACGAGCCCCAGAAGTCTGGGAACTCTCAAATTTGCATTGTAATGCCTAGCAATAGGGAGACTGGTCTGCCATGAACAATTTTCACACTGATCTGACATTTAAATCTAAGAATGCTAAAATGGTTGGGTTGTGTTTACCAGAGGGCTGCTAAGCAGAGCTATCTCTGGATAGTGAAGCTTGTCCTGATGCCCAGTCCCTTCTTGAATCTCACAAGGCTGTAGGCTTCAAGGGCTTTCTGTTGCACTTGAAGAAATTGAGAAAATACAAGTACCCATCAGTTTTTATTTTCTCATTTTTAATGTTCCCTTTATGTTTTGACTCAGGGAGACCAAAAGTCCTAGCTGGTCTCTATTATCTGCTTCTTTTGTGTGTCATTGCCTTTAAGGTAAACAATCCAACTCATTTCCAGTTCTTCCCATAAAGATTTTTGCCCAGGTTTGATGATTCTATCACTCACCTATAAACTACTTTTGAGTAATACCCATGTATTCGCCCACAACACAGGTTCTGATTGCTACAGTGGAACAATTCATCAAATTTTATGGTTTCTTATGGCAAAGTGATGCATCATTTGCATATGCAAAACTTCTGTTGGACTTACAGAAGTTAATGGTAGATTTTCCCACTGAAAAATTCCCTGAATTTTTTCAAAAGGTGTTGCATGTCTCTGTTGCCAGATTATTGCTGTGGAAGACAAAATTTTGTATGTATCTGTGCACTAGTGAGAATTCTTAATTTTCAGGAAGCTTTTCTAGAGCATCAAGAAAAACACCATTAGTATAAGGAAGAAAATTAAAGTCTGCCCTTGACCTTTGCTTGTGGGCTATTCACAAGAAACTGGAACCAGACTCACAGTGCACTGCCTGAACAGTGCAAAAATAAGGCAAGTGCAGGATAAATGCCAGGATGAACAGGTACACTTTGCTAAGCTTTGGATGTGTTCAGTGACAGATGCTGCAGCCTGGAGGTTTTCATGGGTATGTGTCACCTGTCATGAGCTGCAGATAGATCCAGGCCCTTTTTAGAGTCAGGGAAATGCAGGCAGGCGCAGTGATCAAGGCAGAAGGAGGAAAACAGTGAAGAAAGTCATCTCTCCTCCCCTTATGGCTGATGCAGCCTTTCCTGTACATCAACGCAAGCTAAATTTCTCTTGTCCCAACTTCCATCACCTTTCATCTCCTTTGCTGTTACCACTTTTAGTGTCAGGCACAAGCTGCTGCTTTTCCTGTTCAAGGCTGTTATTGGTCTCTCTTGACCTATGTGTTCATCAGTGGAATTCCACCATTCCAGCAGTAGACAGAGATGGGGCTTTTTTTGCATTTTTTATAATGGTACAAAAGCTTCCTTTTCTGTTGGCTAAAGGCTGTAATAATGTACAAGCTCCCTTTTCTTCCTCCAGCTCCTTCCCTTGCTTCCATGCTTGAAAAAATAGTTATGGCTGAAATTAAGGGTTACCCACCCATTTCCAACCAGGAATAATTGACAAAACCCTTACAGGACTGGTACCTGATGTTTCTTGACCAGTATAACTGAGGTAATAAGGAACGTATCAGTTATCCAGATGTAAAAATAGGTGTTTGCATCACATAAAAAGTTTGCTTGGACATCCTTTACTGGCCATGTCACATGGGCAGGATTCTGAATAAATTGGTAGAAGAGAAAGACCAGAGTGAAAAATGAAATGATTGAAAAATGAAATTATTAATTGTTGTACATCTCTGAAGCACAGCAAGTAGGAAAAAACCCTGTGAAGCTGAAGGGACATTGAATTTTTTTGGAATTAGATTTCAATGTGTCTGTAACTTCATGAAAGGAAAGATAAAAATATTCTGGAATTCAGCTTTCAGTTTGCTATATTTTACCATATGATTGAGTTTAAATGTATTGGTGTAGTGGATATGTTTTTTTCCATTTAAAAAGCTCTTGTAAATGAACTATTTATTTACATGAAAGAAAAGGATTTCCAGTGCAGCCCACAATACTTCTCCCTCCAAGCCTGCCTTGAAAGAAGGTTGCCTTTTCATATTTGGCTCCAGCTTTCAAAGTTCTCAAAATGAAAAAAATAGTATTCTTAAAACTAAATAAAACATATATATTAGTATTTCTGGCAGAATGAAAGAGCCCTTCTCCTGAATAGACCTATTTGAATGGCTACTCAATGTTTTGTAAGAAAAGTATATTAAAAAGTTGAAAAAGCCTGCTGAATGAAGGTGAGGGAGAGAAACAAAATATAAAATGTGTCATGTGAAAAAAAAAAAAAAAAGAGACCCTTTATCCAAGAAGATCTTGGTAAAACTTTAAATGGAAAAGTGACACTCATCAAACGATTTCTATATCATCTGCACTGAATAATTTACTTTTGGGTGAGATTCACTAACATCATTGCAGAGGAAGTGTAATTGAAAATTATGAAAGCTATATCTTTATTGTGTATTACAGCACATGCCTTTGATATGGCGTTATGTCTGCCACAGCGGGAAGTGTTTTTCAGAAAAAGTCAAATCTCTGGGACAGATTCTCAGTGGTGTAAATCAGTCTTACTGCAGTGACAGCATCATATGTGAGCAATCCTCTGCCTGCTTCTTACATAGGTAGAGCTAGGGAAGACCTCTGCTATTTTGTTTATTATGGACAGGTCCAATGTGATTTTAAAATTTCGGAATCTTCTGCCTAAAGTTTATATAAATATCTATTTTCTCCCGTGCATTTTAAGCCAGCCTCGTTAAGGATCACTATCCAATGTCACAGGTTCTTGTGGTACACCCTGGATCTAAGCAGCCTCTTATTCAAGGTCTTGACCATGCACTGGCTTTGATAGCACAGACACTTCAGCTTCAAAAGGTGCTTCAGAAGTGGAGTCTGAGGAGGAGCCGGCCTGAATACAGAACTGGTGTCTAAATCGATGAAGATATGCTGGCTAAATGTCTTTTACAATGTACATGGCAAGTCCAATGTACTTTTTTAATTCCTCCAAGTGTATCTGAATGGCTAAGGCCCCATTCCCAGGTGATTTAGAGAAATTACACCCCTTTGCCAAGGGCTGGCAAAAAGGGGCAATGCTGGCTTAAGGCCCTTAAGCAATGTTTGAGCAAAGTGTTTCAGCCTGGCCACGAGTGCTGGGGTGAGCTCTGGCTGGGCAGAGCCCCCGTGCCCCAGGAGAATGGCCACCAGCTCCTCCAAGCTCAGCTGCTTCCCAAATGACTTGTGCTGGTGGAGAAAGTCTGCCCAAAGTAGAACACCATGAGTGACATTAGCATTCGGAGAGCATCTGTTCACCCATCCCCAGTTAGCGTGTGACTGTCAAACTGAGACACACGTCTATTCCCAATCCAACTCCTTAACCCCTGCTTTGCCTAACCCACTGCCACGTCTCCCAGGGCTGTTTCTCAGGGAGAGGCAGGCCAGAGCTCTGCTCATCCAGAGGCACATCAATTAATGATGAAGGCCTGATTGCCTTATTAGCAAACATCCCTCTTGGCTGGGCAATGAGAGTGCCTTGCCCCCCTTTGGGCAGCTCTCTGATGTGCCATGTATCTGCCTCTCTTGGCCATATGCCCTGCCCTGCTCAGGGGCATGGGTTTGCTGCTCTGGAGGAGAGGTGGGAATTTTGGCACCTAGGAGGTGTTAACCATGAGTGAAAATCTGTGAGGGTGCTGTGGGGACCTGGACTCAATGAGGTGCAGATTTCTTCCAACTTCTTCAGGTGAACCTTAGCTGAAGAAAGGCCAGCTACCCCTGTTGTAGTCCATGAGGGACAGAGCCAGAGAAAGCTCAGGAAGCAGAATTCCACACCAGAATTTCCAGGAGTTACTGGTAAAGATTCACAAAGGGCAATGGCACAAAGCACTTTATCTTTTAATGCAGGTTTCCATCTCTCCTTAGTGCAACTTCCATTTAGTGCAATTTCTGTTCATGGCTGACAGAAACCCTCACCTGTCCTGCTCTCCTGAAGTGTGCGTGTGTAGATGAATAGAATCTGAGTGTTAATTAACATTTGAATAATACTTCAGAGCACCTTGTGTAGCAACTGCTCTTTTTTGAAAGAAAATAAGGGTTTTTTTTTTTTGCTTTTAAGTAGAGGCCTTACTGTCTCTGTGTTGGAGATAACTCCAGAGCTGACACCATTAAACTGCAGGCATTTGCCAAGAAACACTACACAGGTTTTGCTGTGCTACCCACCATGGAGTGCTGGCTTCTCCAGGAGCTCAGGATCAGGACTTGTGGTATTGATCCAGGGAGGGTTTTGGCTTCCAATATCCTTTCAATACCATTCATTTCCTGTGAGAAATGCATCACATGCTTCATCCCCAGGCCAGCAAGGGTGTTCAGTCAGCAGCTGGCCTCGTGGTGGGGTATTGGATTGAAGCCTTCAGGGATGCAGGTTTGACTGTCCAAAGACTTCTTTGTGTCACCTTGGGCAGACACTTTAATCCCTCTGCTCTTGTGGCCATCTGCCCCTTGCCCAGATGTTTGGGGAGGTTCTGGCACTCTTGTCCCTTGATGTTGTTTTCAGCTCTCACAGTGCAGCTATGACGTGAATATCAGTACTTAGAGGAGTGCATTGCTTTCTTTCCTTCTCTTTTAAAGAGATTTTGAACTTTGTATGAGTTCATTTATTTCCTAGCACAGAATGATTTTTAATTAGGTTTTCTGCTTAAAACTTTGCAAGCAGTTAAGGGGGTTTGCTAAAATGATGGCAAATTATTATTTTCCAGGACTAGTGAAAAATGCCAGTGTGCTTATATTCCAGTCCCTGAACTGCTAAAAAAAATTCTCATAGGTGTTTTAAATGTAATGCATTTTCAGATACCATTTATAAATGTCCAGTGGATAGAATTTTATTTTTTTTTTTAAATTTCCTTCATCTGATCTAGGTCTTTGATAAATACTACAGACAAACTGAGTGCTGTAGGATCAATCTTGACAGTTCTTCAATAAAAGGCTGTGTGGTTCTTCGTCAGTGTCTTCCTTTCAGTGACAGCTGCTTTGTTCTTTTTCAGTCAGATTTTCTAGTTAACACATCAAAAGTGTATCTGTGTACATGAAGTACTGAGAAAACAGTTCAAAGAGGCAGGAGATTCACTTTTAACTCTTCACTGCATCTCCCTGCTCTTGTCACAGAAGATAGCTTATACTGAAAGCTTCAGAACAAGGTGAGCAGTTCACCAAGGAGCACTGTGAAGTACAGCACATGTGGATTACTCTTAAAACACAAACTGGTCAGTCAATCCACTTACCATCCCAAATCAGCTTTCTTTTGAGCCAAGCCATTAAGTGATAAGAAGTTTTCAGGTTTAGGCAGCAAAAGCCTCACATCGGACACAGATAAAGCCACACGTTTGATCCAGCACTGAAGTTTTGTCTGATGGTTCTTGCTGTGGTGTCAATATCTTAAAACTAATTAAACTGAGTTCAGTGTTCAGTTTAAACTTATTTCTTTGGAGGGTTGCCATCAGCTTCTAAACCAAGGTAAATAGTAAGGACAAGTAACTGCTTTGCATATAATTTATCTTATCTATTGCAGAAAACTTATTTCTGACTGCATTTTTAATTGCTCACGCTTCATTCACCAGCTCAGCAGTGTAGCACAAAACTTGGGATGCTCTTGGCTACTTCATGGCTATTAAGCACTGCTCAGGTAAGGAGCCAGATCAGCAGAGAATGTGCTAACTCAGAAGGGCATATTCCCTATCCTGTCTTAGTCTGAGCAAGTTTTTAAACCTGTGCTAGAATCTGGTTATGGTAAATCTTACAGGAAGGTCTGGTTTTGAGTGCCTGTTCTCATGAGCTGTCTCCTGAATAAGACCAGGGAAAGAAGCTGGGATTAGCAGGGATGTAAGCTTCCTCCAGGGTTTCTACCAGCCCTGTGGCACTACAATAGTCACAGTTGCAAACTCTTAATTGCTCCTATTTCTCTCGTTCATCCTTGCTTTTATTGTACAGCAGTTCAGAGCATCCCTGTGCCTCTGTACCCAAAAGCTTCTCTTTATATCTTAAGCAAGAGGATGTGTCACAGGTTGGTGGGAAGGGAGATGAGATGTCACAGTCCCACAGGAGGTGAGCAGTGACCCCATCCTTCCCTCCCTCTGCTCCTCTCCCCTGTGTGGTCTGAGGTGCAGGTAAGGGCTGCAGCATCTGGTGGGGAAATTTCCTGTCGTAGCCAGCCCTTGCCTGTGAAGTGTAAGCTGTAAAAGGCACACAGGAGCTGTGTTTGTTCAGAGGCAGCTGTGTTCTCCCTGGCTCAGCACTCCCCAGCAGCTTGCTCTGACATGTCCTCTGTTTGACTCCTGCAGATAATGGAGACCAGAAACACGGATCTCCCTGGAATGAGCCCCACCAGACAAGCTCTCCTCAGGCTGCCCTTGTTGTACCCTCCTGCGGGACAAACAGCCTCAGACACGAGGCCACAGAGTGTGTGGGAAGACAACATCAAAGGCAGGGCTTGTTACAGACCCTTCCTCGAGTCCTGTCATCTCAGGAGTGGGCTGGACACCCCGGTGGCAAAACCACCACATTTCCACAGGATGGGATTTATATAGTCTGGGGATTTGTGTAGAGGTTCTGGAAGAAACCATCAAAGGAAGGACAGCTGGTTACAGGAACAGATAAGAAGGTATGTACCACAGAATAAGGATTCTTCCAGGAAAACAAGGGGGAGCTGGTGATTTATGTGCAGTGGAAATTAGTCATCATTAAACCAGATGGGTTGGGGGAATGAGAGGGTGGAGTCCTGGGAGGAGGGGAGTGAGGCCAGCAGACACATCCTCCAAGAGACACAAAAAACTGTTCTGGGCTCCTCTCAGGTATAAAGGAAGCAGAAATATATGCAGGAGAGATCCTCTGGACCTTGGATCCTGGGTACATCCAATTGCTCTGCAAACATCAGTGAGTGAAGCACCACTGCCTAGCAAGAGTCTTTATACCAGATTCTGATGGGACACAAAGCTGTAAATGAGGAGACAATGCTCAAATGACTGAAAGATAAAGATGGCTACATCTGAAATTTTATGTGGACATGTTTTGGTTACAAAGGAAGAGTCCACACAGTGAAACTGGGTATAATTAAACACAAGAGATGGAAAAAGCACTAATGAATGGTATAGAGCTTCTGGTACAGAGCATATGTTTTAAATGAAATATATAATTTCAGGCTCAGTGTTTCTGGAGGATATTCTAGTATGTGACTAGGAATCATTATTTCTGGAAACTAGGCTTCTCCCTCTCATCTAAACTGTATTATCAAATATTACATGAAATTTGGCTAAACCCAACAAAATAAATACTATTGCAGATATGATTTAAGGTATAAAATTAGGCACTGAACGGATGATATAATTGATTTTGATATTTAAAAATGCCCAACAGAAGACTCCCTTGGGGTAGCTGGATATGTGTTTAAATGTATTTGTTTTGCACAGAGATGACTTTGCAGGCAGCTGAAGGAGATATCCAAGGAGTAGCTGAAGAAGGCAGAGTACTGGGCCTTCCAGAGAAGACATGTGAGTGCAAGGAAGAGGTGCTGGAGCAACCAGGTCTGTCACTTTGTCCTCCCTTCATCGTTTCTCTGTGCTTACATTTCCCAAAAGCTGGATGTTGTCCACCAAGTTTGCAACTCCTTTGTTGGTTCCTTGAACCTCCACCCCCATTTTGCCTCCACAAACAAGATTTTTTTTCCTCACTACGTTGGCTGGGATATAAAATCTGCAGTGCTGGCCCCATTTTAACCAAACTCCTGAATCCTTTTCCCACCGTGAAAAACATCAGTGGGAATAGCCTCATTAATTTCAGTGGTCCTCTGCCATCAGCTGGCGTTATTAACAGTAGTGAGTAAAGGATCTGGAAAAATGTTTTTTATACACTGCCAGCCAGGTAGAAAGGTGGCAAAAGGAGTGCATTAAAAATCAGCATTTATTTGTCAATATCAGAGTGTGCACTGTCAGTAACCTCTGGCTATACTGTTTTATCATGTCAATATTTCATAGCATCATAATGCTATTATACGGCTGACTAATGGGAATGGCTATTAGCAGTGTTGATGTAGTTTGAAAATAGCAATCCATATTTTATGGACCAGAAAGAGACCGAGCCTTTACCTTAGACCTTAGCAAGCATAAAAAGGGAGATAATGTAAATGAAATTTACCTTCCCATTTCCATCTTCCCCCAATTAGTTCATAATTCACATATTGTCCGTCTGCTTTCATGCTTTGAATGCTCTTACACAAATTAAAATATCCCGAGGAGGTCTGTTGAAAACTCGTCCTTTTCTAGGTTGAGGTAACGCAGACAGCTCTGCTCTGCAGCCTTCCTAAATCACAGCTGTCCTTTATGTTGTGGGCTAGACAGTATTTTGAATGATTTACTGAAGTTACCAGCTGAGGATATGGACCATCACTGCAGGGTGTCTTGGCAGGCAAGAACACGGGACTGTGAGTCCCCAGGGTCTCTACTGCTGACCATAATAGCTGTGACCACAGTCAGGCTTGGGGCAGATGGAATAGTTTATCTGTGAGTGTGCAGACCTTACACATTGTGCATGTCATTGGATGTAGGGTCTTCTTTCAGGCACTGACCATGTTTACCTGCCTAAATATGCAAAAACATGAAGTGCTTTGGTGCCCAGCAGAGAAACACACAGCTCTGTCCAAAATCCCTGTTCTCTTACCTAAAAATTCAGCTTCCCCTCAGCTTGGAAGGCCAGGAGGAGACAGACACATTTCTGCTCTGAGTCTGTGCAGGTTTCTAATACACCCTCTGGAAGGGCCAAGAAAAAAAAACTATTAGGCTGTAATCGTCCATCTTCTGCACTAACCTGCACTAGACCTTCATGAAGTTAAATCTATGACATTAAAGAGAAGAGAAATGAACATTGCAAATGGCCTGTGAATAGCCTGACTCTGAGAAGCTGCCATAATGTGGTTTTACACAGGCCAACTAAATATACTTTAATAGTAACCTAATGGTGGAGCTAGAAATTAAATAGATGGTGTGTTAATTAGGTATTGGTTAATGCTATTATTTCACTTCATTATTCCATATTCCACCACTGAGAACTGGAATCCACCCTGGTTCTGAGAGGCTGAAGTTGTCCCAGGGCTGCAGAGGATCCCAGCCGTGTAACTCTTACACCCTCCTGAAGCTTTTGGTGTGTGACACAAACACATTTACACATGAGAAAAGCTGGAATAGCACATCTGCACTTTGCTACTTCAACAATTAACAGCGTATTATTAGTACATTATGAACCTTTTCCTAAGGAAAAGAAAAACCTGCCCAAGCTAGAAGATCATTAGTAAAGTATTGAGAGAAGGTGATGGGAAGATTTTGTCAAGACATCCCATTAAAATGTTTTACATTTTTTACCTTGGCCTTTATTGTCCTCATTACACAGTATGCATTATTTATTAAAAATGCTGGCCACACAGTAGTGGGCAGCAAATTGCCCTTTAAGCCAAGTATTAATGAACAAGTGTTAAAATTTCCCAAGAAGAGGAGGATTTGGAAACATAACCTGCTGTGTCCCAGAGAGAGAGATGAATTGTCAAAATTCATTTTAAATGATGGCCACACTCCATGTGGTGGGGGATCAGTGCTGAGATAAACTTGAAGGAAAGAGTGCTAATGTAACTTAGTGAAACTGAATTTATCCCAAGGCTTCTTTAAGCTCCTTTGTCATGAGAGTTTCACCTTTGGATCAAGGCACTAACTGTACACAGCATTTTCTTTGGTGCAGTCATTGGTCCAGTAATGGGCAAGAGTTACAGTGCATTGTCACAAGTCAGTTCTAGAAAGAAAAGGAGGGGGATGTAAAAGATAGTGATGTTTTCCCAGAGGGGAAAAAAAAAAAGAAAAAGTCTTACCTATTTGAGTCAGCATTGTGCACACTCAAATATAGGATGGTTTTCCAGTCAGATTTTACAGGAAAAGAAAACCCCTTATTTTATTTTTCCCCTTGAAATCAGAGATATTAATGTTCTAGTTATGACAAATGCTAGTTTCTTTTTTCTCTTTTTCCTTGGGTTGGTTTTTGGGTGGTTTTTTTTGGTAGTCATGTCATGTTTGAAAGCCTACACTTTCAAAAACAATTGAGGTGCCTTTACCTGTCCCTTTGGACACTTTATTAGCTCCTGATTCACAGTCAGCCCAAGCCTTTGCTCTCTGGCAATCAATTCTCTTGGGCAGCCACCCAAAAAGAGCAGCTAAACCCAGCAATCTCCTTCTGAAATCCAGTGATGTGCTGTTCTTTGTACCATCAGCTGTGCTGGGGAGGGTTTCAGCATTCCTGGGATGCCTGTCTTCCCTCCTGAGCTGAAATGGGGGTCCAGCACCAGGGGACACGAGTCTAAGCTCAATGACACGATGTTCCAGCCCCTGAGATCTCACCCAGCATGAACAATTGCAGCTGTGGATTTGCAAGATGGTACAATCAGATCATTTTCTTCCTTCACTGTTTTACTGTTAGCACCACTCAGGCATTTCATTCCATGTGACTGCAGTCTGCATTCTTCCTAAACTTTATAAAAACACCCTTTGAGTGCTTTAAACTTTTAGTGCTTTTAGAAAAGTTGACTTTCAGTATTTTCTTTGTTTCTCCTGGTTTATCATTTCCCAGCTCCTGCCAGGACACAGCTACAAACCCTCTGATGCAAAGCCTGCACCATCAGAGACCATCAGCACATTATCCCAGCACAAACGGGAGAATCTACTCTTCAGAAATTAATGCAGGAACCATCAGATCACATGAGACCCCAGGTTGTGGAGGCATAATTTTGTAGGTAAAAATGACCCATAAGAGCTGCCCTGGAGCTAAATGCAGTAATCTTTACAGCAGGTTAGATTGAAAGAGCAGGCCAAAGGAAATGCCTTCTCCTTGCTCGTGTTCTTTCCAGGCTGGTGCATGTCTTATATTTTAAGATGTTTCAAGCCCTTTCTGCTCTAATTATGTACAATGGTCTCTTTCTCCCACCTCTTTATTTTTAAAAATTTGCAGAGATCCTCCTTTCAAGAGGATCTTTCTGTTGGCAATGGGCTTTGTAAGCTGCTGACTGTGAAACCTTCGTGTTTTATCTAACCCAAACTAGCACTGCACTATTAAAACAACTATATTGCTTTACATGCCTCTCAATTAGCAGTGTTGGAGTGCTGCAGGAACAGTCCAGATCACAGAGTGAGCTTTAAAAGCATATGATTTAATCTAGGAAATTTGAATGGAAATATTTTAGGGCAATGTTTTTATTTTTTCTGGTAGTTAAAAGGCAATAGAAAGCTTGGAGAACAGAGTACAAATAAAGCATTTGTACAACACAGACAAATTATTACCACCCCATTTTACTGAAAGAGAAATCATAAGGTTGTTTTTTTTTAAGAAAATTGTGAATATGAATTTGTAATCCAATATTTATTGGCCTAGGTTTCTTCAAAATATATGGTTTCCAAATCTGAATTTAAATATTTATACTCTAGCACATATTCCTGATATAGCTAATATAAGTAATATATTTATCTTTCAAGGCAGCAATATTTTTTCACTCAACCTTGACTTTCAAGTTAAATGTGCGGGTGGGAAGTGGTGCTATCTGGAGGTTGTTGTCACTTATTTCTATGTAAAAATCAAGATAATTCCAGCTACTCTTTTAAGAGGTAGCATTTTTTATTTCTGTGCTCTAGCTGATCAAGCAGATTATAATGGTTCATTGTTACTTTTCATTTTTCTACCTTTAGACAGATTTTTGTATGCACCTTCCAAAATGAGGAGGTGAATTTCCACAGCCACTGGAACTGTTAGGAAAAAGTTTAATGATAAATTATGCTTTTCCCTGTACAAATCCAGGATGAAAATTTCACACACGTGAAGTCGGTCTTGCATCATTCTCAGACTTTAAGGGGCAGATGATGGGTGTATATTTAGAGGAGCATGAGAGGGATTTAGGGTAGCTGAGACTCTTGTCCATATCTCTGAGTAGGTGGAAACATCTGTTTCTGTAAGACATTTTTGATAGATCCCTAAAATATTCTTGTTTGGTATCAAATCCAGTGCATTTATAGCCATTTACTACTCCTGAAGAAGTGATCCCAAGACCCATCACTTCTTGAATTTCCAGTTCTCAGTTTTCCTTTGCACTGAATTTTCTTTTTATCAGACAGAATCCACAGATAAAATAAATTTTACTTTATTATTCTTGTTCTGGAGGAATAACTTTTCCCCCAGAGAGACCTTTCCTCCATCATTTTTTCTTCCTTTCTTTTACATTTCATTCATTTATACAGCACGAACAGATGGCAATGGGATTTTTTTCCCCTCTGAGCAGGTCACTTTTGCCTGCACTGGTATCTTGGTCAGGATACATGGGGAAGGGACATGCCAAATGACATTCTTGTCCTGGGAAGCAGTTTTGTCCTCTTTTGGAAAGTGGCAATTCTGGTTTTCTTCTCTCCTGCTGAGGAGGTTTGAGCCAGCTCTGGGAAACAGCCAAGGCAACTCTTAAAGAGTTGTGGCTCCAAAACTGAGCCTTGTCCTTATTGTCCACACAGCACAGTACGTGTAAACTCTCACCTTCAGAGGTGCTGGTTCCTAGAGGGAGCTCACACTGGGTTTCACTGAATTTTTGCAAGTGCAACCCACCAATTATTCCAAAAAGAATTTCATGGGCTGAAGATTCTGCAGCTGCGCCTCATTCATTGCATCTTGAGCTCTTCACACAGGAGGACAGCAGTGAAAAGTCTTCCCTTCCCCCTTCCCAAAATGGAAAGTGGGAATACAGCAGCTTTGCAAAAGAAATATTATTCTGTCAATACAATGGCCCTTGGGATGTCAGTGGTAAAAGTTAAAAAATCCAAAGTCAAGAGAAAAGCCTAATACAGTTGCACTGACTTTGCATACACTTTGAATGAGCCATCACTGTGTCAATCAAGTGTCTAACACAGAGCTATCTCACAGTGTCAGTGCAAGCTCTGTGCTAAAATCAATGGCAGAGTTCCTATTAATATTTGGAATTTCTATTTTCTTAGACTCTTAAAGCTATTTTCATATCTCTTGAATATTCAGTAATGCATGTGAGAAATATTGCTGCTCTTCAGCAGTCTTGTTTTCTGCATTAGGAGTTGTGTGACAGTAAAGGGTTTTTTATAAGCCCACTTGCTGTCTCCTTTTTTTACAAGGATGCCTTGAAAAGATCTCTGCTCAGCTCTGTGCACATATGCTAAAAGAAAAAAAAATGTTCCCAATGTGGTAAAACACCCTGAGGTCTCTAAACCTGCCATCACTGCCCCTTGACTAGAGCCCAAGCAACCTTAGAGAAGAATTTTTTGGTGAAGGCTTGAGTGCTGGTACAGAAAAGCTTCTTTCTGCCCCTCTACAGACAGCCCTGGCCCAAATGCCTGCAAGAGCTCCCTGCACAAACCCAACCACCTGGAATCATCTGACTTCTCCCATAATTCTGTAAACTACTGAGGGACTTATCAATGGCTTTAAAATCATTACCCAACGCCCCATTAAATTTCCCAGCAGCTGAGTTATAAGGTGGGAAATAAGAGACAGGAAGCAGAGAATATCATTCCTCAGCATGGTAGAGCCACCTACCCCACCAAGGGAGCAGAAGGAGAAGCAGCACTGAGTTTCTGGAGATAATGCTGGCACATCAGCATTAGGCAATAATGGGGAATGTATTCCTCATCCTTCTTCTCCCCCAGACAGCTAGAGGTGATATATCTTTTGGCACTGTCAGCCTAATCTAGGTCAGTCCTATTGTCAGGCTCCTCAAATAGTACCTGTCCACAGTTAAAATTTATGTTGGAAAAGCATTAATGCAAGCTTTTAATAAGATGAAGAATTTAACAGTATGCTGTTATCTGGAGATGATATATTTTATATACAGGAGACATGTTTAATTAGCTCTCCAATAGGCAAAGGGGCTCGTGCAGAGCCATGGCTGCACCTCCCCTGCTTCCCTGCTGTAATTAGAGACAGCAAATGCAAAGCACATATTAACTTTTCTGGTGGCTGAGCTGCCTTGTGTGGACCTTCATACACACTGCTGCTCAAATATAAATTAGCCCTTGCAAAGTATGCTCAGTGGATAAATAAAAAGGAGAAAAAGGACTCCTTGAAGTTCTCTGTTAGGCACCCACAGCAGGGGAGAGGCCAGGAGCTGGTGACCTGCAAGCAGATCAGGTCCTGCAGGGAGGAGGACAACCCAAAGAGGTGGGTGAGGTGCTCCTGATCCAAGGCCCTGCCTGCACTCACAGCCACCTCCACAGCCAAGCTTTTCTCACAATCATCTGGTGGGAATGCAGGGAGCTGGGCTGTTCCCATCCTTGTGAAACCCTTGATTTCCTCCTGTTTAGCCTGCTCCAGAGGCTGTTCAGACACCCATGAGAAGTGAGGGAGTCACCTCCCTCCTGCCTGGGGATGCTCTGGGGTCAGCAGTGTGGGTGAAGGCAGTGACACTGTCAGCTGGAGCTGCCACAGATGGTCCTGTGC
Source organism: Prinia subflava (assembly GCF_021018805.1). Taxonomy (NCBI): domain Eukaryota; kingdom Metazoa; phylum Chordata; class Aves; order Passeriformes; family Cisticolidae; genus Prinia; species Prinia subflava. The sequence goes on along the minus strand of NC_086260.1, from coordinate 4,355,969 downwards.
AGGTCATTTCTGCAAACACCACTGCAGCTGATACCATTTCTCCCCCAGCCCTCCTCCCTTCCTCTCATGAGCTGTAGAACCAGGACATTTCACTCATGCTGAGCAGTAGCCCAGGGCATCTTTGACACCCTGTGAGCTTTTCTGCTCATCCCAGACAGCCCATCCAAGGCTTTTCTCCAGACCACAGCCCACCTGTGCACCAAGATGAAGTCTACAGGAGTCAGAAAGTTGCAGGGGTGAGTGGGGTGCACGCTGCTTCTCCTCCCTTATCTTTTCGTGCCCAGGAGATGCTAGATACCCAAACAAGGTGATGTTTCTCTGAGCCCCCTCACTCCCATGCACAGCTCAGGCCTTAGGGTGCTCTGTTCCACCATGGGTGGGGTCACATCTGGCAGCTGATGGCTCAGGGACTGCTTCACTCCATCCCAGTGTCACAGCCAAGGTGAGCACTGCTTTGCTGTGATTTTTGTCCCTGGCTGTGACCTTTAGTGAGGACAGCTTAAACACTCTGTGAGGGACTTTTTTAATGCCAAAGCACTCTGTATGGATTGGTGATAGCCAGCAAGTCTGTTTCAGAGGAGACACATTTATTAATGCACCACCATGTAATATCTGTATAGAGAAAAGTCAGGAAAAATACTTCAGTCCTCTCATAATGATGATATATATGGGGCTAAATAGACAAATATGTTTTATAAATATAGTCTTCTAGGCTATTAAGGCTTTTCTCCTGGCTGAAAAGATACAAGAAATCACCATAAACTAACTAAATTTAAATGGCTCCTGTTAAAAAAAACCCAGCTCGCTATTAATAAGTTGTTGAATAACAGGCATTTAAAGAAAGGCATAACTATGATATTAAATAGATAAATGTTAAATAATCTGTGTGCATTTAAATGTGAAGATCACATTAGGAGTAGAAAATTACAAAAATTTAAATACTGTAGGAGGTTGTTATGTAGGTAGTCTATAAAAAACAGGCAATTTGGAATTCCTCTAAAGAACATAAACCCTAGATAGAGCTGCTAGTTCCTTTGATAAAGACAGGTCTCAAGCTGAAGGTTTGATGTATAAAACCCCCAAAAGGTGTCTGAGCTATCTTTTTCTAAGGGATTATATAAGATAAAAGCTTGCACTGTAAGTCCCTATTTTAAGAAACAGAGTTGCTAGGAAGTTGCTAATACGAAAAGGCTAATTGTGCATGCAATGAAAGTACTGCTCCATTCACAAAATAAAGTGCTAACGTTTTAATAAGGGCTGAAAATTGTCTGCTCAGGAGCTGCTGCAGGGTGTGTGTCACTCAGGGCTGCTGCCTCCTTCCCCTGGCTCTGGGGCTGCTCCTTGCCCAGTTTCAGCACCAGGGTGTGCCATGGACATCATAGAAGTGCTGTTGTCACTTATAGCAGTGTTGGGGAATAAGAGGAATATCCAGGTTTTGCATAGTTCAGTCTTCCCAAGCTGTTCACATCTCAATTACCTACTCCTTCTATTCAGTTCATCTTGTTTTCTTCCCCTTCTTGTTTCCAGTTTCTCCCCCAGAGTTCCAATCTGCCTGCATCAGTTGGCTTGCTTGCCCTGAGATATTTTCTCTTTTGGATGTTGGGACATGGGTGTCCAAGACACAACATAGTTGCTCAGCACTTTTCTTGCCAGAAAACTCTCAATTAGAGAATTGAGGTTTTCATCCCTCAATGTTTCATATTTTAAGATGGGCTGCACCCCTATCTGGTTGTGCCTTCCTCATTCTTAGGATTAGGAGTGCAGACTTGGGCTGCTTATTTAAGTGGTGACATTAGTTGAATTTCTAGAGCTTGTTGAACTTTGTGTAGGCTTCAGAGGCTGAACCCAAAGCTGGTGTGAAATGTCTTTCCTCCACAGGGTTTGCTGATTCATGTAAGCCAGATCCAGGAGAAGTGTTTTGTGGTGAGGCTCTGGCACAGGGTGCCCAGAGCAGCTGTGGCTGCCCCATTCCTGGGAGTGCCCAAGGCCAGGTTGGATGGGGCTTGGAGCAAGCTGGGATAGTGAAAGCTGCCCCTGCCCATGGTAGGGGAGTGGAATGAGATGGTCTTTAGGGTCGCTCCCAACCCCAACCATTCTGTGATTCTGTAGTTTCAATGCAGGATGAAGTTAAAAATAGATGAGCCCAATTGGGACAGCAGGAACCCTACACCCATCACCACCACGTGGCCTCATGGCACAGGGGAGACCCTTCCCCTTTCATCTCCTCTTCCTGGGCTGATGAACACGCCTGGGTCAGACCATGCCCTCCCACCCACAGCATTTTAAGGGCTCATTTTGATCATTGAGGTCTTTTATTCCTGTCAGTGCAGCCAGTTATGACTGTGTGTAAAATCTTGTATCAGAACTAGGGAACAGATCCTCAGCTGCTGTAAATTGTGTCACTTCATTAATGTGGCTACTCTGGTGCTATCAGTGTAGCTGGGTTGATGTACAACAGCTTAAAATCAGGCCCCAGAGCTTCCTTTTATTAAAACATTCTTGATCTGTAAAATAAAGTTGCGAATAAGATGCTGGTGACAGAAGGGGATAGCCTGCTTTGTAGTACCTTTTCCACTAACATTATAAGTGATATGGAAATTCAGTTGATGTTTTCCCTTTAAAATATTAGCTAAATCATTCTGTCAACACATATTTTTTAATACATATCCTCCCTGTCAGATTTTACACTTAATCTTGGAGCCTGTAGACAGCTCAACAGCATCGCTTTCTTCAGCGACTCCTGCACCAAGGTCTCCTTTCCTGTTATATTCAGCTTGCATCTGTTTAAACACAAGATACGAGATAAATGATAGTGCCAGGCTTAAACATACATCATCAGGCCTCTGATGTGAGGCTCTGGAAGTGGCAGGCCAGATGGTGTAACACAAAACTCAGACATCACAGTTTGTCATGCCGTGCTCCAGTCCACCGCACTAAAAATGGACTTTGCTGTGCACTCAGTCAATCATCTCTCCAGTGACCAGAAAGCAGGGGTCAAAACAAGAGGTGGCATGAAACAAAGGTTGTGGTCCTGCTTGGCAGCTGTTCAGCCCTCCAAATCTGGCCATCGTCCTTGCTAGCTGCAGAGATGGAATTAATAGTGGGAGGAAATACTCCAGATAATATCAGTAGATCTGAACAACCACTCTTAACTTCTTTTATTGTTAACATAAAAAGAAAACGTGTTTATTAATTCTGCAGAACAGAGTCAAGAATATAGGAACCCATTTAATAATGCTGAATTAGGGAACTGGTTTTTTGGAGGAAACAAGAGATCAACACATAAATAAGTTCCTGTGATGTTCTCTGTAAGGGAACTATGTAAATGCCATTCAGAGAAAAAAAAAATTATCAACCACCTTGCTATATTTATGTGAAAAGCATTCCTCAGAGAGAAGAGAGGCAGAGCCAAAAGACACTAATTTGAATGAAAGTTGTTGGCATTAATTTTGATTTATGATATACAACCACATTTGAAATGTGGCCACACTTTACAGTTTTTACATGCTGACCTCAAGATTATATTTAGAAGCCAATCCTGCTGCTGAGCAGGACCCAAGGTGGTATACAAGGAACTTCTAGGAATAAGAGTATTTAATGTTCATTAATAATCAAAACACTTGTCTTTGGAGGTTAATTCATCACTATGTTACTTCAGTTTTTGGTGTGTGCAATTTCAGTGAAACTTCAGAGTTTAGTGCTTTTCAAATTCCTTGAAAACCTCCAGTACAGGTGCTTTGCCCCAGTTGTGTATCAGTGCAAACCCTGGAATAACGTGGCAGGGAACCAAGCTTGTGGTGCTAAAGGTGAGGAAAACAAGGGAACCACAACTTTCATCAACAGAGTAAACACCTTCCAGCCCCACTGAATTTGAAATGCTGCTCCTAGTTATTGGAAGAATATTTGTTATATTACGCAGGGCAGGTTTGTTTGCTGAACTCTGTCAGCTGGGGAAAAACACTGCATGGGAATTTGCTTTCATTTAGCAAGGTAAGTTACTCCTTGCATTGCTACACCTTGCAGTAGAAGAGATTTCTTTGCTCATAAAATGCTCATCTCTGTGAGATTTTGCTTTATCAAGCAGCAACCTCAACCTGTGTGTGAGGAGTGGAAAAGATGCAAATAAAACAAAGCCACATTTTAAAAGATTTCCTTCAATCTACTATACTTGCTAAATTTTCAAGCTGCCCTGAACATAGATAGAGCTGAGCAGAAGGCCAATGTACCTTTACAGCTTGTTTAGCAACATTTATCTGTGCACAGTGAAATCCAGTTTAACCTGAAATGGAACTACAAGGAACTTAAATGCTCCTGTTATCCCCACAAAGGTTACACTTGCTCAGGTGTGGATGTCCTTTGAACCAGGTGAAGGAGGCACTGGAAGAGCAAAGTTCTGTCCAATTTGGAAAAAAAGGAAACCCAGAGTTATCCCTGAATACAAGTGAGTGGAATTGGTTTTAATTCTTTACTTTACAAGGAACACATCATTATTTGTTCCCCAGAAAGAAATTTTTGGGAGTGCCTGTTGCTGATGCAGTTAACTTCTTGGAAGAGGCCAGAAAAAGTAGAATCAGCCTGTTTTGAAAGTGTAGGGTTAAGCTGAATTGTATTAATGGGAGCAAACCACCAAGAGCCCATTGGTATTTTATAGAGATTTGATTTGATAGGTTATTGATTTTGGCTTCAGGGGATATAGCCCCTGTTGAGAAAGTATCAAACTCACACTGAGTAAAATTGTCAAAAGCCTTAAAACCAGTAGTGAGGGACTGGCTGGCTCTCACTGCAGCACTTCAAATGGAGTGGGGAAGATATGCCTTATTGCCTCCAGACCTCTGGAAGCAGTTATGTGTATTAAATACTGGAATAACTCGATATTTTAAAAGCTTATACGCTCATCCAAGTAAAATGGGTTTAGAAGACTGCTGGGAGTTTCATTATTTTATGGCTAAATCGATACCCAGATTTATGCCTTTTGGACATAGAAACTTGAATTTAATTGAGAAAATGGATCTAATGAGGATAGGCATTTTTCATGCAGGTGCCCTTGTTTAAAAACACACATGCACACAGCTCTGTACCACATGAAAAAAAAAAGCAGCTTACTTTTAAGAGCTGAATAGACCCACCAGAGAGAGTGACACACCCTGAAAACTGGGGAACAGGCAAAGAAACAGTAATACTTCTGAACTCCTGAGAATCCAAGGAATTTGGTGTTGTTCCTGAATAAAAAATTAATTAGTTAACACAGAAAAGTAAGTTATTTTCCAACATACCAGAAAAATTAATGGCCAGATGACAGTAACCTGGCCATCAAAATCAGCACTACTACTGGTTCAAAAGCAGCATCACTATTTCCTATTTGCCCACTCTCTGGCAAAAGTATGATATTTATGACACACTTTTCCTAATACAAGCTATTATCTATAGAGATGAAAATCAGAAGGAAGCTATATTCAATATATTTAGCTAAATTCTGCTCCCTGTATGGAATCAATTTTTAAAAAAAGCCCCAGACAAGAATGTATGCATGTGCTTAATTTTATTCCAGTCTCCAAGACCAACTTTAGAGCACATGCTTTGCCAAATCAAAATCAAAATGCAGAGTAACCCCACTGACTTCAGTGAAATAACTTGTGATTCAGTCCCATATATTTGCCTCAGTATGTGTTTCATTGGCTATAATAAGCAGAAACTATTTATGACACAAATTTCCTGGACTTTTACAGGCACAATTAGCACTCTGAAGGGCAGAAGAAAACTCCTAGGAAAAGCTAAAAAGTAGAGAAACGGAGATGGAGAAATCATTAACATTTCATTTCCTCTGTACATGTGCTCACACACACACACACACACACACAAATGACTCTCCTCTGGGAATGTACACATCCTGAAAATCTAAATTACACACTGAGAATAGGTTTGTGTTGCAATGTACAGCAAGAAATTTTCAAGTTTGTAGTTGGCAAGAAATTAACATTTACTATATAGAGAGACAACATGATGGAGTATATTTTGCTCTTTATGCTAAACTTCCATTGATTGCCATGGGAATATTCTATGTGTGGAAAGGCAGTAGGAGCTGTGCCTTTAACAGTAAACAACAGTGATAGTCAGAGATGTTTCTGTCTGCGCTGAAATGAAGTGCTAATAAAAAAAAAAAACTGTGTTCTTATTGTTTAAAACCCACAGTCGATAGATTTTTATTTTCCCTACTGACTTGAAGAGTAAACTTCTATAAACAAAATGTGACGTGCCTATCTTATTAAATGTAAGTTAAATGAGCACTTGGAAAAAAACCCAAAGAAGCCTTCAGTGAAAAGACTTGAGGATGAGGCTTGGAAAGCCTCAGGTAACACTACTTTTCCTATGTAATTTCAGGTATGGTCCTTGGGTTTTCTTTTCCTTGTGGAAATATTTGGGATCCAGGTTCACATGAGATGCTTGGGACAGCGAGGGGACAAGACTGAGCTGCTGTGGCTGTGGGTCCCCCTGCTTTGGTGGCCCATACCCAAACCAGGTTTGACTTGCAGAAACATGGGAGTGGTGCCTCCTCCCCCTTAACTCCCCTGCATGCCAACCAATTCTGTTTTCCCTCCAGCCAGCTGGGAATTTTAATGACCATTAATGGGATTGATGCTTAGGCTGCGTGGGTGATGCCGTCCATGGCGTGCCCTCCACCCAGCTGAGTGGACTTTCCTTGGCAGCCAGGTTTATCCCTGAGGTTTCTGGCAGATTTGGGTGCAATTGAAAGCCCACACAGAGAACAAGACCACAGCCTGCAGCAGCAAACCCCAGGGAGAGGTGCCAGTGTGACCTGGTGGCCCCCAGGATCTCACTCCACGGCCCGAGCATCCACAAATGTGCAGCTGCAGCTACCTCAGTAAATAGCTCCCAATAAAAATAAATTTCCAGAGTGAATAACTGCAGGCTGTGTGCTTTGTACCTATTACTGCTCACTGCACTGAGAGAAATTCCCTGGCAAGCCTTCTCAGTTTTATTCAGGTGAGCAGGTTTCTGTTGGAGTTAATGGCACGGCTGTGGTGTGCTCTGAGCTGAATTTGCACAGGGTTTTGCCCCAAGTAATTTTAAAATGCATCCCATGATGGGCTGATCAGATGTCCTGCACAACTGCAGAGCTTTGGCCCATGGCTCCTGTGTGAAGCCTGGCTGTTGCTAACTAATTCTGCGAGTGCGGTGTGCTCAGGAGGAATTAGCTGGTTTTAAAAATAGATTACTTCCTGTCACATCCCAGTATTTTTACTGAGTGTTTTTCGCACTAATTTTCTGTGTCTCACTGATACTGACATTTCTGAAGGTTTTTTCTTTTTTCTTTTTTCTTTTTTTTTTATAAACAGCATACTATTAGGGAAAAAAAAACAACCCTGGAAAAAAAAATCTGTAAGGATAGTGCCAAGGAACTGTGAAGTACTGGAAGAATGAATGTTTTTCTGCATTGATGTGGGCTCAAAATGGATCTAATTTTCTTGAAGTTTGTGTAAATCTGGAACACTTAGTGAAAAAAATCATTGTAATGGTTACTAAAACCTTCCAGGTTGGTTACAACTTTGTGATGTACTGCAAGGACCTGTTCAGCATCTCCATATCAGGGACAATTCTGAGGCAGAAGAGAAGGCTGACCTCTACACAGGGGATACAGAACCAGCCCAAACTCTCAACTTCTGCCATAACCTCACCCTATTGAACCCCCTCACTGCAGTATTGGAGTGTAAACTATTCACTGGTAGATAAAGATTTTTGCCCGTTGGTGTCAGATTGTAATGGGAGATTTGGAATTACTCTGACAGTCCCATCCCCTCTCCCCTACAAAGAACACCCAGGCAAGGGCTATTCATCTGGCCTCTCCTTAGAGAAGGAGGAGGCTTTCAGCTTCAGGATTAAATCTATCTGAACTGCTTAAAAAAGAGTCTGCACCTTCATGCTAGATCAATTTGCATTAGATTTTGCCAAGCAATCTTTTTTCAGGCATGTTTTTTTGCTTTATTCTGTACATGAATAGCGTCCAGGTAAAATATTTTTAATTCATTTCAGGCTGGATTAGTTATTGGAAAAAAAGAGATTTTTTTTTTCCTTGTTGTTACTTGATTTAATTAGTGCTCTGTTTTTAAAGTGGCAAGCCAAGCTTTGCCAAGTCTGGCTCTCTGACTCATGCTAGCAGGGTTTTATAGCCCCACCTGCATCTAAAGCAGGAAAAAAGCCCCAAAGCTTTATTTTTAACTCCATGTACATACCTTGTCCATTCCATTAAAACACCCAAATGTCAGCACCCTCTGCCTGCCCAGATCTGGTCTGGGGGGAGGAGTTGGAGCCCACCAAAACCCACGTGCAAGGGATCTGTGGGACATCACTGCTGCAGGCAGGGAGGATCACTGATGTGCTGTGTTTGCTATGGACACTGTGTAAGTGAGCCTGAGGAGGGCAGAGCTTCTATTTTTGTCTGATTAATTTTGTATTTTTTCCTCTCTTTTAGCAACTTGCACCCCTCCAGAAGCAGACACCTGTGTGGGTGGAGCTGGGGCTGCCTGCAGAGGTGACCCAAAATCTCATTTACTCACCCAACATCCATGTGAGAGCTGTGAATGAGGAAAGGTGCACCTGCAATTCCCTCTTTTTTTAAATCCCTCTTTTCCCTTTCCCAAGTGCTCTTTTTCACTCCTGGACCATGTCCAGCTGCTGATGAAGGCTGCTGGGGTATGGATGCAGTCCTTTTCCCACCTCACTGCCCCTAAGGCAGGTCTCCCTCCTTCACCAGGTATCTCAGTGCTAAACTTTTAATCCCATTGCAAAAATGTTGTATTTAACATTGCTGAGGCTTTTTGCAGGATGGGGCCTATTTTGATGAATTTCTTCAGTTTGAAAAGGTTTGTGGTGAAAAAAGCTTTTTTAAAATATGGGACCTGTCCATGTTTTGACTGTTAAATTTTTCGTTTTGCTTTGAAATGGTCTTTCCTTTCTTCTTTAGGTTAAAACCAGTAAAAATGTTCAAGGAAAAAAAAAAAGAAAAAGGTTTCAACACTACCAAAATTAGTGATTTGTTTAACTCTGCTTTTTTTCCCAGTGGTCAGCTCAGAATATATATATATATATATATATATATATATATATATATATATTTTTTTTTTTTTTTTTTTTTTTTAACAATCCCACCTTTCTTCATCCTGAACACAGATAGAAAAAAAAAAACACTGTAAGGTTATTTTTCACCTCTGAGAAGGTGGGTGGGAGAACCCCAGCTTCCCATGCTCTGCCCAGAGCCACCCTCCTGTGACAGTGCCAGGGTCTGCTCCTCCAGAGGGTCCCAACCCCCTGTGTGGAGGGCAGGGGGTGAGGAAGGATGGGGATGAGGAAGGATGGGGATGAGGAAGGATGTTCCAGGAGGTGGCTGATTGCTTCCTTTTGCATCTCTCAGAGCCAGGATACCCTGGCACAAGGTATGCCTGCTCACCCCGTGCTTTGCCTCATTCCCTTGGCCTGCAAGGGCCCCAATCCTGCTCTTCCCAACGCCGCTGGCAACCTCCCTGCTGGCTTTGGCAGGAACAGGCCTCTTGCTGTTGATTTTTTTCCCCTGTCAATCAGTTACTTTGACATCTAAATGTCAAATGACACCACATGGCATTTTTTCCTCTTTTTTTTTTTCTTTTTTTCTTTTCCTCTTCTTTTTTTTTTTTTTTCTTTTTTTCCTATGCCTGTAATTTAATTGCAAGTGCAAAATGGTGGGATCAGTGCGAAGGGTTTCAAGAGAATGTATCATTAGCAAATTCAATTAGCTGGCACTTGTGCCTGCTGGCATGGAGGGCTCTGAGAGTGCCAGGGAGGCTGGTGCTGAGCAGAGGGGGCCACGGCAGCTCTCCCAGCCCTCCTGGCTCACCTTTTCTCCCTACCCTCCAGGAGCACGAGAGCCTCCCCTCCTGAACAGCTCAGGAGGAGAGGCTGTACAGTCAAATTCTCCCTCTGCAATGGTAATAACAGAAGAGCCTGTCCTGCTTCCAGGAATTGTCTTGCTGCACCAGCAAATCAGCATTTCTTCAATTGTAACATCTTTCCTGGAAATAGTGTTACATGACATGCCCTCGCTGCCTGTCTCGGTGTGAATGAGAATACAGCAAAGCTCATGTTTTCCATTGTTGAAATACAAGCATAAATCTTTCACTAATGCACTGCTGTCTCTTATTGTAACAGTCACTGCAGCAGAGAAAGGTACGTCAAATCTCTCCTTGTTGGTGCAGTCAGTTGTTGGCATTGCCCTGACACGTTGTTTCTTTCCTTAAAATGGCTTTGTAAAGGGACTAAAACAAGTAGCTCAGCCTCTGGCAGGCACCTTTGCATGTTTTGACAAATCTGAGGCTTCGGTGTTGTAGGTAAGAAGGTTCAAAACAGCAGGGAAACAGAGCTGGAGTGACAGGTTTTGACAAAAGTCAGGCCCAAGTCAGAACTGATTGTTCTGGATCTCTTTACCAGGGCAGGTCCTGCAGATACCTGCACGAGGTGAGGGATGGGCAGGACCTGGGGAGGGATAACCCTTTGGCTGTGGGGTGGCTGGGACCATCCACCCTGTGCCTTCAGGATGTTTGTCCATCCTCTGCTTCACCTGCTGATGTGGAGAACCACATCCACCCTGGCAATCACCAGCAGGAACCCTCACTGCAGCCTGAGGATGCCAATTTGCAGGAGCTGAGGGTAACAGCTAACTCAAAATCAGCTGTTCTCTGCAGAGGACAGATCTGGGCTGACCCGTGAGGGTCTAAGATCCCCAAAAGGTTGCAAAGCATTTGGCACAGATGTGAGGAAGCAGAACATGTTTGGCAAAGCTCCTTGGCATTTTTTAGGTTTTTTTTTACTCGACGCTGCACAAGATATTTTACAGCCATTGTGAGTCTGTAAAGAGGCTGGTTTCTGGCATAGGGTGTGCTGGAGGCTGTGCTGGAGCCTCAAGAGTGCAGCTGGTCTTTAAAACCAGCTTTATAGGAAGGAAATTTTCTGGTCCCGCTGGAAGGAGGTACGGTCTTGTGACACTTCGTGGAAATAGAGCAGGTTTAGTTTGGTCAAATGGGGAGTATTTCCAAGGAAACGTAAGTTTTTTTACAGTGTCCCAAAGCTGAGGCAAGTCCAAATTTTCAGTCCAATTGTCTTGCTTTCCCAGGCTAATTTTATAAGGAGGCCCTAAAATGTGAATGAGGAGTGATCTTGTTCAGCCTGAAAAATAAAATTAACGCCAGTATGAAAAGGGCTGAATCCCAGACAACCTCAAATGTGTTTTGGTTTTTTTTTTTTTGTTTTTTAACAGAAGGATGTAAAGGCTTAGCTCAAGATGTAACTCGAGTCCTTTTGGAATAAAGTATTTCAGACTTGCCTATGGTTGCAAACGCTTTTTAAGTGCAGTAAAGGGGAATAGTGATGCTCTTTCTCTTCTTTCTCTTGTAGGACTTTCTATTCTATCCTGGGAAATTTTTCCTCAAACCTGCTATTTGTCTCAGGTAGGAAACTCTATCCCTCCCTAGTCAACCTGTCCTTCCTTTTCTTTCCATTTTGTGCTTGGCACCATTACAGTTCTCAGGCAAATTACAACAAAAATCTGTATCCCACTAGCCAGGAACGAGCCTGGACTGTACCACCTCCCTCCTCATGACTGCTGGTCATGTTTCCTCTCCTCCTTGCCAGCAACTTTGGAGTTCATCTTGAGTGTCTGCACTTTTTGTTTGTGCCTTAAATGCATTTTAATCCCCTCTCTCTCTGTCTCTCACTCCAGCCCCACACACCCTCTGGGTGCAGCCATCCCAGGAACATCACCCCTGGGCTTCCAGAGGGGTTCCTAAAGAGCAGTGATGACAAAACCTGGCTAACCTGGGTTCTGATGGCTGGGGGCAGTGCTGCTGTAGGTAAACCAAAACCCTGATATTTACACCACTTATGTTGCCTCACTCCCCCAAAGTGAATCCCCACTAGGTATGACTGTTTAGGGGACATTCCTCCCTGTAAGTTAGACATTCTCCCATAAAACAAATTTCAACAACTTCATTCAACTTCTATATATAAAGTTTCCCTCAAACCTTTTTCGAACTAAGTCCTGTCTCCTCCCTAGGAAGCATCTGCTCCCCGTTGCCAAATTCTCCCGCGTTCCTGTCCCTTTGGTCGTGTTTTCTTTAAATCCTTTAACAAAAATGTGCATTTTGGCTGTGCGGTCATGCCAAGGAGTGTGAGAGTTTGCACATTTCAAGCAGGGATTGGCCCATCTCGAATTGGTGCATCCAGAGAACCTGTCACAAGTTCCTTGAAGCACTTCTGCCTTCTGTTGCGCTGGCACGGAGCTGACGGGCGCTCATTTTGCATGTCTCGGCTCCGCGCTTGGCTGGGGAGGATATTTGCAAGGCTGGATATTTCTGGTTCTACTCCACGGAAGCCTTAAATGGAGTGTTTGCTGTGCCCTGCCTCACGGAAAGGAGCCTCGTAAAAAAACTTTGAGGGCTCCTGTTCAAAGCCCTGATGTCAGACCCGCCTGGGTGGTGGTTTGTCTCTCTCCTGGTTGCTGAAGGAGTTTCTGAATTTTTTTGGCTGTCGCCACGCTCCTTTAGCTCCCCTGCAGCTCTGCTGGCTTTGCCTTACCAAAGGCTTTCGTGGGGCTTTTAATGCCATTTCCTCTTACACCGCTCAAGCCACTTTCTCCACATGGATTCAAAGATTTGGAAGTGACTCTCAGGGTGGTTTGGGCCATTTTCCACTGAGCAGGGCTGCCCTGATGCTGTACCCTACGCTTTGAACTACCCCACAGGGCTGACAGCTGAAAGTGTTAATGGTCTGAAACCCCAGAGCAGGTCCTTTTCCATGAAACTGTCTTTGGAACCTTAGGAGCTATGTTTCTGCTCGTCCCCTTGGGGCTTTTCCACCAGGCAGTGGCAGAAGGAGCCTGTGCTGAGCAATTAGCAAACACCAGCAGCTGTAGATCCCCATGGTGCAGCAGGAGCCACGTCCCTTGAGGTTACCAAACCAGCAGTGATGGCATAGGGATGCAGGTCTATCACCTGTCTCATCTGTCAGTGGTGACTTAATTACCTGGCACCTGGAATCCTCTTACTTACAGGAGTAACAGGGAGGAATGATTGATTTAAAACCTCCATTCTCCAAGTAGATGCCAATTTTGTGTTGCCAGATAATATTACCGGTGCCTTCTGACCTTAAGAGGGAGGAATCTAAGTTAAATATCAGGCGTTTGGATCTTGGCAAAGTTCAGATTGCCAAAATGAAGAAATACAAATAGCTGGGAAGGCGACGCTGCGCCTTCCCTGGATGGCTGAACGAGTGCCATTAGCGCTTGAGTGTATTCCCAACCAGATAAAAAAGGAACCGGGAGTGTTAAGGAAAAACAGAGTAAAGTGAATGCCTCTTACAGCTGTCGCAATGGGAAAGTTGCAACATTTGCTTGTAGGAAAAGATGCAGAAGCACACAGAGTACCTGTTAGCGCGAGCGGAGCCAGACTTGGGCAGGATTTCAAGTGTTACAGACACAATCCTGAAGGCTATATGCAGAGCAGCATGACTTTTCCATGATGCTGGTTAAGAAGACGTGCCATTGCAAATTTTTTTTTAAATTTTTTTTTTTTAAGGCTGCCTAAGTTTTCTTGGGCCTTTATGGAGCAGATGTAGCTTAGGAGTGTTGAGTGCGCTGGGGGACTGAACCGAGGGAAGGGCGTCCTTGGCTGTGCTATAAACACGGCTTGTCCCTTGGCTCCCCTTGCTGCAGATCAGGTTTCTAGCTGAGAAATAAAGTTCTCTGAGGGGGAAAAAAATCCCTCCTTGGTCCCTTTGTTCTGCTTTCTCATGGCAGACTGTGCAGTCCTGTAGTGTTGCCTCTTTTGTCTGTAAAGTTAGGAGCTCTCTGGCTCAGACCTAGTTGCTCCTATCCCTATAAGCAGGGGTTGTGACAGACATTGTGGGCAAAACCAGGATGGTTTATTGCACCAGAGATTCTGGAGTTTGGGGAAAAATATTTGTTCAGATAGATTTTTGAAAATTAAAGACCTCATGCACGAGGATTGTCAAAAAGAACTTGTTCTGGAACAAAAAAGGAAGGTTTTTCTTCTAGTTATTTAATATTTTCGTGAAATGGAACAGAGGGTTGACCTGAGTGTCCAGGACTTCCCAGGCTGCCAGGCAAGGGCCTGGATCATTCCTCTTTCTATGCCAAAGTCCACTCTCCAGAGAAATGAGCATTTCCCAATGCCCATGGTGCTTCAAGGTCTGCTTTAGCAAATGATCTCTCTGTCATGAACAGCCCTTTCACTGGAAAATTTATCCTCAGCCTCAGCTGGGATGATTATACAGCTTCTAAGGGTGTTAACAAATAGTGTTGGTTCTGGCTTTGTCTTAAGAAGGTTTCTATCCCAATTAATCTTTGCCTACTCTCCATCCTTTCTTGTTTCTTGGAACATAGAGACATTCCTATAAATATCTGTGAGTTTAAATATAGATTTCTACATGCACATATAGACCCAAGTGCACAAATGGACATTTTATCATATCATACCATGCTGCATCATATCATTTAATAAAGCATGGTGTGTCTGCAGTGAGAACCAACATTTTTCTGTCCTGGTTAGTCAAAGTGAAGCATCAAAGGTTAATTTCTTCCTGTCTGAAATTTGCACGAAGCAAGTTAGACCCGACTTTACTGTGCCACAATAAACTTTGCACAGTATACCTTGTATAAAGGTAAAATACATTTTCCATGACTTAAACCTTTGTGGATCGGTGCTATGCTAAGGGCAATTAGATTTAACATCCCTAGAAGCTCCAAAGGCATTTTAAAGGACTCGCTCTTTTGTTCCAACTCTAGCACTCAAAAAGACTGAGACATTTTTGGAATAGGTTTTGATGGACTTATATGAAAATTTATATGACTAAGAATTGGATTTGTTCCTCTGGAATATTATGGATTATTTTTATGTGGGAATTACATAAGTGTGCAGAGCTGCATGCAGTTGGCTTAATGTAGCTAAAAATATATATTCTGATTTCCATTTGGAAAGGTAGCTGGATTTTTCCAGCTTCTCCTCTCAGTGATGACTTTATGGTGTGTACGGGTTATAGATTACAGGAAAAATTGAAATGCATAGTAAAATGGAGGGGTTTAAAATGGATTAATATTTGATTATATCTTTGAGAAGATGAATACTGATGTGTGTCCTTCTGCACTCCTGATTTTGAACAGTAGTGAAATCCCTTACAAATAGAACTTTTATTAGGGAGACCACCTGGATGTAAACAAGGACAGGAGTGGGCAGCACATGAGGAAACAGAAATCTTTGAGACCTGGGGCAAAGGCTCATCCTGCTTTCATCCCATGGCTCATTTGCCTCTGGGGCTGCAGAAATCACAAGGATTACCCTGCCAAGAGAAAACTTCACAGAGCAGTTAAGATCACAAGTGAGGAGCAACTGCTCTCAATTACATTACTCAAAGATGCCCCATCTCTTCCTACATCTTCATCCTTTACTTCTCTCTCTTTTACTCTCTCTCCATACACAGAAGAATTTGTTAGACACAGTAGTATCCAAAAAATGCTCCTTGAAGAAAGATTTTCTCCATCTGTATTTTTGATTAAAAGCCTCATGAAGTGGAGGCTGAACTCTCCTGTTCCAAAAGAGAACACATTAGAAAACCTGATCCTTTTATTTTAAACTATTGGCTGTCCCATTTAACTCCAAAATTTGGTACATTTTGCTTCACCTTCCACATGGAGCAACACCATCTGACAGTACCTCAAAAGATTTTAGGAAATGGAATTGTGGTTCTGTGGGCAGCTTTGCTGTTCTGTTAGAAGGGTTTGTGTGATGACTGTATGAAGTGATACAGCACAGTGACTCTCTGAAGGGAAGAATGATGCAAATATACAGCAGGAGAGATGAACAGAGAGTGTTCTTCTAAATTATCTGCACATTTGTGACTCACCTAAAACAAATACAGTATAAAATTGCAGACCTGACAGGATGCTTCCATCAGGTTTTTAAATGCTGTGCGAGATGGAAAGTGTTCTACAGCATAAAACCAAAATTTTGCTTTTGTTTTGTGTCTTCTGTATGTTTTCTATAATGGACATGTCACTTTGGCTGTATAATCTTATCATATTTAGATTTGATTTAAATGCTGTCTTTTCTCAGCTGTGCTTGCTAATGGAATCATTCATGCTTTTTATACAGTTGATCTAATAATATTTTCCTCACTGCTCTCTGGCATTATTTTTTTTACTTTGTAGGAAGCATGGCAGAACTGGCAATATAAATTGACTCTGCATTTTAACAACATTGATGGTGATTTTTCCATGCATTTGGATAAGTTTTTTCCTCTTTTCAACATGGTCATTTCAATTTACTGTGGAGTGGGCATGTGAATGACTGATTGATTTGCAGGATTCCCTAACAAGGAAGAAGACTTTTCCAATATTATTTTGCTGCTTAAACTGCTCTGTTCATGCAGGCCATCAATACAATGTCCATGAGATAGCTTCATTCTTCTCTCTTTATTTTACAAGCAATGTACTCCAATGACCTGTGAATGTCTCTGTTGGAAGTCCCTGGTCCCTCTTCAATAAGAGGGAAGTTGTGTCTCCCACTGGAAAGCACTAGGAGGTGGTAAGTCAGCGACTTCCAGCATTTTCTGATGGGAAGATTTCTCAGATTTCAAACGAGGATTGGTGAACAGACTCTTCTCATTTAGTGACAATATAGATTTTCTAGATACACTCAGAGAGAGAACAAATTATGGAGTGTAGCAATGACTGTCCCCACTCCATTTTATACCTGCACAGCCCCCACGATGACTTCAGTGATGGTGGGGGAAGAGGCACAAGTGTGGCCCTTCAGAGGGAGCTTTCCTCTTATTTTGCAGAGGGTCCAAGATGCCAAGTTCTACCTCAGGAGAGCAAAGCCCTGTGCAGAGGCAGCAGATGCAGTTCAGCATTGCTCATTCTGTTGTGTTTCAACTCTGACCACGGAAGCGCGAGCTCTTGGGACAGAGAGTGCTCTGTTTACACTCAGACCTTGGCATCTTTCCTAAGGGTACCAATTATAATGGTGTTTTTTGTGATACGGGCACACATCCATTATGAATTGGCTTGCACCCACCAACTCATTTTGTACAGGCCATGGAACATCCATCAGATGGCAACAATTCCCATTCGTGTGCAATGTTAAGGAAATCTAGATCATTACCAGCAGAATAATGAATTCCCTAGAACTGTTCCATTGTGCAATTATATGAAGTATGCTAAGAGAAAGGGCAGTTTCTCAATAAAGTCCTCCTTTTTATTTTCCTAAACCACAGGAATGATAGATTATTAATCATGATTAATGCTCAGTTACAGTGAGTTATAGTGGAGCGGTGCCTGGAAATCCCAGTCTGCTTGGTAAACTCATTTTCTTGCATAATAGGAAACTTACCTTGCATTTAAGAGAACCCAAACAGATGAAAGCAATGGAATCACCCATTTCATATATTTAAATGAAAAATTTTATAGATACATACATTCTTAGTCTGACACTATTGAACTTTTTTTGATACTGTACAAGCATAATAGGAGAATTACAATTACAAGCATCTTAATTGTTCCCGTATTTTGCTTTCTTCCTGAGAACCAAAGTCCTCTAGAGCTCAGCTGTAGCACTCAGCCTGAATCCCTAAGCAGCACTGGAGTTAAGGCAGAGTTGTGTATTTTCTGGACATTTGGAGGAATGTTGTTTGTTCTACTCAATGATTGCTCAAGAGAATACGAATGATCAAAGTGCTTTAGGAAGCAGAGGAAAGGCGAATGAGGTAATTATATTATATTCCATCCCTATATTTGGGAATGTACATGGGATAATTTTTGCCGGCCCCACATCTAAGGGACTCATTGTTCATGGAGAGTAAGGCACCAGAGCAGCGTTATGGAAGGGCTCATGGTCACTCAAAGAACTTCATATCCTTTGAGATAATTGATCTTTAAACTTTTGGAAGCCCTCAGAGGCTTTTCCAACATTTAGTAAACATCAATTCCCCTAAAGTTTACGTCCTAATCCCTATTGTGTTCTGAGAACAGAGTGGAAGGAGGTGAAAATTCATTTTTGTCTCAAGGATGAGACTGCTGGGTAATTTCCAAGAGGAGATCCTTAGAGAGCACCCCGTGGTCCTTTCCTGTGGAAGGTAGCAATGCAGCTCTCCCTCATTCTCCCTGTCTCTCTCTTCCCCCAAGCAATCTGTCAGTGCATTTCTGGTGCCGGGGAGAGGCGTCGTGTCGGAGCGCTGTTCCCGTTTGCAAAACGGGAGCTTCTATTTGTTGTTCTCAGGAGCTGGTTTCACACACTGACATCTCCCCGGGAGCACAGCTGAGTCCAACATGTTCCCAACAGCCATCCACCCAAACGCCTCCTACTCGAGCACCCAGACCTTCCTTCCCAGTAAATAAAAAATACAGACACAGCCTCGGATTGTTCCCGCTGCTTCGGCTTCACTGGAATGTCTACCCATGTTCAGATCTGATAAATGGGTATTTTTCTGCACTAGGAAGTCAGTTCAGTGTGGGAATAGGATGACTTTTCAAAGAGTTTCTGGAATAGTTAGTGGAAAAGTCTGACTGACTTTCTCTGGTGTCAATATGTTTAAGTGTTCCTATGTGTCATGAAAATAAAATGTTGCAATTAACAACCTCACGGCAGAAAACAAAGTTATTATAAGCTGCTGATTCTACTGTGTTGTATGAAATAACATGTTTTTCAAGGTTTCATTGCTCAAAAAGGTCTCAAAAAATCTAATTCCTAAAGCAGGAAACTGAGCAATGTGCCCTTGTACACTTTAGGCAAGGAGATATAGTTGCATTTATTTAAAACACCAGCACTCACTAAACAGCAGCTCTCAGTATATCCCAGTGTGATTCCATTCATATTGCTGGGACATCCTGCCTAATCACGGCAATAGTAATTCTGTCTCTGGCCTTACCTGTGCCCTATAGCAGACATGACCTCAGTATGCCAACCTACAGATTACAACACAAAAAAATCTTTTGAATAACAATTCCTAGGAAGAGAGTTGGAAAAAGTCCCGATTTGTACCAAAAGCCCCCAGCTGAATGAGACTTCACTTACCATGAGTTATACTGATGTGGTCAATGTGTTTTTTCTTGCAGACTTGAACAAGACATCCTGGTTTCAAAGGCAAGTTCCCCACCTCTGACTCCCTCACTGACAACATTTTGGGGTATGCCACCCTCTGGTTTCCCCTCTTGGGCTCCATCCAGCCATTGCACATTAAATCTTCCCTTCTGGGGATTGGCATCAAGAGCAAGGACTGCCAATGTGTATTTTATTGGTGCTTCTCTAGGAAATGGTATGTAGAACAAGCTGACTCCTAAATGCCTCGGGTCAGTGTTTTTATTCATAAATACCCACTGCTACTTTGTCAAGGACAACCTGTGGTAGAAAGGATAGAACGATCCAAGCCTCTGTGGCCTGGTGTGTAGCTGTGGGAGTTTAGCTCAGCTTTGTAAGATTTAAGATCAAAGTTGTGTGTGAGAATGCAAAGTGAAGAAGCATTAAAACTCAGCATTGCCCATCCTGGCGTGGGTGGCCCAAACCATTGCCTCCTGGAGGGCAGTGACTTTTGGGTGCTGTGGGGTTTGGGTGCAGACACAAACAGCAGGCTGGGACTGGCATGGTGATGAAGGACTAATGATTTAGTTCTTTGGGGGACTACAGCTCCCAATGGGACAATGTAAGATAAACAAATCTCCTATTCCCCACCAGTGTCCTGGAAGGAGCAGAGAAATGAGGTGGTCTGGGCTGCTCCCTGCATTGTTGAGGTTTGTTGTCTTCTGGTCACTAGGCTTTGTGAGACACCTGGACAGTGGTTGTTAGTGGTTCTATTTCTTGCTTTCTGATTTTTTTGAAAACAGAAAGGGGTTAATGAAAGGAAATACACATTAATTTTTCCCCCCTCATTAAATATTTGTGCACCAGGACCACTCTGATAAAAAACCAAGTGGCTTCAGTGATTTTAGAAATGCTTAATATCCCAGTATCTTACCCAGGATCCTTGTTTGGGATTCTACAGGCACTTTTGCACTGAGATTAGTGGGGGTTTGGGGAGAAATGTTAGTACTTATACAAAGCAAACACTGACTTTAATGTTAGTCTATAAATGCCTAATGTGAGCAAACAACTCTGTATTTTCCACTGTGCTTAATACCTGTGTTCTGCACCCTCAGGCAGCTGAATTTACATGCTTTTGTTGTCATATGTGAAACGTGCAACATGTATTTCCTTTTTATTAATCAGACCTGCCATCAGAAAAGAGATAGAGGGAGCTTGAAAGTACAACCAGGATAGATACTGTCATTTTGTAATCTTTTGTGCACAGGTGGAGATGCACTGAAATAGGTGGCAATATTTGATTTCTTGCAGAAATCTTACAAGTGAAAATCAAGCAAAGGAGTTACTGGCTATCCACAGGGTAATTCTCCTCTGGAAGTGTGCAGTCAGTTCCCATTTAGGCTAATTACACTTAAGGAAAGGAGTCCTTTCCTATAACTAATGAACAATAGGCATAACCTGTTATTACATAACCATGGGCCAGCACATTCATACACTGTCAAATTACACTACCCTGTGAAAATGTTTCCTCCACAAAATTCATTGGAGATTTTTAGTGACATTTGCTGTAATTACCAGTACCATGGTTTCTAATTCATTTAATTTTTTTTCTACCTATACTGTGCATATAAGAGTGTTTTAAGAGATTGAATAAATAAATTTTTAATTATAAAATGATGCTATATCATAAATTATTTATAATAACCAACAATGTGTAATACATGTTTAGGTATGAACCCATTAGGAAGATGAACTAATATATATATCAGTCCTAAAATAATGTCCTAATTTGTTCTGTGTTTATGAATGGGAAAATCGGTGTTTAAAGCAATTAAAGGTTGGATTGACAGGGATAAAGCAGCGAGCACGTTGGCACTTAGGAATTCTGTTGTCATCTATGGCAGAGAAGACCCTTTTTTGTCCTTTATTGGTTTCTGCAGTTTGTGATATCATGCCACCAGAACGGTACAGATATAGAGACCTCCAGGGAGGGAGCAACAAGATGCACATAGTCCTCATTGGCAAAACCTCTGGTTATGATTAATATTAAAAAAAAAACCCAACACCCGACAAAAATCTCTTTAGTGATCTGTCAGGCAGTTTTGAGGAATTTTGTCAATTATTTTCCCATTAGCGGTAGCAGACTTCTGAAATCTCCATGGCGAGTTCCAGGCACTCCCCAGTCTCGTGGCAGGACTCAAAGAGGCTGCAATCAATGTCACAGTCACAGTTGCAGTCGTTGCTGCCGTGGTCTTCGTCGGAGGTCTGGTAATATCTATTGGATGGACAACAGGTATCTGTCAGCCAATGTTCACAGGTATCAGGCAGCATTATTAGAAAGTCCCAAAATTGGCAGAACAAGCAGGCCAGGATAAGTGTTGCACATTCATCTAAGAGAAAGGAAAAGCAGGGAGACGTAAGAACAAGTGTGAGCTGGGATTACCCAGGTTTAGGCCAGCGTAGCTACACAGAAGTGAGAGGGGTGGGCTAAAAATACATTGATGATAACTGCTTCCATAGAGACAAGTGAAAAGTTTATTTTCTTTTTTTTATTTGCTCTGGAAAAACAACAGCTGTATGAAAAGAATTTGAATGGAAATATCCCATGGCAGCGAAATCCAGAAGAACAAGCCCTTTAAACCAAATTTTATCTTCTCATGCCCAGACAGCAAGGAAGCTGGAGAGGCACAAGAAGCTGGGAGGGGACACAGCCAGGACAGCTCACCCCAGCTGGCTAGAAAAGTATTTCAGTTCATATGGCATCAGTACAAATTAGAGAGAAAATGAGCAGGGGTTTCTGCTCAGATAACTGACTGGACATCCATTGGTGAGTGGTGAGCAATTGCAGTGTGTATCCCTTGTTTTGTATATTCTATTTTATTACATTATTATTATTATTATTATTATTATTATTATCATTATTTTCTGTCCTCTTAAACTTTATTTATCTCATCCCATGAGTTTTCCTCCTTTTACTCTTCTGGTAGCCCCATTCTGCATTGGGGCAGTGAGTGAGGGGTTGTGTGGGGCTGAGTTGCCGCCTGGGATTAAACCCCAACACCAGCACAGGTGACACTGGAGTTCATTTTCATTTTCACAACAGTTTGCACTAAAAATGTTTAAACTATTCAGCACAGGGAGGGAGAGCAGGTGTGGAGAAGAGCATCCAGAGGGGGCAGTGTGCTGACCGAGTCTCAGCTCAGGGTCCTGTCAACAGGGTTCTCACCTTTGCATTCACAAATGTCAATTTTTCAAAGGAGACAAAAGTTTGGAAAATAGATTATGTAGGATGTGCGTCTGGAGCCAGTGAATATTCCTGAGAACTTGGTCACCATGACTAAAACTCTGTGCTGTGTTTGTGCACTCCCAAAAATCAATTAATTAATTCTGCACCCCTCAGTCCCCAGCATCTGGGGAGGCTGCTGGGGTGCAGCAGGTGTGAGATTCCAACTGTGTGAATCCAGTTGGAGCACAGACCTAGACCTTTCCCTTTTTTTTTTTCTTTTTTCTTTCTGCCTTCTTGTTTTTGGAAAGGAAAAATGCCTTCAACAATATGAATGCCTTTTCATTGGTTCTTTCAGGAAAGCATATGGTTATAACCACATTTCTTGCCCTAGGATGACTAACTGTGAACTCATTCAACTGCATTGGTTCTGTTGTGGCATTTTCTAGCTCACGTAACATTAAGTTCACTGCCAGAAAGTTTCCAGAATTATGCTTTTTTTATTTTTTTAGAAAGCTTTCTTGATGAAAAACAATTTTTAAAAAAAAAAATCATTCCAGCTTCTTTATTAAAAAGAGCAGTTAAAGCAGGTAGCAAGAACAAATAGCATATAGCTGAACTTCTTTCTAAGTGGCATATCATCACCAATGTTATCAATTTTAATACTTATTTAAATGTGTCAAGATCTATTTGGGTTCAGACAAGCACAACTAACTTCTAAGTCGGTTCTGTCAAATAAGAATGACTAGATTTTGGTGATACTTAGTAAATTCATGCTTATATTTTTTTCTAGCTAAATGAACTGAAATAATTATAAAATTGAGACATTTAATAAGGTGACACCACTAGATTTAATTGTATGAAATTTACACTGTAGAAAATGCAATCATTTTATCCAGTAATCCTTGCTGTAATTAAGACTATTTTTTTAGATCTCTAATGTTTATGAAATTTCTTTCCTATACATTGATGTGAGAGACAGAATTCAAAATTGTGTCTTAATTAAGGATCTGGCAATTTTTTTTTCTCCCTCTCCAAAGATCTATTTTTTAATAACAGGTTTTTTTTCCTGAATGTGTTAACCATAATGGTGCTTATGTAATCTGGAGAGAATAGATATGATTCTTAGGGCTTCATCCAGGAAAGAGAGCACACAAAAAGCACAAGATTTTAATAATAAAGTAATGTTTCAGCACAGACTCTGTGATGTGCAGTAAAGATGCTTTTAAATTCCCATCAGAGCACACACCATGAACTGTGATAATGGATGTAACACATTTCAAAAAATCTGCATGTGTGAGGCTTTTTGGTCCTGTTTTAAGTGGGGTAATGTATATAAATAATAGATATTAGCAATTAGACATCCATTCCTATGCATTCATTTATATATTTGAAAATAAATTAGCCACAAACTGCATGAAAGGAGATGCAATCTCTTGTTTTCCCCTCTGTTTTCCCTGCTGTTTGCCAAACGGCATTACTGCATTTATCTCAGTGAGAACAATGACCTCAGCTCTCGTTCTCTACTTTAGTAGATTAATTAGCACAAAAGAAGAATTTATAATAAATTTTCTAGCGTGCCTCATCTCTAAGTTTTCCTGCTCTTGTTTGGTGGCATCTGCTCACACAGATGATGCTCTGAACAACCCTGGTCCAAAGCTTGCTGAAGCCTCTCTGGTCATCCTTGGTGAGACCTGTGAGTGCTGTATTTGTTCTTGTCTGAGCACAGGGAACAAAATAATCACCAATTTCCTCATCTACTGCTCTGCCTTCAGAGGTTCTCCAAGCACCAGCAAACAGGATTTGGCCTCCTGTATGTGGAATAAGCAGTAAGTTGTCAGAGTGGAGTGAGCTGAGTATGCAGTGACAACCACAAATCTGTCTTCCTTTGGTTTTCTTGGCTTCTATCCAGCCCTTAACATTATTAATTAAGCACAGATTGGGGCTTTTTTTGTTGTTAATTTCCTTCACGTTTAGCTTTTTTAAGGAGAATGAAATCTGTTATTTGCATCACATGGTACACACCTGTGTGCCAGTAATGATTGAGATAGTCCTCAAATTCAAAAATAAGGGAGTGTCTGGACAAGAGGACAAGTCCTCTAAATAAAATAATTACTTCAGATCCTTCCTTTAAATTAAGTGTAATTCAATAGATGTATCAGAGACATCCCTTTTGTAAGGATCTGTGACACAATAGAGATGTTAATGATTCCTAGAGAACAGGACACTTTATTGATCTCTATTTAGAAATGCTTAATTTAGGAATTGTTAAATGATATGCATGACAGATCCCAGCTCCATTGGATCTAACACACTAATCCATTATTGCAAAAGGCACTCAAAAGAAACTTCTAAAATACTTCACAGAGCCTTTTTTTAACATGCACTGGAATAACCAGGAATAGATTTATCTGATACTGACACTGGTGCCTCTGTGCAAACACTCATTACTAAAGTAGAAATGCTCTGTGGCACAATAGGCTCTAAGCTCCTCTTCTATGACTTTAGTATCAGTGACAATTTAAGATCATCTTCTAGAAATTCTCATCTATCACACAAATGTCTGCAGGGCAACTTAACATTGCTTTTGGCGATGTTCTTGAACCTCCTGTTCAACATTTAATTTTGAGTTGGTTATACATAGCTCTTTTGCAGTGGGCATTATTTAGAAATCAGCTCAAATGTGATCTGTTTTATAAAACATACCGTCACTGTCTCTCTGATGTACTGATGCATCATCTTCAATGTAAGTGAATTCTCTGCATTTCTCCAGGGAAGCAATGGATGATCTGCTTGCATCTGACAATTTCTTCTCATTTTTGGTGCCCTTTGATGAAGCGTCTGTGATGCTGAATTCTGCGACAGAACTCATAACAATACCTTTCATAGGCTTTTCATCTGTGTGTTTTTCATTTGTAAGCTGGTTATCTGGTGGGATTAGGAAAAAAAGAAGACTGTGATACCAAGGCAAAGATCTGAAAGAATAACATATGCAGGATTTTCAAACCTACAGTTGTTTACTTCCAAGGCCTAACCCTTCTTACCTAATGATTTCAGTCTTTTTACAGAAGTTTATTCATAGCAAGGGTTTTTGTGAACTTGCCTTTTAAGGTTTTTTTCTTAAAGCCAGAGGACTTAGAGGCTAAGTAATAATTAACTTCCAGTGGGTGGGATCAGGTTTGGAAAGAAAACAGAACTATTGCCTCGGCTGACATCTATTTCGAGTTTGATATCCCAACTTCAATTTGCGACATAAAAGAAGGAAAAAACAATTAACTTGTTATTTTTCAGCTGCAACTTTCTTTCCCTAAATTACCAGCCAACAATGTGCACGCAGGCAGTACCTGGATGCAGATGTGCCAGCTCACCGTGGCTCGTAATCTTGTAGCAAAGACAGCCAGATGGTCTCTGTTTAGCATCCAGATTCCCTATTTCATAACTTCATCCCCACTTGCGTTGTTGGCCTGGAAGTCAGCTAGGAGATGGGATACTTCACATGCTGTCAGCGTGCCAGAGAGGCAGCTCAAAAACCAGAGGGAGAGCTTAATTTTAAGCCCCAACTAGGGGAAAGGTTAAAAAGAGTTCTGAGTTCAATTTATTCTTGAAGAACTTCTCAGGCACAGATAAACAGGGGTTGATATATGGTTTGGCTCTCTCTCTGAAGTGATCAAGTGGCCAAGAAACACAGTCATTCTCTCCATGGTGGGGATGATAAAACCTTATCAGTTCTTATCTACAGCTGATTAACTCCTGCACCTCACATCAAGCACAGCCTCACTTTTTATCTCACTTAAATCTTGTGATATGCTTGCTCTTGAGCTATACACAGAAAATCAATCTTTACAAACACCTCAGTTTTGCAAATGCTACTTTCAGAGAGGAACTGTAAGTGCTCTGAAGTGGTTTGTCTGCACTTGGCTGCAAGGAGCATGAAGAGAGGCCGTGCATATCTCTTGGTTTTCAGATACCTTTGACTGCTGACACATGTTAAAGAAAAGCCAAGGAAAGGCTGATAGAGAACAAAACCTTGATGAGACTGCAGATGTTCCCCCTTACAGCTGAGAGGAGGAAATGTGGCTGGACTGGATGGATTGCAGGGTAAGTGAAAAACCAAGGGAACCATAACTGGGGGGAAGCAAGGATTTGAGAGATAAGTGGTATCTAGTCCAAGTCCAGTGAAGGCCCCTAAAGAAATGAGGGGTCTGGAAGCTCCCTCACACAGGGAGCAGAGGCTGGGGCAGCTGGCTTTGGTTGGCCTGGAGAAGGCAAAGAACAGTGCTGGATGCTTTGTTCCCCTCCAGTGCCAGCGTAATGGAAAATCCAGATCCCAACTCCTCCCAGCAGTGCACAGACAGAAAACGAGGAGAGTGCACTGTCAGAAGCTGCAGGAAAGGCAACTGGAACTGCCCAGGGAATGAATTCCTCATCATGGGATGTGTCAAGCACCAGAACAGACCACAGCAAGGCTGAGGTTGTGTGAAGAGCTCAGCTGGGTGTGGACCCCAGCAACCTGCACTTACTGTGAGTTTCTGACAGAGGCCAAACAAAGTGATTTTAGAGTCCCTTCCAAGCTATGTTTTCTATGATTTCTAAGACTCCATTTACCAACAGAATGAGTGAGCAATTCACTTAAATTTCTGCTCGTAGTTGCTTTTCATGCCACTTTAGATCACTTTTACCTCATTAAATACGTAGAAGCAGAAAAGCTGGGTAGAAGTTAGTAGAGTAAGATCTTGGGATAAGCATAAAAACCAAGCTATAATTTCATTTTAAATCACTGCTTTAAAATTATGTGTTGGCAGAGGCATTTTTTTGATTTTGAAGTCATAATGACAACAAAGTCTACTGTGATGGAAATGTGGATTTTCCTGTCCTGGAGAGTTTACAGGTTGGCCTTGGGCAGGGAGCAAACGATGGAGTGGAGGCAGTAAGAGAGCAGTGGCACAGAGAGGAGACTCAGAAACCTATAAATGTCAGGTTTTGTGAGCATTATGGTGAAGGAAGGCCACAGGCAAGATGGGAAGGGCAGGAGAGGCAGTGGCTGGGGGTGACCCAGCAGTGCAAAGCACAGCAGTTCTCCCCTGGGGTCGTACCCTTGGTCATAGGAAATCAGCATCTGGGGCCATGTATGTCAGGGTTTGCCCATCTGTGATGACTTGTTGAGTTTCCCCCTCAGAGTAAGCAAATACAGCTTTTTTCTTTTCCTTCTCTGACTTCTTGGTCAGCCTCTTCAGTCCAGAATGTGAAAACTCACGTATTTTGGATGTCCTGATGTGTATAATCATGATCTTTTTCCAGTGTTTATGAATCAATGACATTCCACAAGTTTGTCTGCACTTTCATTCAATAACAAACCATCTCCAGCAAAGGTTGGGCTGATCAAAACAGCAGAGCTCAGGAGGAAGCAATGTCCTGCTTATGCATTGGGTTATTGGATAACAATGATTTTGTGAGTCCAAAAGTCATCAGCCCTACCTGTTATTCAGGTGCAAATATTACAAATGAGTCCTGTTTGCTCATACTGGGAGCTACACCCAGGCTGAGCCTTTGGATACACATGGATCAGATCAAAAGGCTTAGGCAAGAATAACTATTATTTTCCACTTTCAAAATCTGCCCAAAAATCTAAACTAAATATGTTTTAATTCATGATATATCTGTTGAGTTCCCCAGTTCTGCAACAATACAATGGCCCACAGAATGCATTTAAGCATTCAAGACATGAGACTGAAAAAAAAGTCTGACAGAAGTAATCAGTAAATGCCAGACTAACATTTACTGTATCCACCGACTTCTACTATTCATACTTTGAGTCAATTTTTATTCTTGAAGTGCTGTTGAAGAGAAATCAAAACCAGAAATAGAAAGGCATAGACATAACCTGAATTTTTCAATACAGCACCATCAAACAAAAGGGTAACAAAAGCTGTCACTCAGGGACTCTTCTGTTTGTTAAAGCATACTACATCTTGGAAAATACAGTACATTTTAGTGTCAGACTCTTAGTTTGAAAAGCTCCCTTTCAGTAATGTTATACTTGTCTTGTACAGCTAGATCAAGTCTTCATGCAATCACTGTAACAAGCAACTTGCTATGACAAGCGAGATCCTTGCTTCCAGAAAACACTGCAGGAGAGGCTAAAGCAGTGTACAATTATAGGTCTCCATTTCATTTTTATGCAATTACCTTCAGTTCAGCTGTGGGTCCATCTACATTATGTCTTTTATCAATTTAATGTTTGCACAAAGTGTCTGAAGAAATAAAGATTGTGCTAGACCAGCAGAAATAAAAAGGTGGTTAACACTTTTTTTTTTTCCTATTATAGTTTGTTGCTGGATGGAACAGCAGTAGGTTGAGAGTTTGGAACAAATATATGTAGCCAAATAGGCTTTAAAAATATATTACATACCATTGATACTATTTATGATTACTGTTAAATGAGAATACAAAAAAACCCTAAATTACAATTAGAGATGGGAAAAGGGTCAAACTTTGTGACTCTTTTAAGAGCCTGTGTTCAGTTTCAAATGTTCACATATGTCTGTGTTTTTAACATATAGAAATCAACCACTGAAGTGAACTTAAAGGAAAAAATAAGTGCATCATGATGAAGGAATCTCAGATTATTCAGTGTTAGACTGTTAGGCAGAGGCTGCTAAAGGTACACCCCCACAATGTGCCATTTTTAAATAGTATGAAGTAGCAACTTTCTTCCTCACACAGGGAAGCTGGGACTTGCCTTGGCTGGTGCAGTAGCAGCCTGGGATTGTTCACCCATGTTTGTATTAAAGGTAGTCTCAATACTCACACGGAATTTCTTTTTTCTTTTTCTTTTTGGAGTTGGGTGATTCAGATGGCTGACTACAGTGCCTAAATTCATGAAAGCACAAAGTAAATCACTTACTTTCCACTGATGTCAGCCCCAGATCCCTCAGGTTTACAGGGAGGAGCAGTGACACTAAGGCTGGCATTTGCAGCATGTCCTCTGACCTCTATTTCTCTTCGTTGGCTTTGGGCACAAACCAGCATCTTGCAGTCCTGGAGAAGAGAAGTCTGCAGTTTCCCTGCATGCTTCTGAAATTAGATTTAGTATAGAGGCCTAGAAGGGCTCTAAGTCTAGTTTTGGTAAGGGACAGAGGGTTTAAGAGGTGCTCTGTTCTGCTAAACAGGGACTGCAGCAATGCAGATAACCCAAAGCAGCTCTTGGAGCTCTTATTTGGGAGGAGACTCCACTGAAGAAGGAGAATCTGACCCTCCTAGGGCTCAGCCACATCTCACAAGCAAAGGACAAGGGAGCCTCTGGCTCTACTCAATTGCTGGCAAATCTACTCAATTCTTTTGTTCCAAATCCACCCTGGCAGTGGCCCTTTGCCTCACACCCCTGCAGCAAGGAGTCCCAAGGGTTAATGCTAAACTGTGTGGAAAACTCTAGCAGTTTAGGACCTGTAACTTTTTAATTTTCCCCTGAGGCACGCTGGTGTATCAGTGCAGGGAAAGCACCAAGGGAAGGCCCTGCTCTCCCTGCCATTCCTTATCCCGTGCCCTGCTGTCGCTGCCTGTCTGTTTAATGTATCACATGCTCATCACTGGAAGAGCTGTGTGCCATGTCCCTTCAGCCCTGAGGTGACACAGGCAGAGCTACATCAGACCTGATGGATGAAAACTTGAACGGATGAAGGCTTGATCTGAGCTCACTTGGTTTGAAAGGACTCTTTGGACGATGAAACCCAGACCTCAGGGTTTGACAGCAGTGCTTCAAACAGGCAAAAGCCAAAGAAAAACAAAACACTTTTTCTTGATGGTTTAAGGGATACAACAGTCTGCCAGGGAGGGAGTATCTCTGCAAGCATGGGGCCAGCAGCTTACCTGGATGGTCCTCAGTGCTCGGTGTCACCCCAGGGAGGGCCAGTAGAGGCAGGGAGCTGGTGCGGTGGTCTTGGTGGAGAGAAGAAAAAATTGAAGAGGGATAAATGTCAAATAAATGTGGTTTGGTACATCTATCACCCTCAGCCACTTAGTGACAGTCATTGACTTCAGGGGTTGTTTCTTTGAGGTCAAACACTTGGTGAAGTGCACTTCCTGGCAGGGGGAGGTTACATGGCATGGTGCTGTTTGTGTTAGCCTCTGTCTCAGTTCAGGAAAGGAAGCAAACAGTCAAACAAACTGCCAAGAGAGAAAGTGTCACCCAAGAAGAGGTGAAGAGGATCACCAGCAAACACAGCAATTCAGGTAGGTACAGGAAATTTGAGAGCTGGGAGGTCTGAGGTGAATCAGTGTGAGGCATCATCCATGCCCAAACACCCCAGAAACCTTAGATGAGGATCCCAAATCATCAGCAAAGGAGGAGAGAGGAAATTTAACCCCAAACTCCAACCTTCATGGCGTGGCAGTCTTGGTGGACAAGATGCCCAAGGTCCCCGTGGTGGCAAGCCCAGGTCCCCACACGGAGCAACGCTGGGCTCCTCCACCTCAGATGCGCCACCAGCTGTTCACTCCATGAGTAAGGCTTGGAGGCTTAAACCTTCTTTTCTTCTCTCTCCAGGTGTCAGGAAGGCAAAGTAGAAGGGGATGTGGGACTATCCCAGCAGAGAGTGCAGCAGATGGAATAAAACTCGATGGGAACTGCTGTTGCCCACATGGGAGAGGATGGAGGGAGCGCGGGCGCCGTGGCCCATCGGAAGGGAGCTGCTCTAGACAAAAATATATCACAGGGGCTCTCAGAGGTTCGTGCCCCTCACAGTTTGCTGAGCTCAGGCAGAAGGATGCAGGGGATTTGGAGACTGTTTATTTTTGTCGTAAGGAAACAGGAAATAGTACACAAGGCTATAAATATATCCCGGGCTTCGGATGACATCATGAACTCGTGCAAGTGCTTCGCTGCTGATTTACGATGATGGACTGGTAATTCACAGGAGCTTTGGGTTTGCTTTATTTTGCTGTTGCAGTAACAAAGCTAATGGTGCAATCCCGGGAGGGGGTGTTTTATCAATAGTGAATTTTTGACCTCATTGCATACGTTTCAACTTCATGAATTAGTGACCCAGCTAACTGTAAAGCCTTCTATAGGCTTATTGTAAATCTATCACAGGACTGGCAAAAACTTTTGGCCCAGATCCTAAGCTCTGACAGGCATGTGTTGATGGACTGCATAGCAAGCACTTCCACTAATATTTCTCACTAATTATACCATATATTAAGAAAAAATGAATGAAGCCAATGTTTATATGCCGCTTTAACTGCTTTTCATATAAGAAAGCAACACAATCCCTAATAAATTTTCACCTTCAACATTTCTATTCATTATAATTTTTACCATGATGAATGAAGTTAGAACTGGAGAGGGAGGGGGTTCATCTTGAAATCTGTTCAGTGAATGACTGAATTTACTTCCCTTCCCCAACTTGTGTCGAGGAAGGAGGGAACAGATGGACACAGGAAGAAGAGGGAGGCGAGTGCGGAACGAAGGAGATGGGTGAGGAACAGATGGAGTCAGGAGAAAGTGAAGAGGAGAGTCAGCAAGGATGGTAGAAAAGTTTTCCACTTGACCTTGAGTTGAAATGAAGATCTGCATGCAGCATGGGGCAGTCAGATTTTGGGGATGCATCCTTTTTTCTCTCCGTGGCACTCTACCCTGTGAGGTTTTGTGGGCCATCCCAGCAGCTCAGTGCATC
Source organism: Prinia subflava (assembly GCF_021018805.1). NCBI lineage: Eukaryota > Metazoa > Chordata > Aves > Passeriformes > Cisticolidae > Prinia > Prinia subflava. The sequence continues at coordinate 4,323,945 of NC_086260.1, read as the reverse complement.
CCAGGAGACCTGCAGAACTGGGATCTGGATTTTCCCTAGGGGTCACCTGCTGCAGAAGGGCACCTGCACTGTGTTCAAGTCCCACAGTGGTAATGACAGAAAAGAACTGTGTGCCAACACAGGAACAAAAAGGAGTTGGGATGTCATAATTCTCCCAGGCATCCCAGCCAAGCCAGAAATTGGAGTTTGTAATTTTGAAGAGGTGTACTACACCCAGTTTGTTAGGGTCCAATGGCCAAAATACTCAGAGTAATTTATGATTTTACCTGCTTAAAGCAAGACATTTGAGATGGCCTGACTTTCAGAATACGCTGAGCATCTGCGTTTTGATGTGTATTGAATTATATATCCCAAATCACCAGTAAGTCCTGGAAAATCTTGATTGTATTCTTAATTCTGTTAAATTGCCTGCATATACTCCACTGGTTCTGGCTTTTCTAGCTAAAGAATGGAAGAGGTGAAAGCTAAATATTGGCCATGTGTGTCATTCCCTTTGAAGAAAATGGGAGCCATGTGCACTCACCTAACAGCAATGTTTGGCCCCAACTATGATTTCACAGCTGGGCCCTAACTTCAGGAATGCCAAAGCACTAAATGACTCAATTGGAGTAATCTGATCAATGCTGTATTTTCACTGTGGATTTAAATTGCACACACAGCAAGAGCAGAGTTGGTTTTCTTCTCTCTCAAAATCACTTTTCTCTGCAGATTTGATAGCATAAATATGAAGTATTGCTCTCATCACACAAATAAGTGAAATGGCAGAAAACGTATGTCAAATAAAATGCACAACATTACGTCGTTTTTACTTTTTGGAGGCTGTTTGAGAAAACGGCTTCATTAATTTTGACTGAATAAAAGGTTCCTTTAAGGGATTTCAATAGGTGACATGAAAAATGTTAATACGAATGATCAAGACAATGGAGGTTAAAACTGTTTTGAAAATATGTTTCTTTTATGGATCTCGGCTGTTGGAAGAGTTACAGAATAAATATACGGTAGTGCTGACATTCAATGCTGTTTCATCTTAGCAAAGAGTTTTTAATAAAGAAAATTCTTTTCAAGGAATGCTTTCTGCAGCCAGTCTTCAAAAAGAGGTTTTCCCCCCTCCCAGTTTAATAAAATTAAAGTAATTTATGTCATATTGATATGTCGATATGTTTTTCAATAAACTTTTTCACAGAGATTTTTTTTTTAATTCTGTTCACTTTAAAAATTATAATTATATGTCTTCCTCCCACTTTGAAAATGGCACAAGGTGCTCATTTGCAGAGCTCTACTGTTCAAATCTTCACTGAGAATAGAAATGTCATGACTCAGTTAACAATGCTTTATTATTCACATTGATCTTTTTTTATAGTGTTCTTTATCTCAAAAACATTGTAAATCAGATATCTTCCTCCCACTCTTTTGTTCATTTGCAAATTTTTATTATTCTAGTTTAAAAAAGCAATGGAGTGTCAAGAGTCAGTGTATATTGTTTATGTTCTTTTTTGCTTTAAAATTACTTTTAACTATAAAAAGTAAGATGTATAGCAGGAAAAAAAAAGCTGGATTTAAGGGTGCTTAAAAAAGAATTGAAGGGATCAGTGCGAATTTTTGTGCTGTTCTCTTACACCTTGGAGTTGTAACGACTTTGCAAGAAAGGGAACTGGGCAATTTATGAAAAGGTTTTTATGTGCTAAGTCCAAAGTCCCTGTTGCATCAGACATCATCATCTGTGTTAAAGGCTGGACATAATTCATGCTCTAAATGACCACAACTGCAAAATTCACAGTGTGAATTCACTGGCTGGTTTGCAGGGCCTGCCCAGAGCTCCCTGTCACAGCCTGCTGGGAGGTCCTCAGGAGCCCTCGGCTGATAAGCACCAAGATAAATCACTGAATTTTCCCAGGAACCTCACAGCTTTGCTATCAAGTGTTAACCACAGCAGAAACACAACATCAGCCGGTCAACAGGCAAGGCAATCCCTGAAACCCCTGGGGCTGGATGTGGGATACAGCTGTGCACCTTTCAGGAGAGCCTTATCAGAGCCCTCAGGACTTGTTTGTGAAGTGGCTCTCCCAAATTCCCCTTCAGCCACTGTTTTCTTTCCCGATCACATTTTTCTTTAGGTCAGTATTTCTGTCCTGGTGGTCAGGACTTTTTGAAATGGCTTCCATGAGATAAATCTCCTACAGGAATTGGGGTTAGTCGAGGGGGCAGCAGGATCTCGTGGTATTTCACATGCTTCTTGCTGTTAGGTAATTTTTTTTTTTAATTTTTCCCTGTTTTGAATTTCATGATCAGAGCATCCTGGCGCTCTGTTGTTGTTCCAGCAGGTCCTGAAAGAGATCAGCCCCTCTGGGAGTCACTGAGATGGAGTGGCTACACCTGAAGTTGTATCTAATCCCCAGACTGGATCTTTTTGTCTTATTGAATTATAGAAGGATTTGGGTTGGAAGGGACTGAAAGACCATCTAGTTCCAACCACCCACCATGGGCAGGGACACTTTCCACAAGACCAGGTTGCTCCAAGCCCTGTGGAACCTGGCCTTGAACACTCCAGGGATGGGGAGGACCTTGTAGATGTATAGTGGCCCCATTATATGAAACAGCTCTAAGAGATGTTGTAAATGAAGCTAAAGTCTGCTTCTCAAATGATTTTGTTTCTTTCTTTTTGTTTAAAACTGCACTTTGCTGACGTTTGCTAAAAGGGATAATTAAAAAACTCAGAACAAGTAAGTCACAAACTGAACCTGAACTGAAAACACACAGCCCTGTCCCCCCTCCAAGTGGAGGGCTCAGCAATGTTTGTTTTTATTAATGTCAGTAGGTCACACCAGTCATCATATGACTGTGCCAGTTGCTGTCCTCTTCCCCAGGCTGGGATTTGGGATGCACAGCACCACACAGAGCCCCTGAGCCCACCCTCTGCCTGCACACCCCTCAGTGGGTGCTGGGGCAGATCCATCCCAGTGCTCATGGACAGCTTCTTCTTGTTTTGCAGCACTAACTCAAACCTCTCAAATTCTCTGTATTCCTCACTGCACAGAGTGAAACTGGAGGGTTTGATGTATTGTCTTATCTGAATTGTCCTTGTTGTTTTCAAAGCAGAGACAAAACAAACTTTACAATTGTTATTGTTGTTGTTGATGCCTCGATGTCACTGCTGCATTAATTCTTCCTTCCTCTCATGGTTAATGAGTCACCCGACAATGAGGTTAAGGTTGTCTGCCAATATGATCAAGTTGCAGAAACAAAACCCTAACCTGAGCTGAGGAGGGAGAAGTAAACGGGGCTTTATTTAATATGCTGGCACAGTAACTAAAGGTAGGTCTCACCCATGGACATCCTTGTGTAATTGCTCACTCTTTAGCTGAGGAAATTTATGGGTAATATAAACCAGAAAATGCTGAGTTAATTACAAAAGATTTTTTTCCATGTAAAACTCTGTGTCATTAAATTTGGAAAGCACTTAAAATTCTCAGTTTTATTTTTGGTAAGCATTATGTATTGAAAAGTGAAAATATCAGAGGGATCTCTAGGCAGAATTTGTGAACTTTCCAATGAAAAGAGAGCACAGTGTCTTCCTTTCCTGTCCTACGGTCCTTGACAACTGTGCCTCTTTCTGAATGACACCAAAGTTATGTGCCAAGAGTTTATTCCCAGAGCAGGCATTACACACAGTTATGGTCACAGAGATATCCTTGCACAGCATTAATGCCAAAGCAGCTCCAAGACTGTCAGCATTTTCATTTGGTCGGGGGAAACACCAACAAACCCACATATATTAACACCATCAAACCCATATATATATCCTTAAAATAAATCCAAACATTTTAAACACTGTGAAATAGAGCTGCAAATCACAGAAGATGCAGCATTTCACACAGATAGTCCTTAGAGCTCTGCTGGTGGTAAATTGACACATGATCATATATAACTGCAACCCTCCAAGTCTTCTAAAAAGGTATAAAATTTTTTCTTTGATTTGAACCCAGTGGTGAGTGAAATCTGTGAGAGTCTTATGTCTTCTGTGAGATTTTCCTAGCAAACACTCCCATTTGTTTCTCTCTTGCCTGCATGGCATGCTGGAACAGCACTGGGAGCTGGACTTGCACACTGTAATAAACAGTATTAATCTAATTGCTACCTGAGCACCTCCCCAGGTGTTGCAGAACAGGCTGTGCTGGACATGCTGGAAAACTACTTATTTATCTTTGCAAGGGCTCGATCCTGTATCACCAGATGTCAAAGGAAGCAATTCCAGGGAGCTCAGATCAGGCTCCAAACCAGCCTCCAACTTGGTGGCCTTCTCTGGGTTTCTTCGCTCTTTTCCTCAGAAAAAAGCCACAGACAAAGCAATCAGCAATATCTCAAGCAGAAGATGTATCATGCTGTGCATCTTTTCACAAATCCCTATTTCCCCCTGCACAGAAGATGCAGAACATCTATTCTGGGGGCAGACAGATGACATCCCCTGTTACTTATGTGTGTAATAAGTACTCTTAAAACGGTGTAGTCTTGCCGAATCTGGCAAAGGCAAACATGGTAAGTGTTCTGCTCACAGCATTAAACACACTTCTCTCGCTGTGCAGTGGAAGAATGTGTTTAAACTCGCAGTCTATCACTATTCCTGGATAGTGTAGGAGACTCAGGAACACTCAAGATGTCTTTTCCTGTGTACATTAAGTTGCTCTGAAGAAAATAGTGTTCTTAGAAAACACGGATCTCATGGCAGAAGAAAGTTTCCTTCATGATTGTGCTACAAAGGTTTCCGAACAGCTGCTTGTTCCTTTGGGTGCATGAAATATGAGGTTCAGCCTGCTCAGAAGTGCAAACACGTAATTTCTTCTCACCCTGGCACCTTCACTGTGGTCATTTCCACCTGGCTGTGTGATGCTGGCAAGTGCAGTAGTAGCACAATGCCTACATTGTGTGAACTCTTGGAGGAGAGCTGTAGAGCTCCACAGCCCTGGGGAAGCGCCAGTCTCCTCAAAGCTGTCTGTTTGTCCTGCTTCACCAGGAGCTGCATTCACAAGGAGTTTTGTTAGTCTGATGTGGGCAGTGAACACCAGAGTTTCAGGTGTTGCTGGACGGTAGCACAGCTCCCGCCTGTCTGTGCACCACATACAAGGATTGAAGGGTTCTTGGGCAACCTTCAGCAGGCTAGGCTTGCCAAGGCCACAGGAGTGCCACCTCTTGTCCATCCCCCTCAGGGCTGCCCAGGCACAGAGGCAGATGAGAGCCCAATGCTCTCCTCAGCACTCCCTGACATCAAAATCATCACTGAAGTTTTGCACAAGGCTCAGGTGTACAACCCCTTCCAAGCAAGGAGGTCACAGCCCATGCCCTGAGAGGAAGAAGCTGGTGTCAAAGAAATGGAAGAAGTGTCACTATTTTAACGCAGATTAGGCAAAATCCAACCCCCATTAATCCTTCAGAGCAGGGCCACTGGTTTGTTCCTTTTTCTGTCTGCTCTGTATTCAAAGCAAGCACAGGTTTTCCTGTCGCTATACTGCTATTGTTAACAACTATAAATGTATTAAAAACACAGGGGCATTTTAGTATGTGTATTGTGCATAAGAAATATTGTTACATGACAAGCTCCAATTGGCAAGTGAAAAGAGGTTTTATTGAAGGAAATAGCAGTAGCAAACAGTGAACTATGCAGAATAATGGTAATTGTTCCTTTAACATTGGCAGCGCGCGTTCACTTAATATGACTGCTCCTCTGTCTCTGCCTCATCCAGACCCAGAGGACCTGTTAGACAAGCAGGCAGCCACCTCTCTCTGGGATCAAGCTGTCAATGCAAACTTGCTTTCTTTCTATTTCTCCGAGCTAAGCTATACCCCCAGAGCTCCTGAAGCTTTTCCTGAGTGAAAGCTTTAAAAAAGCTCCATTCTAAATTACATCACACGAGCTGTTCTCTTCAGACTGACAGAACAAAAGCAGGAGTGGGGGGGGAGATGCCAAAGGTACCGTCTGAATGGCTTGAGTTGCACAGGGTGATTTACCTCCTCATGCTTTATCAGAGCAGGCAAACATCTTGACCTTGCCTACCAAAGCCCCATCAGTGTCCTCTGAGGAGCAGAGAAAGTTTGCAGCATGTGTGTTTCCAGTACAAATAGAATCACAGAATGGTTTGGGTTGGAGGAAACATTAAAGATCATACAATTCCAAGCCCCCAGCCATGGTCAGGGACACCTTCCACCAGATGAGGTTTCTCAGTGCTCCATCCAGCCCAGTCTTGAACATTTCCAGAGATGGGGCATCCACGATTTCTCTGGGTAACCAGTGCCAGCATCGTGCTGTCTTCACAGTAAAACATTTCTTCCTAATAGTGACTCTAAACCTACTCTTCTTCAGATTTAAAATATTCCCCCTTATCTATCACTTCATGCCTTACTCAAAAGCCCCCTCCCAGCTTTCTTGTAGGCCCTCACGAGGTACTGAATCCATTTGGTGCAGGTTTCCTGACTGCAACAAAGGGGTCTTGGGTGCCCATTCCTAATGAGGCCATGGTGCTTTCTAAAATTTTTGGGTGATGGGATTTCTAACACAGCCAGCTCATTGCTACTGGAAGAGCCCAGCCTGTGGGTGCTGCCCAGCCTGGTGTACTCATCCTTTAATCAGCAACACCCCAATTAATGGCCATGGTGAGCACTGCTGAGGGCCACTGCCAGAATCTGAAAGGTCTCTTGGGTTGGCTCCAGCTGGGACACTCCAAATGCTATGTTCAGAAGTAATTGGAGCAGATAAGCATTACCCACTTCTGGAGTGGCTGGGTAGAAAGCAGATAAATTGGCATATCTCCCCATTCTAAAGGATTTCAGATGGTGTGAGATGCCTCAGTTAGGAAAACATCCTCAGCTGGAAGGGGAGAGGGCCACAGGCCTTTCTTCTCCTTTAGTATATAAACAGAGGAAAGAAGGCAAACAACATTGTGGCTGTTGTCCAGGTAATGTCCAGAATTAGTAGCCCTGGAAAGGAGGCAGCTTAAGGGTTGCCTGCTACCACAGTAATCAACTGAGATCATTCAAATGGGAATAAGCAGTTTTTTCATGGCTCCTGAGCAGACCCTTTTGGGGTCCTTACTCAATTTTCATAAGAAAATGGTGGTGAGGTTAAGAGTTTGTTCTCATGCTCTAAAGCTTTTAGGCTTAGACCCCTGCACAGCACTTTTGTGCTTATTCTACTCTTTTGGGGACACTTCCAAGTGTTTTTTTAGCATCATTAACACAAAAAATAAACTCAGTGTAAAGATAGGCTGAAGACTGAAGGAGATGAAAAATGTTAAGGAAAAAGTGTTGATTCCATCCCTCAATGGAATTAGACTTATTGAGCTAATTTCTTTCAGGGAAGGTGCTACTTCAGATGTGATGCCTTATGTGTTGTCGGGAGAAGGAGCTGAGAAGGTGAAGGGTTTACTTAAGTTTCCAAGGGTCTGCCTAGTTTGAGAAAATAATGGGGAAAAAAAGTTTCACTAAGGAGGAAAAGCTCCTCAGCTGGTGATGTGCCTTTGTTATCCCACGTGGGTGTTTTGTGAACACCTCAAAGTTGTATTTCTATCAGAGGAAAGAGAAAAATCAAGCTATGTGACCTAATTAAGTTTACAAGTATGTTAAAAATAACTCCCAATAGAAGTTGGGAGATACCCCTTCCCTTTAGTTAATGTCCTGTGGCCTCTCACTGAGGTGATCTTGGAGGTGTTTTCCAAGCAAAGTGATTCCATAATTCTGTTTATCCAGGGAGCACAGCAATTTTCATACAGTCGACACAGTTTGTGTTACCCAAAAAGGCAAAGACTGCTTGAGGATCCTGATTCACTGATGCAGCATTGAACCCTGAGTTTCTGAGTGAGTTAAGTTTGTCTTTTGCTGTCTTTTTTTGGTAGCCCATGTCTGTTTTCTTTATGCACCTGACCAGTGAAATGAGTCTGCCTCGATCCATGAGGGACCATCCTAATGCCCATTAAAGGTGATGGAAGTTTTTGGCTGCAGGGCAAACCATATCAAGGGTTGTATGTGATTCCTACCCCAAAATTACAATCTTACTTATGCAAAACCTTCATTAAAATGATCACAACTGAGTCAACCACTGGTAATGAACTGTATGCTTCCTCACATCCCTGCTGCTACCAATGGTACAGATAAAGATGCTGGACTTTTGAAGGTAGAGGAATAAGTTGCTAAACATAACCCAAGCCTAAATTTCTGAACTAAAAGTTTAGGCTATCTTGAAAGTTCAAGCTTAGTTCACCCATCTTTATTTCTTCGTTTCTGCTTAGCAATGCTTCCTACCTTTTTAGGTATTTTAGACTTTTGCACTGCCTTTCACCATGGTGGCCTCTGAGAATCTCAACATCTCTAAATGGCAAAGCTGAAAACTTGGTGATGTCTGTAGCACTGTGCCTTTCTCCTCTGTTTGGAGGGGAAGATGTTATTGTTATCTAAATGACAGAATAGTTAGGTGGCACTGTGATCCCGATGGATGTGGGATTTTGTGCCACACAGAGGTCACTAAAATAATGTTTTGCAGTTTCTTTGGTAAATCTTGATCTGAATACAAATTGTGTCTCAAGTTGTGCTTCTAGTAGTGCTAACCAGTAGCTTGCTTTGTTATAAAGTGAGGAAAATGCTATCTGGAAATAACTTTCAGATAACAGGCAGGGTGCTGTGGTCCTGTTCCCAGCCCCAATTCCAGCATAGCTTTCAGCAGTGAAGCTTCCTGTGGCTTGAGGACAAGTGTGCTTGCAGGCAAAGGCTTGATGAGTGACACTTTGCCACAAGCAGGACATGGAGTCTCTGGGGAGCTGTGTGTCTGAGAAGGGATTAATTTGCTTCTGCCACTGTGCAGACCACACTGCCCTCTGCTCCCACCCTGCTTGATTCACAGCCTGGGTTGCTCTGTCTGGTACACTGCTGGCTGCAGCCTTTGGGGCTGGACTGGGGGAATTACTCAGTCCCATCTGGACTGAGGTCCAGAAAATTTACTTAGAAATATGTAGATATAATTTCTCCCTTTTATTCTCCAAGAATGTGTAAGACAAGCTTTATGCTGTCTTTGAGCTTGCTAAAAAGGGAACAGAAATTCGTGCCTTTTTCCATGTGTTTATTTTGAGTCACGATTCTTCTGGGAAGGGTGATTTGTTTGTCTTTCCATGACAAATGACAATGGTTTAAGTTGCATCTCTGCCAACCTCTTTCTAAGTGGTTTCAAGTAGTTTACTTACAGGGGTTATTTCATGTGCCACAGAACATGAGGCAGCTCTGAGGTAGTGTCTAACTTGCACTGAACAAGACTCTGGAAAGTTAGCTTAAGGCAGGAAATTTAAGGTTCAGTAGACAGTAGGATCAGAGGAGCATGGAATTAACATTTGCAAGTGTTTTGCTCTTGGAGAAAAAAGAAATTTTTTGACTTTTCCTCTCCTTGTGGCACCAAGAAGACCAGGAAAGTCTTGTAACTGTGGATGTACTGACTGCTTAAATTCTGACCGTCCATCAACAGGAGCTTGTGCTATTTAACCCCCTGTAAAGTGGGAGCATACAGTACCTATGCATATATGATCTGGTGCTGAAGCCATTGCTGTAAGCCAATATAGACTTTTAAAAGTCATTGCCAATATCTTGTGGCTGCCTTGCTGAGCTTTAGGAAGGGTCTAAAATTTCTATGCAGCAAACTTCTCCAGCTCTCACAGCTTATGGTCACTCGTTATCTACAGCAGGAGGGTCGGACTTCAGAGACTGCAGCTTCTTTCCAGCCTGCAGGTTTCCTCCCCCTTCAAGTCTGTTTTTCACTCTTGCCAGTACCCTGCCTTCTGTTTAAAAGCATTAGTAATACCAAGTAAAGCTAAAGACGCTTGTTATAACAACTAAGTTGTTTCCTTTTTAATCAGAGCACATGCTTATGCCAGGTTTGGCATGAAGAATCTGTGGAAGTGTTTGGTTCAGGGCACAGTAAGCTGATCATTTGTTAGAAGTAGTGCATTACATATCATTTTGCTTTTAGTGGTACAATTTACTGGGAGGTTGGTACAAGCATTGGTAATATAATTTCTGCTTGGTTGGAGGTGGTTAAAACATAAAGACTGGGAAATAATTCTATTGCCATGTGTGCTGAATTGTGGTTCGGTCGCAGCAGTTGTCTGTAGCTAAGTGGCCATCAAAACCTTTCTTGGGGTGGCAATAAATTATAAAAAAAATCTTCTGAAAATATCAGTTTTCAAAGAGTAAAAGATGCAGCAATTATTGTGACACAGGTTTGCAGTCTGTTTCTGATTATCTTTTTGGCTGGAGAGCTGGGGTTTCTAATTGTAAGGTTAAGGAATCCTTTTTATCTATCTCTTTCCTCCTAATCCTATGCTAGACAGTATTGATTTCTGTGCCTTTTGTCTTCTGGGGAAGGAGACAATCTCTGGCTCATACGAACATCTTGTTAGAGTCTGCTGAGGATTAGGGGGTGTGACAGTTTTCTTGCTGAGCCTTTTTATTGGGGATTTTTATGCCTGCTTTTCTGGGAGGTCTTTGAAATGTCTTTTATGTAGCAATCATTTCACTCTTTCTTTGTTGTCTCAAATGTTGAGGCTGTATTCTTCTCATCTGTTCCTGTTTATATTCCATACTAGCTGGTCATAACAGTTTAGCTTGAAATTATCATCACACTGTGTGCTTCTGAATCACAGGAGTGTTGCTAACAGCTCTGGGACGACTGCAAATTTGAGGGATTTTTTAGGGCATCTGAAGATTTAGCATGGTAGTTTACTATGAAATACTGATAAAGGGGTTCCAGATGAAAAACAGCCCGGGAATTGGATTTTTCAAGCATCCCCAGCCAGGTATAGGCACTTAAAAATGCTCCTGCTCTAATGAGAGGGGTCCCCCTTAGGGTGGTGTTCAACATTCCAGCTCTACCTGATGGGTAGGATGGTTGTTCACTCTTGCCTAAATTCCTACAGAAATCAATGAAAAACAAGCCCATCCTGCTGCAAGTCATCTCATCTTGACTGAAGAGATTAGGCCAGGAAAAAATCACTTTTTTGAAAGTCTGGTTTTGTCCCTACTTTCATCCCTTCCTCCTGCAGTCGGCTACAGATAATTATCCAGATCAGAACCCAAACTTCTCTGAAGTCAGATGATTGACTAATTCTGCCAAAAGAAATGAGAGAAACTTAGCTTTTCACAAGGTTCTTCATCTCAGTTTCAGGAAGTAATGGGTTCAGTCAATGTACTTCAATACAGGTAAAGCAGTAAATTTTGTTTCCTAAAATTTTTATTAAATCAATGTTCCTATATCCTGAGCAGCTATCTTAAAACATATGGACTTCTCACCTCTTTCAAAATGAGATGGTATTTCTGACACTATGTAAGTTCAGGTACCAGCTGGGCAGATCCCAGATTTAAGGTTAGGCAAGGAGCCAGGTTTATGTAACCTTGCTGATAATGAAGATATGAGGGACAGGTTTCTGAGATATTCATAAGGGAAAACTGGTTGCATCACCTTCCCCTTTGATAAGATTGAGGTAAAAATTTTGGTATTGTGACTTCATTACCAAAACTGAGTGACTGACGTGCACAAGATGCTATTTCAAAATATTAATCTAGCTAAACTTTTCTTTATTTCACTAAATAGTGTATCATACATTTGTGGAGGGGGAACCTACCTGCATATATGCTTAGTTTTTGCTGCAATACTTTCCTGAGAGCTGGTTTCCTTTTTTTCTCTCCCTACCAAAAATTTGCCCCATATAACAGCATTTCCACCTCCCTTTGCTTACTGCTTCTCTAGCCTAATTTTAGTGTCAAAAGCCATATTTAATACAGTTCAATTTCACACATAACCACAAACCCCATTCTTCCAGATATGACCTCAGTTTATTTTATATCGCACATCTTTTTGTTAAGGTATTTTATACATAGCATAATATGCAATGATACGGCACTGATGTTTATCAAAATTGTTTTACACTGTACTTATTTCTATTTCTGGCTTTTGGATCAAGTACAATACAGCTGCAGATTAATACTACCTTTTAAAATAGGCTTAATGTGTTTATTTTCTTACCACATTCACTTCATCCACTAACTTGTTATATGGATTATATTTAATGGGAATCTTGTGGGACTATCAAAGGGCATTTATTTTCTATTGAAATAACAATTAAGATAACACTCCACTAATATAGTAATCAAATAAACCTGACAAATAACAAAAACTTTTTTAAAGCTGCAGAGGCATGCTAACAAATCTATTTGATCAATATATGGGATGTGAAAAAAGAGGAGACAAGATTGACTGATGAATAAAATGGAACTGACACAAATAGGCTGACAGCCAGTCGCAAGTCTCTTTAGGGCAAATGCAATTAACTTAGAATAATAGACTCAAATTTGATGGTTAGAAATGCATTTTTATTAACAATCACAGCCTGAATCATTATGCACTCTTATGAATAAAATTGTAGTTATACTGAAAGTCTGTGTATACATGTATGCATGTACGTGCAAAAAAGCCTTGTTGAAGGAAAGCTTTATTTTTGTGACAGAATGGTTGTGTGGGATTTAAAATATAAAGCATACACAATTATAAATCTAAATATTCAAACCAGTCATATAAATATCACATATGTAGTGTGCTAGTATTAATGATAAAGGCAATGAGCATTGGTCCCAGGACTGCTTGTTCTTTTGGGATGTGAAATTGCAATCAGGGATTTACAGATTTCATTCTGAGGCAGAGAAGTCATTACTAGAAACATAAGCTCATTCTCTTTACTTTAATAGCTGTTTTAAATCATTCATTTAGAAAATACATTAACTATTTATTGTATAGGCTGTACGTTTCCATTGGCATTTCATTTTCATGCTTTTTTATAATCCTTTTTAGCAAATTGTTTTTTTTAAAAGAAGATTAGAATTAGCAAAAGGATCCTACCAATTTTTGAAAATGCTACTCTTGAAGAAGAATATTTCCCATTATTAACAGGTATACAGCATTAAAAGTTTAAAGGAAGGGAAGAGATTCAATTGCTAATGTGTCCTTTTTCTTTTGACCTTCATTGCAGTGGCTGATTGCTATTTATAAATTGCTTTCAAAATTATTAATCTCATTTAATTTCTGAATAAATACATAATCTTCTTTTTTTTTCCCCTCCCAAAAATCCACGGGCTTTAGATATGAATAGAGCTGCCCAAAGGTTCTGTTGTGGTGCAGACATCTCTTATTTGTGGGAAAAGAGAAAAAACACCACTTAATGCAGACAAACACTACCAGCAAAATACAACATGAGTATGAAACCACGATACTTGCAGTGCTTGGTGCTTAAAAACCTTGAGAAAAAGGTGGAATGGTAGGAAGTAAAACTGCACTGGGAATTATTTAAATCCAGTGTTCTCCAAGTTCATGTTTGAGGTGGATTTCTGGTTGGGCAGGGACAGGGGAGCAGCAAGACACGATGCTCTGGCTGCCTACAGCACAAAAACCTCAGTTCATGAGCTTGCTCAGATGGATCCAAGCAACATCCACACTTGGTTTTCTCCACCCTGAAGGTGATTTTAAGCCTTCCCAATTCTCCAAAGTGAGAAGTGCACAGACATACTGGGGAGGTAAAACACCTCCTGTCTGGTCGGGCTCATGGAAAGCGCTGAGAGCAGGGATGGTGTCTGGCTGGGGAAGAGACTTTTCCTGTAAACACCTGGTGTCTGGGGAACTTGTCATTTTGGTTTTCTGCCTCTAATTAGCCTTAAAGTCATTACTGTGAGGAAAAAACTTCTTGGGAGCTCCAACAGTTGCTGGAGATGTTCCAGCCATTTCTTCCTCTTATAATCTATTCTAGATAATCACAGCAGCCCACCACAACACTTCGTGAGCCTGCTTCTCCAATAGCTGGCATTGCTTGTTCTTAGAGATAAGATGGATGGATCACATGTTGTTCTAGCACCACCAAACCTGGTGTGTGCCTAAAATGGCAAAAATCCTGTTGGTTCTGGCATAGTTGTTTTACTTTTACTCAGAAATCTTTGCCAAACACTCCAAGACTTGGATTGCTGAAGATGTCTCACAGATCTGCATATAGTGTAAAAAGGAGTCTGAGTAGTTCAGCTTGTGTTACCTATTGAATGTCTCCTTTGTAGATGTGTTGCTGGAGACTGATGGAAGGAAAACTACCTTTTGGAATGTGTGGCTAGAAAAATAGTGTTCTTTGACCACAGTTACTTCACATTTTAAATGAAAAACAGGTCTTACTAAACGTTGATAAGTTACTCCAGGTAAACAGACTGAAGAAGAAAGACCAGATGATCTCCTGATTTAGATGGGGCAGCTTCTTTAGAGTCAGTGCACAACTACTGTGTGGAATTGGGGCTGTGGGTTCAGTTCTACCAACTTGTAGGTTTTAGACTACTGAAATACTAATTTCACTCAGTGTTACCTGATGTATGGTGAGGTAAGAGAAAGGAGGCTCAGCCCCTGCATGATGATAGACTAATTCCCCACTGATGCAATCATCCAACCAGAACAGGAATGACTCATGCTATCCATAAATATCCTGAGGCCTTTGTGTGATCATTTAAACTCGTTTACACCAACCTCATCTCATTTGCTTGAATGGTCTTTCTCCTGAGCTGGAATGATACATGTAAGAGTAAATCCAGGCCCTTAAAAATAAAATCATAATTAGTTTCTCTTAATAGCTGCTCTATTAAAAAAAGTCAGATCTTCAAGAAGTATATTAGCAAAAGACAATGTATCTAAGTACATTGGATTCTTTTTTCCTAGCTCAGCAGCCATAGGCTTGTTCCTGATGTTTCCTACTTGCAGTAGGATTCTATTGGCATTTGTGTTCCGTATTTTTTATATTGTCTTCTCAGAAATTATTTTATCTAAAGAAGATTAGAACTACCAAAATATAACTACCAGGTCTTGAAAACGCTTATCCTGAATATGATATTTCTCCCCAGCACCTGCCACTCTTGTTCCTCTGCATCTTAAATCTGCTCTAGTTCTGAACTCTGATTTCACCGTTTCATGCTCCCAAAATATTAAAAGATTACATTCCCCATCGGTTTACACTTTCCTCAGTTTTTATCTTCTACAAATATGGCTTGGCCAAAACGTTCTTGATGAAATAAAAATACTTTTTCTTTGCTTTCTGTTCACCTCATCCTCGAGCAGGTGCCAGGCAATCTGCGGCAGCTCTTCTGCTACCTGAGAAATGTTCAGATATAGAAACACCAGGCCAGCCTCTGTTGTCACAGCATGGAAAGCCAAAAATAGATGACATGAGAACATATTTCTTCCAATGAAAGTTTTTTCAGCTGCGTGAATTCTTCAGATAAGCAGGTTTTAGTGTTGGAAGAGAATAGTGTTGGAATGAAGAATCTAGAATGTACGTTTATAATATAAAATAGTCTGTATAATATAGGCTTAATTAGATAGGGATAGGCATGTTTGAAGATTCCTCCTTCCACTGGTGAAGAATTGTGGCAACAGCTGGTCTGGCATGGCAGGTATATGTTTCCTTCTATTAGTGTGGTTGGACACAACAAAATAAGTAAATTTCTTCTAAAAGCCATATTTGTAACATTTAGTTTGCTCTTCCCTGGTTTGCTGTGAGATTCAGGACTATCCTGAAGGCTGAGTTCCACCAGACATAATCTTGTGTTAAGGCCACTGTCATGGGGGAATGATGCCAAAAAGAATTGCAGGTCATGCAGATGCAAAGGATCTCAGTTCACCTAGACCCAGCCTTCATGACATGAAAATCTCTGTGGGCTAAACCCTTAGGTATTTTCCCTCTCATTTCTCCTTAAACATCATTAGGTGACAGTGCCTGAAACACTTCCTAGGGCAGAGAATTGCCTGATCATCCTTGCTTGGAAAATATTCCCCTAACATTCAAGCTTTTCCACAAATAAGCATAAGGGCGGGTGTCCCACTGTGAAAATGGAAAGTTATATAATGGATAAGGAATTCCAAGTGGAGTAAAGAAGTCAGCACTGCAGATTCTTCAAAACTTGATATTTCTGGAATAATTTGTTTCCTCCTGGTCTTGATGGTGCTGCTTACTTATGCTTTTCTTCCCAGTAAAGGGTCACATTTTGTTCTCCCGTGTGGTTTTCTTTTAAATCAAATTACCCTTAAAGACACCCAAGGCAATTGCCATTTCAGTTAGGATCTAAGCATGCTTGATGGATATCTTATTTATAATAGGCAGTGTCAGTGGTGCTAGGACAAGGGGTTGATTCTGCCTTAGCTTTTATGACAGGGCTAATAAAGTTCTCTGGCTCCCAGATAACATGTAACAGCCCCGTTACTGCAGTGCAAAATTATGGTTAGGACTCAGCTGGTGGTTATTGTCCTGTAAATGTTCAGCATATTTCAGTGGTGCATTAGCACAAAGTTGCTGGAGTGACTGGTGATTTCTGCCATGGCCAGAAATCTGTCACACTTAGTGCTCAGTGCAGAGACAGGTGAAACGTTTCTGTCCCTGAAAACTTGAGGTCTACACAGACAGCTGAATTATGGTGATTTTACAGATGATGAGCTGCAATGTGGACACAGATTTATTTTTTCTGAAGAGCACAAAAGCAGCTCAGGTAAAGTCAGGTACAAAACTGTGTTCATTTGAGTGCTAAATGGATAATGAAAAATCTATTTTTTCCTCCAATTTTAAATACTGTCAGCTATAGCATTTATCCTCAATATTTCTTAAAAATCCTTGCTTCATTTTCTGCTGCCATCAGGGAAAGAGTTGATTCACCTTCTAGGTGGCCTTCCAGCTGTGTATGGTGTATATTTTTAATTCCTTTAGGTTCAGTTTGAATTGTTCATAGAGCACTTACGTAATTTCAGTGAAAGTTCTAATGTTCTCCCAAGAGAGAGTGAATTTGTGAGGGTTGTCATTATGCTTCTTTTCAAACAATCTCTCCCAAAATTTTAAGGAAGGAAAACCACAAAATTGCACTAAAATGGCAAAAAACATTCTTGCGAAAATAAGCAAAAGAACTGTAACTACCTTGGAAATCAGAGTAGTCTGTGGAGCTCTGTGATTTTTGGGAACACACTAGCCCAGTACAATTATCCCCTCTGTCTGGAGCTCACAGAACCCTCACCAGTAATTTTTCTTTCAGAGGGATTTATTCTTTGCTGCATTAGTGAGTGCAGTCAAACCCCAACACATCAGCCCTGTGTCTAAATCTAGGTGCTGCTCCCTGAAAGCCAAGGGGAGTTTTGCCATCGACTGATGAAAGTAGGAACAAGCCCTTTATTTGCAACTTAAAGCAAGTAGGTTAGAATTATGAAGAATGATTATTTAAAATAGCAATGATGTAATATCAGTGTCAATTCCATTATTTTAACAGATGTAAATTTGCTCTGCTCTTGAACTCTGGTGAATTTTAATGGCAATATTAAAGAGATACTATTAAGACTACTTAAAAGAACTATTTGTAAAAAGTGTCTCCAGTTAGGGGGGGAAAAAGTTTAAATTGCTTTTTTATTCAGTCTGCACAATTATTTATTGAAGGGTTTTGTATATTACAAATTAATATGCATTAGAAGCTGAAAAGATCACACAATAATTCCAGTAGTCATTGAATATGGGAGAACTTGCACTGTTTAGACAAAGCAAATAGAGTCTTTATCCAGCTGGAGTTTAGGCAGTCTTCACCATAGTGAAAATAAGGATTTTATAATGTACGTTCTGGGCAATGTAGATGAAGAAAGCAGTTTAAAATCAGCTGCTTACATAACTGTAGTGTCAATTTACATATATTCCAAGGCAAGAGCCATGCCAACAACTCCAGTGTTGTGCCTGGCTAATGGTGACTGCTGTCTCCTCCCTGGCAGTCCAAGGGAATCCAGGGTTGGGAGGTTCTTACAGGATTCAGATCTAATTTTTAACAAAACCTGCATTCCAGTGGGGACACTGATGGGAGGAGGAGATCAGAGTGACCAGTCCTGGAGTAAACATCTTAAAATTTGTGTACAAAGCTGTGAGCATCTGCCTCAAAAATGTTTATATTCTGGAACAAAAGTGTAGTTTCAAAACAGTTCTGTGGCTTCAGTTCAGAGCTGATAAAATGAAATACAATATTTTGAACAGGCTGGTGTTGAACAAACAAGGTTATCACAGGCACAAAAATTATGTGTAGCCACTTTTTTTTTTTTTTTTTTTTTTTCTTTTTTTTTTCCCCCCCAAAAGTGATAAAACAAATAACAGAAAATGAGTGAGAATCAGGGAAAGCCAGATTCTAACAATTCAGTACTGGCATTTTTATTAAGGGCTCATTTCTCTCATTAAAGTCAATGTCAGTCCTTTGTGATTTTTACCTCATCTACAGCTATTAATTTTGGGTGCTAAAATTATTTCTGTTTATTTCTTGGCTATATGCAGAGTTCATCTTCAGGGTTCATCTTCATTAAGAGGTGCTGGGCACTGGAAACTGCAGCCAAGGGTCTCAGCTACCCATAAAGCTGGATATTTAGAATATCTAAGTATTACATATACCTAAAGCAATCACACTTCCAAGTAATTGCTTCACCTCCACTCCTATTAATCACCTTCATGGAGCAAATAGGCTGCTTTAGTGGTTAAGTGCTGAAAATTATTTGAGACCCTCAATGAAAAGTAAAAATTTGTCAGGTTTTTTTGTTTTTTTGGTTTTTTGGGTTTTTTTACCTCATAAGGGAAAACAAGGTGCCTGAGCAGAGCTGGGCTTTGTCAATCATTTGACCTCACAACTGGGTTTTTTTCTGAGTAAAGTCTGGGAATCCATTCTTGGAAGAATTCAGCTTTGATCCTAGAGGAAATGTCTCTTTTCATTAGTTTTTATTTCCTTTTTTTGATGCACACAAACTTGAATATTAGAGGGCAAATCCATCAAAGTTTCCCTAATTTTCCGTTGGGAGGTGAATCAGGCTTCACCTTCAAGTGACAGTCTTTCAGTCGTGCAAAAAATGTCTTTAATTCTGTAAAAAGCCACCAAACTGAGAACTCCAGGCTGACCTACTGGGGCAGGAGAGAAGGTGGAGGGCGTATTTGACTGCAGCATTTGGTGTAAACTCACATTCAGATGGATTTAGACATCGCTGCATACTAACACAACCTCCAAGGGTGGAAGGACCTTTTTTTTTTCTGTCAATGGAAGCACACCACAACTAACTTTTTCTTACTGTTTCCTCTGCATATAGCAAGGGTGTTCTATATTATGTTACAGCCCATAATGATCAGCTGCTCAGAGTGCATCTCCTTGGCCTCCAGGTCAGAGAGCTGTGACACAGAGCAGAGGGGTCAGTGCAGCCTGTTTGCATCACAGTTGACCCAAGCAGCTCCAGGTCAGCATAAAGTTTTAAAGCAGAGCCAAATGCAGCCTAACAGGCAAGGCTTGGGAGAGTTTCCCTGCCAGAACACAAACCCTGTGCTGCCAGTTTGCTTGTAACTTATTGGTATGGTCTACACAGTGCTCTGGAGATTAATAAATATATAATCCCATATCCCATTACCCCACGGTGTTTGAAACATTTCCCATTAACAAAAATACAGTACAAGCAGGTAAAAATATCAATGCATCTCATTAGTGGAGGGAAAATGGAAAATATGTATTATATTAATGCCAAGTTTTGGGCTCCTGGGAGAAGTTTAGGGGGGTGGGTGGGGAATGTGTTTCTCCAGGTGGTCTCAAGTGGAAGGATAGAGTTTCTTGACTAACCCAACAATTAGACACAGGGCAACACTATAGCCAAGATGTGGCCTCTAATCAAAACCAAGGCATTCTTCATCTTCTATCAGAAGCAGATTCAGCAACAGGCCTAAGCACAAGCCTAACTTCAGGCCCATGAGTAATTTTGGTGACTTTGCTCTTGAAATCTTGGCCTAAAGGATTGTATCGGATGTTTTCATTTTGTCAGCATGTGCATGGGTAGTTTGGGGTTGCACAGCAACCTGCAGTGTCCTGTGCTCTGATTTTCTTCAGCAGTAACAGAGAACTTGAGTGTGACAGAAAGGAAGGTGGGGCTAAAGTGTGGGGGGATTGATGTATTGGGAAAAATAATGCAGGAAAACTGTGTGATGAGTACATGCACTAGAGACCCATGGCCTGAAAAACAAACAGAAAAAACCACTCAAATCTTTGAGTGGCAAAATCTTTTTCTCCCATTTTATGGGAATGCTGGAGACTGAAATCAGCACTGCAAAATGCTGGGAGAGGAACATTGACATTATTAATTTCAATGAGCAGCTTCTGTTCTCTAGGTCTTCATGGTTGACCCTCTGTTCAACCACCTAAGCCTGGGCATAGAAAAGCAGATGTTTAATTTGTGTTTTGGGTCTGGGAGAGACTTTGGTAGTTGCTGGACTCTGCCTGAAGGATGAGGTTCAGATGGATCAAGTCCTTTTATCCTTGTAAGGTTGTGCACATGGCAGGGTGGTGGGAACAAGACAGTCTTTTTAAGGTCACTTCAGTCCCAAAACATTCTATGACTCTAAGTAGATAAGCAGCTCTTACCTGGTTTCTTTTTTTACTTTTTTTTGTTGAAATGATAATACCCATTATTCAATGGGTAGTTTTTTTTAAGTGAAGCAGCTCTACTTGGTGTAGATTTAAAGAATATAATACACCCCTTCTTGTATAAACACAAGCAGGTAGTAAATCCTAATAGGCTTCCCACCATGGCTCAGGACACCTTAGGCAAAACCTTGAGTACCAGTTTTTATCTGGGATCTTTCTAACTCACTCTAATGTAGTGTTTCTGGAAAGTTCTTCATGGGGAGAAAAAAAAAACCAGCCAATGAAATTAGAAGCTTGAAATGGGAGGTCTGTTGGTTTTCTGCTCTCATAAATTGCCTGCAAAACACACGTGGCTGTTGAAGGGCCGTGCTGGGGGGATAATTCCCCTGGCAGAGCAGCACCACATGTTCCTGCTTGTCCCCGTGCTCCGTGCAGCTGGGCAGTGGATCACATAACGCAGCCAGTGCCAGCTGGCCATCCCTGGGGGCCCCCAAAACTGTAAATAGAGGGGGCAAAAAAACCTCCCAGAGGCACAGCACTACCTGTGGGGGCAGGAATGCTTGAGCCAGCTGCCCAAGCCTTGTAGTCAAGGCCACTTGAGAGGTGGCCCAGGGCTCTCAGTTTGTCCCCGGCTCTTGGCCACGATCTGGTGCCCACAGCCTGGATGTCTGCCAGAGTGGCTGAGAGGTCACTGAGGGTGACTTGGGGGCCCAAGGGAGGCTGAGGAGGTGCTGTGCCCCACAGACCTAAGGGTAGGCTCCTCATGTGATGCTCAACATAACCAAGGCTCCCAAATGCTCTTGCTGGCATTGAACAAAAAAATTATTCTGTGAGCAGAAGGGGGCAGGTGGTGTGAGCACAGCTAGGATTTTACTGTAGTTTTATTAACAATAGTTATTAGTTTAATTCCTTTGTGTGTAACAGTTTTTCTTTAATTGGGAAAAGTCTGGACTACATCTTCAAACTCTTGTACAATCCATGCCCAGCTTTTCCAATACCTACACTCCTTTGTGATGCTGTGCTCACCCTTCCCAACTGAGATGTCCCACCCGAGATGTCCCACCCCATGTGGTGTCCTGAAGCTCCTGCTGTGTTTCCACCTCGTCCATCTTCCTCCCTGTCCCTAGTCAGCCCAGGCAATGCCTGCCCAAGGGGATCCAAAAGGAAATGAGGACATTATGGAGCCAGCCAGCAGGGATGTCTGGCCGTGGGAGGTGTGACCTTGAGAGACCACCCCTGTAAGGTTCATCAGCAGGAGAATATGAAGAAATTTTTGGCAGGCAGGGTGAGAGTCAAGGGAAGATTAGGTTAGATGTGGCCCAAAAGACACAGCCTAGACACGTGCTCCATTTGTTTTCCCAGAGCTGATGGGGATGCATCATTGTAGTCAAATCATCCATTTCTCAGTGTTCTGACAAGTTCTTGTTTTAGGAAAATGTACAGAGATAAAAAACCCAACCTGGGAAAACGATGGCATTTTACATATAAATCTGTTTTATTCTGTGTGAAATTTAACTGTAATGATCTTAATGATTTATGTAAAGTGAAATATTAGGTTTTCCTTTTTCTTTCTCTTTTAGCCCTGGTCTCACACAGGCATATTAATGATTATTTGTCAAAGTCACACTGTTTGCTTACAAGGTACGAAGGCTTTTTAGACACTATAATGACAGCTTTTGATTCACTTGATAATATTTAGAATAAGCCATAAAAGCCAATCTCTGAACGAACAGACCGCTTTTATTGGCTTTTAGTGCTATTACTGCTATCATAAGTGGTAAATTGGCCTAATGCAAGTAATACTGCTGTGTCATACTGTAAAAACCACTGCTGAGTTTTTATATTTTATTTATTTTTCATGAAAAATTTTCAAGTCATGGGGACTGTACTATCCTTCTACAAGAATTGGTGATTCCCTCCAAGCCAGAGCTGGGGAAGCTTTCACTGCTATTTGGAATTTCTTTGCTCAGTGTTTACCATTCCTGATGGAACAGGGCTGATCATAAAGTTGGGGACCAAGAGTGTGAGTGAAGTGAATATCTTCCTAAAGCTCACGGGCTATTTATTTATTTAAATCATAAATAAACTAGGAAAAGAAAAAAGATTGCTTAGCTGGGACTGAACTGGATATAGTTCAAATACTTTGTGCTAAATTTTATATGCCTTGTTTTATAATAGTAATAGTATTTTTTTAAATAGTAAGCACTTAAAATATCTGCTGACAATAAATTTGGTCACCACGTCATCTAGCCAGAATGACTACCAGGTGCCATAATTGCTTTTTCCTATGATTCTTTTGGCTTTCTTCCCCTAATCTCATCTCTTATATTGTTTTACCCAGTCCTGGAATATAAGCATGGACTTCAGAGCTTCAAAATTAACCTACAATTTCTTTTTCTCTTAATAAGGAGATTTGGGGTTTTAGTATTTATAGATGAGAGAAACGATTGAGAAAGTGAAACTGAAGAGACTTGAGTTGACTTTTGAGTTTCCATTCTTTTATCCTCCCTCTTCTTCCCCTTTGCCCGTGAACTTTCATAGTGGATACTTTTCAGTGGTTCTTGTTTGGGGGAGAAAAGTGCAGTGGTTTTAAATTTAGTTAAAAAGTGAATATTCTGAGGGCAAATAGAACTTTATCGTGGTATACTGTGTGGTTATTACAAAACTAGTCTAGTGACAGAGAAGTCTGAGTAATAATCACCAACTTAACTTGGATGCATGCTTGAAATAATTATATTATTATATTAATAAGCTGTAGGAACGGGAAGAATCATATTTCACTTAAATTCTGTCATCCAAGCATTTGGGGATACATGAAAGCATTTTGGCACAAGTTTTAGTTGCCATGGGCATGTAACTAAACACAATTTTTGGTGCCAAAAGGATTTAACTTCTATTTAAGACAATTATATTTATGAAGATCATAAAGCAGGAAGTTCTCTAAATCTGATGTCTGAGCTTTCTTCAGTAGGGAGATACTAATTTGGCCTGTATCTTACTCTGAAGAGCTCGAGTGGTCTTTTTTTTCCAAAATCCACATTTACTTTAAATTGCAGGTGCAGTGATATAAGCAAAGAGTGTTCCTAGCTACATCTCTGCTGCAGTAGCATCTTCTTTCATTTGAAGCTGTTTGTAGACTTATCTCAGCAAGAAGAACAGAATCTGTCAGTAATCAGTTCTCTCATGTCTCAACAATATCATGGCAATGTTTGTTTTTCTGTAGAGCACAGCAGTGAGTGGTGCATCTACTTCTCTATATCTGGAGCCCACTGATGTATTCAGGGAGAAGTTTTTCTTCCTGGGCATGTTTCTGTGCTGTGTATATTCATTTATATGTGAGAGAAGACAACATTATCATGTTTAACTGCTGCAATCATAAGCACATTAAGTAGACAGATAATAAACAATCCATCTGAATTTATGATTAAGTTAATTGTGTCTGTGTTTTTCTAATGTGTTTATTCAGATTAAAGACTGAAATTAGAACGAGACTATATAATCAAGAGACCCTGAGAGACTGTTTGACTCCTATAAAATAAAAATTAATTTAGTTTAGGGGGATAACAAAGATCTCTGCAACACTGAAATATCACTTAGGGGGTAAAGAGGCCTTGTGCAATTCTCTTCAAAGAGATGAATCGTAGGAGTAGTAGGAGTTATTAAGGAACTGAGCTGACACTGAGAGCTTCAGCCCCTCATTTTTGCATGTGCCCTTCTGCCCAGCAAGCAGCAGATCCCAGGTTCAACCTTCTATACAGTGCACACAGAGGTCAGGCAACAGGGACCAATAAGGTGAAGGGATAGGTGAGAAAACAAGGAATTAAAAGTTGGATGGGGTGTTGAATCTCAAAGATTTTCTGCTTTTTACTGGTAGCTGAATACTCCCCCTGACAGGAGTTAGAGCCCACCTCCTGCCCTTCCCTCTCTGGAACGATGAGCTTGAAGGGGTCACTCAGCAGAGCCACTTGGGAATCTTCAAACTATGATATCACACAGAGTATCTGAAAGCTGGGAATGAGAATGTTCTTCTGGAAGGAGTGAATCTGAGCACCCTCATATGTTCATGCTCTCTGAGCCCAGATTTGAAGTCCCAGATCTGATCACCAAGCTGTTCTGAGAAGGAGTTTGTGTCCAGGATTTTATTACAGGTCATTTAGAGCAGTCACTTTTAATGTCCCTTTCCATTTGGATTTAGTTCTAAATGCTTATTTAAAAAATAGATGGAAAATAATTCTGTTGAATCTCAGCTAACAAGAAATGTTTAAACTAATTTCACTTCTGATCTTTTTTCCTGTAATATCTTTGAAAAGCAATAGACCACCAGCCTGCCCAGTATTTAGCCCATCTGCACAGCACTTTGTCTTGAGCACTTGGAGGAAGTTGTATTTTACAGAATGATTGGAAATCTTCACTTAGATGAGGCTAAGTCTATTTTTTTTCATAACCTAATTATATTTAATCTGAATATTTCATTGAACTGCTCCAATAACAAGGATTTTGCTACACCTCTGTGTGACTGTGACTGTCAGTTTGGCTCCACATACCAGTGTGTAATCTCCCAGGCCTATAAAACACTTCCTGAAGACTGGCTGGGAATAACCCATGATTATTCTGCCCTCTAACTCAAAGTAAATCAGGCCTGCATAGTTTTTGTTGTGATGGGTTTGCACTGCCTCAGATCTAGCAGACCAGTTTGGCATTTGACCCTTCTCTCTATGAACTGAGGTGGTAAAAAGAGCCATGGCTTTGTTCCTCCTGCTGCAGTGATGCCATGAGATGATTAGTGGTATCTATTCTTAAACATACTGGGACAAATCAGATTTTTTTGCAAGCCAGTGCAGCTCTGTTTCTTTAATGGAATTATTCATCTCTTTGACACTGACCCTTAGGCTAAGATTTTCCATGCACCAGTTTGCCATCTTAAGTAGGAAGTGCTATGGAGGCCCTTGGACATGTGAGTTCTGCTTCAATGTTTATGTTGCCGAGATACTCAACAACTAAAGAGTGTCTGTAGTGTTATTTCGTGTTTTGTTCTATTGACACGATGATGGGCAAAATTCTGAATATTTTGCCCAAGTATAGCGAAGAAGAGAATTGGTCTGGAAAACTTCCAGCAGTGAATGAAACGTTACATTCAGCTCTTCCCCAGCACTGGCAGTTGAATGAAATAAACTTTTCCTTTGTAGAACAAATTTACTTCAGGCAATCAAACCTAAATAAACATCCACGTATGTTTTATAACAGATATCCACACACAGGAGCATGACTTTAAACCTTTAACAGTATCACCCAGAGAAGTATCCCTGTCTTTACTGTACATCCAAGGTCTTACATCTTCAGGGATCTTCCAGCTCAAAGGTCAATGACCCCTCAGTTTATAACATTGTAATTAGGAGTGGTGAGCTGGGACCATTGCAGATTTCATATACTCCTTCTCCATTGGAAGAGTCTTTAAATCTGCTGGTTTACAACTTAAAGGAAGGGTTGTCTTCATTAATTCATTTGGTCATAGTCCTGAAGCTGACAAGGCATCTTCCAGGAATTTGAGCCCCCTGGGATCCTTGTCATCAGTTTTTAAATGCTCTCTTTTTTTGTGTGTGTGTGTGGTGTTCTTATCTGGAAACAGTCTGCTTGGATTAGAACATTCATCTGAGAAGCATTTGGCATTTTCTGTTTCATGGAACTGAGAAGTCTTTCTTTGCTATCAGTCTTCTGTAAAGCTTTTCAATGCAATGACTTAATTCAGGCTGAAAGAAGAGAGTGAAAAAAGCTTCTGGACCCAAGTCAGCAAAATTCAGGAAACAAGAGTCCAAGCTTGTATATAAAATTGCATTCACTGGCTTGTGAAATTTTAGGAAGAAATTCTAAATATGTCATTTAACTCCCTAAATGAAGGGATGCAAGTCAGATCAAAACACTCTGCTGAGAATAGTCTCAGGAAAAGTACAAGCCTTGTACTTTTACTCCATCCCCTCAAACCAGGGATGGAACTGGAAAGGTTGTAAGAACTGGGAGATTCCCTGAATGTCTCCAGGACAATTCTCCTTCTGCAATACCTGCCTTGTGGCATTGTGTTCTTCTCACTTTATTAATGTTTGTAAAAATCTCTTCAAGCCCCTGGGTAAATGGGAGAGGAGTGTTCTTGGAAAAAGGCATTTTTGAGTGCTGCCATATAGGAAGGTTTTCCTCGTATCCCAGGACCAGGCTATGGGAAATTTTAGGTTTTCCTCTTATCCCAGGACCAGGCTGTGGGAAGTTTTGGCAAAGTCAGGGATAGTCTGCTCCTGTGTTGGGATGTGTCACAAAGAAATGTGGCCCAGTCTCACCCAATGGGATTAATACTGGAGTAAGTTATTATTTCAATAATGTCACTACAGCCAGGTCTACAATATGGGTAAATCTCTCTTTTCATATGAACTGTAGTCCTTTTAAGGGGTGAAATATAATCCTGAACAGAGGCTCTATTTACCACTTAAGCCCTATTTTATGGTTTAAGTGCTGACCTTGCACTGACCCTCAGTACTGGGCTGAATTTTACCCTACAGTGAAAATCTGCTGGCTGGAGCAGTGGATTAAAGAAATTGGGGCTAGACTTTTTACTATTTGCAAGACAATGAAAACAGGCTTATTTTAGACAAAAATGTTTCTGATTTATGAGAATTTTAGTGCAAAAAGGGGCTATTTTGGAGAAAGTCTTGAGATTAGACTTTCAGTTATATTTTTGGCAAGAGAGCAAGGAAGCCATTTCATTAACTTTTCACTGGAAGTTATATATGGAGGGCATTTGTGTACACAGCTGGGCAGCATAAAACAGGAGGGCTTTGTGTGAAAATATCCTGAAATGAAATTTCATTTCTGTGTGACTTGGATCTGCGTTCCTGGGCTGCCGTGGCCAGTTTGGGATGAAACCATGGGAGGGCAGTGTGAGGCCCTCAAACTTTTTTTTTCCCCTTGCATTTGCAAGGGATACAGAAATAGTGAACTGTGGTCCCTGTGCAAAATCAGTGTCACCTTTTATAGCTTTATGTCCATCAGATAAGCTCCCGCCTGCTCCCACCTATCCATATGGCTGCAATCACTGAGGGATACGAAGAGATTTGTTTCTAAGGAGCTCCAAAAGCCACATGCTGAGGCTGGTGTGGGCTTAGCTCTGCTTTGACCTCCCTCCTTTCCCACCAGATGGCTGCTAATCTGGCACTAAATCACTGCCACGGTGGAAGGAGCCACTGGTCCATGTGGAAGGGGCAGGGCTGTGGCTGTGCTGGGCAAGGTGGGACCATCCCAGAGTCAGCTCCTGGAGTGCTGCTCATCCTTGAGTGCTGCCTCTCTAAGGGCATCTCTTGTGTAGCTGCCAGATCTTACAGGATTCTTGTTTGGGGTGTGATGATCTGCTTGTTCCTCATCGAATCACAGAGTCATGGGATGGTTTGGGTTGGAAGGGACCTCTTAAGGTCATCCAGTTCCATCCTCTGCCATGGGCAGGGACACATTTCACTGTCCCAGGCTGCTCCAAGCCCTGTCCAGCCTAGCCTTGGATACTTCCAGGGATGGGGCAGCCACAGCTGCTCTGGGAAACCTGTGCCAGGGCCTCTCATTCTCTCAGGGAAGAATTTCTTCCTAACATCTAATTTAAATATCCCTTTTTCTTTCTTTCTTTCTTTCTTTTTTTTTTTAATTTCAAAACACTTCCCACTTTTCCTGTCACTCACTCTCCATCTCATGAGTGCATGAAGCAAGTGGGGATGCAAGGCCCTGCAGGGGACATTTCTCGAATATTATCTTCAAGTTATATTGGCTGTTCTGTATTTTTACATGTCACATTCTAGGCACTGTCCTTTATGTTATTTTGTGCATGTCAGGGCAAAATGTGCATAAATGGGGATAGCACATGCACTGAGGATTCCTGCTCCAGTTTTTCATGGCAGATGAACCCGTGTCACTCTGCCCTGATGTTTTGTAAGGGGTGACATGGGGATCTCTACATCTCCATCCAAAACTAACTCCCATTTCCAGCAGCCCCCATCTTCTTCCCATGGGAGGAAGCAAGCACCAATAACTGTCTCCACTCCTACACAAAACAGGGGTCATTGTCTGGTTTTGCTGCTATGTCCCAGGCTTTCCTTGGGTTGGTTCATGTCAGTGTTGAGGTCAGACAAGCAGAACTGCCTTTTCCCCATGCTCATTCATACAGATTCTGGTTGATTTGCATGTGATGGTCTGATGCATACCCCCCAAGTGCAGGGTTTCTCATCTGTTGTGTGATCTTTAGAAATAAATAGTCCTGGAGATTATTCCATACTATCAGGAAACATTGCTGGTTGTATACATTCCTTATCCTGAGACATCTTGGAATAGGACTGTAAACATTTCACCATCCTTGTTCTTACTTTCAGCCCTGGGAGTCTTTTATGTTATCCACATCTAGACCCCAGTGCTAAAAGCCTTAAGAGACAGAGATTTTTTGGGACTTTTTTAAGTGTAAGCTAACCTAGAAAACACATTTGACACTCTTCTCCCCTGTTTGCATTTTGTTTACTATTTCATTATAGTTCTACATTCTGCAGGTGCTGTAGAGGACCCTTCACCAGAAAAAGGCTTGTACTACAAGCAAAAAAGAATTTTTTTGTCATTGTCCTTTTAAAAAAATACAGACCAAGGCCATGATTATGTACATGTGTCTGTCCCAGACTGTGCTGACTTGTGCAACATTTTTGTCCTGTGTCATCTTTAACTGCCATCAGTTTCCTTGTGCACCCGTGGCAGGGGTGAGAGGGCACATCAGTGAGTAAAAATGACTTATTTAGAGAGAGCCATGATCTCAACTGTTTGTTCTCTTCCTGCTGATCAGATACAACCCTAGATGCCCAGACTGCTGTTTTTCTGTAATACTTTTGACAAGGCTGTTTTGGTTTCTCTTCCGCTTTGGGAAGTTCTCCCTCAGAATGAGGCTTTGATTTCTGCTCTTAGAGGGTTCTAGACAGAAGTAAATTATCTTCTTCCAAGAAAAGTAGGAGATAAATAATTGGCAGCCAGATCAACCCCCTCCTGCCCTGATTAAAGTTTCTAATGCTGAAAGAAAACAAAAATTTATAGATACCTTATTTTGCTGCTGACCCACCGTACAACCAGTCCACGAGCTTTTACTTTGCAAAGCATTAGGAAAAACTGAAGTCTAGGAAAGGCACTAAAACCACAGCCTAGTTGTTTATTTCTGATACTATGTGGTTCATGATTGTTTCTTTTAGAAGGAACAAATAATCAATACAAAGCCATGAATAAAAATAACTTTTCTTTAACACTGGATGCTAAAAGAACATATAGTCTTCTTACTGTGCCTGATGGAAACAGTACAAGTCTGTTCTCCACAATTCTTTGTTTATTGGAATGCCTGAAATCTATACATGAGGTATTTTTAAAACATTTAAACATAGAAGTTAAGCTTCTGCTCCAGACAATTTGTTTCACCATATTCTAAAATCCCAGTGCATACCACAGAAGTGCTTAAAGCACAGAAACAACAACATTTTTTTTTAAAAAAAAACAAACTTCAATTTAAGACAAAATAATTTCCATATTCTTATTTCAAGGAAAATTTGCTTCCCTCATGAGACACATTCAGTTATTGACTCAGCTGCTGTAGAAGATCTTCAAGGCCCAATTCTGCTCTGTGGCACTTTGGAAAGAAGAGCCAATAGTCAGCCCTTGGCTCTTTCTGAGAGGCTGTAGCTCCTCCAAGCAAAGAACAATTTAAACATTGCTAATCATCCTGAAATTCTGCATGGGGTCTCCTTTGGAACGGGAGAAATAATCCCTTGTGAAGGGTCCCTAAGCGAAATGAGCTCAGGTAGCCTGCAGCTCTGAGGGATGTACCTGGCTCCTGCTGCAGGTCTGGACCAGAGGCCAAATAACAAGATGGGACTCTGAGGGCCCTGCCATCAGTCTTACCCTGCTCAGAGACATGCTAAAGTCCTCTGGACTTTTATATCCCTGTGTAAAGTTGCAAATCTCTCGTGTTCTACTCTCTAGTGATGGAATAAACACTCAGTCCAGTTGGCTGTTTGGTGTTTGCTCACTCAGCTTCATCCCTCTCTGGGACACTCCAACTACAAAGTTTCTGCTTGCTGAGTTGTGGCTGAGTGAACTGAGCCCGTGCAAGCAGAGGACTTTGGGTGTCCAGCCAGGCCAGGTCTGCTCCCCCTGCTCCAGGGCTTTCCATTTTGTGCAAATGCTGCATCCATGTGGAAGGATGCGAGGCAGGGACATTAATTCAGGCCTGCTTTGCTGCAAACTCCTTTGCAAATAAAAGATCTAACGTACAACTAATGGTGCGAGCTTAAAATAGTGATGCACATCTTATAGATGACATAGCAGTGGCTATAAATGTGCTTTTTGCTCAATACCCCCATAGTTGGTGCTTTCAAAACATGAGGTCACTTGTTGAGTCTTCCCAAGTTATTTTTTTTAGGATTAGAATACAACTGTTCTCATTAAAAACCGTAATTAGCACCCAGCCATGGACATGTAATTTCAATCTTGTGCGTCTTGAAAGCCTACTCTTGGAACTTCTGTTTAATTCAAATCCTACTTGTCTGTAATAAAAATAATAAAGGGGATTCTTCTATGACCAATAAATTTGCATAAAGATGTAATAGGCTGTGTTCTAACTTGGCAAATCATTTTTTTTTCAGCAAGAAATATATCCTAAAAACCTTCCTTCTTTATGGTTACAAACAACAGGGAAATCTTTCCAATTTTTTCTTTTTTTTTGAAAAAAGTAGCTTAACAAATTGAATGTAGTATTTGAAATACTGGTATTTGTTGCAAATTACTTACTTAACATCCTTTCTTTTTCAGCCTTTTAAACCTAAAAGGTCCCCATAATTGTCTTTTATGACCTCTCTACATTTGAGGGTCTGTGTTTCTCTACATCCAAAGCGCTGACAACTGATGTTACTTTATTCAAAGATAAAACACTGCCAAATCCAAAGATTCAGGCTTGATCTTTACTCAGGTTTGAGAGAATAATTATTAATAATAGTTAATAATATTAATCCAATTCAGTAATAGTTTTAGTTACTAAAAGTTTTTAATCAGAAGTAAGATCATCATCCATTCTTGTAGTTCAGGTCAAATAAAACTTTCCCAGGAATTCAAGGACATTAGAAAAATGATTTTCAGGTTGCTTTACAATTTGGTAATTTAGGCCTTTCTGTACCAAAAGAAATTGTATGAGCATATTGCACAAAAGTCAAGGAAAGAATTTTTATGGTAGAAATTTCAGGCCATATTCAATCCAATTTTTTTTTTCTGAGAAAAAAAGAAATGTCTGAACACAAACCAGTAACTAATAACTCAAAGCAACTTACCTTTTTTCAGCCAAGAAATATTTTGCTTGTCATGTTCAAAACTTTCAGCTGCTTTGATTTTTACCTTGTCTGTCTTGTCCTCTGACATCTGTGGGAGGGAAAAGAATTCAGGGATGTCAAGTTCTCTTAAAGAAAGTTTGACAGAGAAAGATGTTCTCTGTTTAGGTTCCTGCCATAATAAATTGTGCATACTTACACAGACACTTTTTTCCCTGCAGATTATTGATACTGCATAATATCTGAGCCGTTGAATTTATGTTCTGTCCCTAAATGCTTTATCAATATTACATGGCTGCTGTTTGCAGAGGGATGCTTTTTTAATGTAACTATAAATTACATTATGAAATAAATTATAAGCTCGAAGCATGGTGGTAATAGATAAACATATAACACATAGAATAGGGACGGTCAGCCTGAGGAGGAGGCATCCAGGCTGCCTGTTTATTGTGGCTCAAAGTTGCTGTAAAGCCTGCTCTCAGAGAGCTATAATTATATAAATAGTAATAAATATTTATAAAGGTAACTTGAACAAACTGTACCCCCTTAAAAAAAAAAAAAAAAAAGAAAAACCTTTACTGCCTCTTGCACCAATTTATTTGCTGTAATGCAAAGAATCCCTACCAAGTGCCGGTACCTGAGGGCATTGCGTGCACAGCCCCTGCACTGTGGCTTGCTGCTAGGAATGAGATTAGGCAGCCTGGGCTTCTCCTCCTGGCTGCTCTCTATTGCCACTGAACGCAGGCAGCTCAAGCAATTCTCTGTTTTTACCTGTGTCTCCCACCCGGGGCAGAGAGCAGCGGGGTTCAGGCTCCGAGGAGAGCAGCTTTTGGCCGGATCCCTCGCCGGGTGTTGGTGTCCAGCATCCCCACACTCTGCAAACAGAAAGGATGAGCACTGCACTCTCTGCCTGCCTGCTGTGTGGTGCCAGATTTGTCTTGCTGCCAGCACCAGCCAACTTAACTGCTGAGGGTTTTGGGGATTTTTCTTCCCCACCCCCCCCACGTTGTTGTTTGCATGCACTTCTAGAGCTGGGGAGGGTAGGGAAGGAAGAGGGCAATCAGCATCCCAGTACTGGTGGAGTGATGAAAAAATAAATAAATATTAGAAGCTTTTCAAATAGGAAAAATTTGGTTTGGATATGTTATTACTGCAGTTCATAACCCAGTGAATCTGTGAGAGGAGGAAGAAAATAGAAAGAGAATCAGGAAATTAATAGCAACAAATCAGATAAATGTGTCATGGTTTTGGCTAAATATAAGATACTGAAGGATATAGAAATTAGACACTAAATATCTATTTACAGCTGTCACTTTGGCAGAGAAAGGGTCTCAGCCCGTGGGGAGCTGAGTGCTGTGACCCATCCCATTCAGGAGGGTGAAGGGCAGCTCAGCCCTTCCCTCCAGTGCCCCTGGGCTGAGTGGTCCCTGCTGGGAACAGCACAAGGCTGGGTGGGCTGGACAGCAGCACAAGGGGGCAGGGGACCCCCTGGGTGGGCTGTGCCACACCTTGGAGGCACTAAAAAGTTCAGTTTGTTATCTGGTTTTAAAAATTCTTTTGCCTTAGTCACCAGCAACATTGCTCTCATGGTAATAGTAGTAAGGTGAAGCCTAAAGAGAACAAGATTTTAGGGTGCTCAGGCATTTAATCTTTTCATATAGGACAAAAAAAGTCACTCTGCTTCCCAGAACTGAATTTTGAAAGGGTTGGTTGTGGAGTAGGTGCAGAATTACTCATTTATCATACTTTTTAAGTGATATTTACAAAATTTCAAGCAGCATTTGTCACCAGATACTATAATCCAGGATTCCAGTGCTTAAGTGTGGCCAATAAATAATAACATATTCTCTTTGTTATGACAATTATCTTCCTCTATTCTCCTATCACATGTCATTCTTGCTAGAAAAAAATGTTTTCTTTCTTTTTTTTTTTAATCTCCTGTGCCAACCTGACTGAGATTCTTCTACCATCTTTAGCTAATTGTGAACTGCATGCTAAGTGCCTACTTACCTCTCCAAATTGCAATGATTAGTCTTGCATGGTTTGAAAACCTATTTTAAGCAGGGTACTTCAGAAACAATTGCAACCACAGGGGAGGAAACTCTAGGGGTAGTATTTTAAGGTCCTTTTTTCCATTCTTTTTGGATGCAGCTTTGAGAATCATGTCTTTTCAACTGCAGGTCTTTATTCTCCTAGAAACACCTATTTTTCCACGCTGCATCTGCAGTGTTTTAAATTGATCAGTGGCTCTGGTTCTTCAGCTGGATTTGTCAGGCTGTGGAGTTTCTGGTGGGTCCTAATAAAATCATCTGGGCTCCACACTGAGCAGTCTGAACCTCTCTGATTGTAACTTGGATCTGGTGCTACTCTACTTTTCAGAAGCCACTGTTTAAAATGAAGATATGGGTGGTTTCCAAACTAAACTAGAGTGAGAGTTCTCCAGTTCATCTGGCACATCCTCACTGTTTTTCTAGAGGTTTTGTCAAAATCCTAATGCCTTTCCCAAAGAAAGTAAAACAGATAAGAAAACCCTTCAAAAACCACAGACCTGAAAACTGCTGTGGCTTGGGATAACAGCCCCTGAGGTCTTGTCCTACAGAGGTTTTGTCATTTCAACTCTCTTTGAAGCCAGCAGGAGCCAGGATTGAGCCTGGGCTCAGCCTCCAGGAACAGCCAGTGGGGCTTGGAGAGAGCCCATTGCTGAATGTATCCCCCAAAACATGACAGTACCAGTTTGACAACACCGAGAAAACACAGACCTGCCTCTCCATCGGGTTTTATACCTTTGTATTTGAGCTTCAACAAAGGTAATGCAGATTTGTGCTCTGGGATGTTCTCTTCACCTGCTGTCCTGACATGCCCTGCAGGACCCCTGAGTGTTGGTAGCTTGTAAACTTGCAGAAGTTACTGAACATGAAATAACCCACTAGTGAGTTAAGAAAACATTAAATAACTTTCTTACTCTTTGTATTCTCCATTACTGATATTCAATTAGTGGTCTTAATGTTGTCAGTCCAGGAATATTAAATATAACCTTTAATAATCTTGATCAGCTCCAGTTTTCTACTGAGACATTTTCCTGTGCACTATTTTTTGCTTCATTTAATTAAGTTATTTTGGATAAATGCATCAATATTTCTGTTTCCTAATCAATCTTAAAGTAGTTAGAGGAAAGGCAACCTTGCCATACATCCTCAGTAATGCCAGGCTTTGCAAAGAAAAAACATTAGGAGAGAAGGTTATTAAAATATTGAGTAAACTTGTTTCTGTTAAAGCTGTAATTGAATTTTTAAAGCCCTGGCCCATTTTAAACACCGAACTTTAGTTTATGGTTTGATAATTCATTTCACTTTCATTTTATAGATTTTATTTTATAGCTACTAAATATCTATGGGCCATCCCATGTTCACTTTCCTTCCAGGTTGTGAAATAGGGTATTTAAATGCAAGATTAAAAATAAAAATCATAATGCCAAAATAGATGTGGTATCAATCAGTTCCCAGATAAATGTACTGTATCAAATGCTTGTTGAGATTCAAGAGTATATTTTTCTGGTCTGCTCAACTGGGACTGCAGTCAAGTCTTCGCAGAGTTGGAGAAAAGGAAACTTCAATTGGTTGTAATAACCATCAAAGCAGAGGGAAAAAATCTCATTGTTGGTTCATCAAAACTGTTTAAGTTTCCTTAATGTTAAGGTCGGGGATCCAGTACTGGATCCTGTCCTGAGTACAAGGGAGGATGTGCAGCCATAGCAAGGAGAGTTTTTGGTTACATCTATGAGTACAGCATTTAAAATATTTAATTTCACTACCTGAAATTACTTTTTACTGGAGGATATGAACTGTGTGCCTAAAAGTTGAATTTTCCAGCGTGAATTTTACACAGTTCAGCATTAAATTAAGGACTTACTTCTTTCTTGCACAATCCAGGTAAAATATAGCCCCTTGTCCACTGGCAAGTGGCGCTCTGTAGCTTTGGAATACCCCACACTGCAGTAAATGTGGTTTATTAAAAAAAAAAAAAAGGTATGATGGAACTATGTCTTTGCTCCCTTTTGCACCCTGGGGTGATCATTTCCAATAATAAAGTGAGTATAATGTGATGTGCCCTGTCAAAGTTAAGGAATCTCTTCTTGATCATGCATCTGTAGGTAGAATATTAAGTTGTGGGAACACGATATACAGCCAAATTATCCTGGTGATTTCATGTAAAATGCATGGTTTTTTAGCCGAACCATCATGTCCTGTGAGTGCTTCAAATGCAAAACAGGCTGTTTAGAGAGACTACCTCAAACTGGCACTGACAAATGATCTATATGCTGCAGAGACCCAGAGCAGTACAAAGACAGGATTTTACTCCTCATCACTCTGCCTTGTAGACACTCCAGATAACTTTTCAATAATTCTGTGTCCTGCAACAGGAGATACTGGGCATTATTTCACTTTTCTGCTCAGTGCCACTGTAGGTCAGTGAAAGTCTGGGAATGTGTTTAGGCTGGAGGATGGAATAAAACCTTGAAAAGGGTTGCAAAGGCAGGTTAGTATAGAGGTCACCAATACCATGGAGAAAGCCCAAACAAGTGAAATTAAGAATGGTTCATATTTCCACCAAGCAGTAAGAAAAAGAGACAGTGTGCACATCTTTTGTTGTCTGTGTCTGTGTGAAAAAGTGACAACTGGGACAGTGCTGGGAAAAGAGGATGAAGCTCCAGTGTGAAATGGATTTGAGGATGAGTGTGGTGCTGGGACGAGGAAGGCAGAGGGACCCTGTCAGTAGCCCTGGAGCCATGAAAGCCCCATCCAAGCTGGGTCTCTGAATGCAGTGGTGGCCTGGGCCATTGTCTCTCCTACCAGTCAAAATTCAGAGTTGACAATGAGTTTGTAGTAACATACAAGCTATGTGCCATACAAGTAGTAACTAAGCTTGTAGTAAAATGAAAGGTATGTAACACACTACTATGTGCCTCTGTAAGTCCTGGCCTGTAGCAGGAAATCCTCCCATGCTCTGTGGTGTTTTGCCCATCATGGGCCACGTTCTCCATGACCTCTGTGTGTGCTGTCTTTAAAGATCCTTCTGCTTTGCCCTGTCATTTGGGTGGACAGGATCTTAAATTCAAAAGGTTTTCAAAACATGGGTGTATAGTGTATTACAGGGTGATTTGACATTTTATAGGCTCAGTTTGGTGCATTTGGAAAGGCAGCTGGAACAGGCCCCTTGTGTCCCTTGACCTGGAGGGATCCATCCCTGCTACAGGAGACTTTTGGACAAATAATTGAAAGTTTCTTGGGCATTACAGTAAAAACTGGGACAGAGTTGTTATGATGAGATAGAAAATAACCTGAATAATTGCTGCTGTATCACAGTATGTAGTGGTATAGGTGAGACAGGAATGTGACGATCTCATAGAAGTGTAGCCAACCAGAGTTACAGGATTTTTACAGGAGTGTACAGGTGTAACAATGCAGAAGGTAATGTCTGCATTGAAACAGTTCTTTACTGCTGTCTAGGAGCTGGATATCTTGGATTATTGCAACAATGCCAGCTGAATGTTTTCACTGTCTTCTCCTTGTGTAGCTCAATGCAGGATTGTCTTGCCAATGCTCAGACAAGCTGTCCTTGAAGACCTGTGAAGACACTCAGGCACATGCCCTTTCCAGGCAGTCCAGTGCTTTTCAATCCTGGTAACAAATACATAAACTTCTCATGATGTCTATCCTAACTTCTCCTTCACTGTAGATTTAACCCATAACTCTTATCCTTTCTAAAATGCTCATGCAAAGCTGAGTTTCCCATCCCTTTGCAACAACCCTCACAGCAGGTGAAGGAATGTCACATGTCCCCTCAGTTTTTATCAG
This sequence comes from Prinia subflava, assembly GCF_021018805.1. NCBI lineage: Eukaryota > Metazoa > Chordata > Aves > Passeriformes > Cisticolidae > Prinia > Prinia subflava. The sequence continues at coordinate 4,286,237 of NC_086260.1, read as the reverse complement.
TACTTACATTTAGATCCCGTTCTTCAGCCTGTGGTCATGGCTTTTGCTGGAGTGTCACCTTCCTGTGACGAGGTCTCCAGAAGGGGCCACGTTCCTCCCAAGGCCTTGCCCACGTGGGACAGAGCACTGAGGTTACTGGCATGTTTTACAAGCTTTCCTCCTGTCTACACCTCCCAGAGTGAGGTTTGTCTCTTTCATGACAGCATTAAATTGCTGACTTGTGTTTGGTTTATAATCCATGCCCTTCCCCAGGTTCTGTTCTGCAGCACAGCAATGTAACCTGTTGTTTTCCTTTTTAATGCTACTGTTTTTTTCCCACCAAAACATGGGATTGTGCAGCAGTGCTTCCAGAATTCTACCCTAATGTTCTTCACACTGTTTTCTTGGTTTGGGAAGGTCATTTTGAACCCTCATCCTGTCTCTAAAGTGCTTGTTAGCCCTGACCTGTTGTGGTCCCACCATCACCTGGTGGAGATTTGCAGAATTTCTATGGAAATCCTTTGCCTCTGTCATATCAGAAATGAAGCTCTGTGCTTCCCAAACCACACATGTACCCCCACAGTTTATTCCCTATCAGGAATCCATGAATATCTTTCATTTCTGATTCCTCCTGGTCTGACAAACTGCAGAGGCATCTTCCTGAGTATCAGTATGACCCATGTGGGGACACAGAGAAAAATCCCTCTTGTTTTCAGCAAGTGCATACTGGGAGCACTGACAGGCAGATCACACTGTCTTTAACATTATTTGTGAGCCAGGTAGGCACAAGAGTGATTTATTACATCTTCCATCAAATGTAAAAAGCTGGTGGCAAGTATTTTGTGATGAAGAGGAACCTGAGCACTTATGGACTCCACTGCTGACTGGCAAAGCTTGACAGCAGCTCCCCAAACAGCACTATCCCAGAAAAGATGTCAGTGAAATCACTGTGCTTTTCAAACAGAGAGAAAACTGACTTGAGTGTTTTCCCCTCATGCTTTTAAATAAGCTGCTTCCCAACAGTGGTTGAAATGTGGTCGCTTCTCGGAGGTGCTGAGTAGAGCTGAGAAGGAGGGGTTTTGTCTCAATTACTCTTATAAGAAAAAGACAAAATTAGATCTCAACAATATTTCAGGAAAGTGTCAAATGAATTTGTACTTGTCTTGAAGTCAGCACTATTATTTCTTACCTAACCACTGCTGAAATGAGTTCTTTGTGTTTTAGCTAAGTTTGTTTGGCTTCTTTGAATCCTGATCAGGCCAGATAGAAGGCAGCAATAATGACAAATCAGCAACATGGTGAACTCTTAGGGATGCTCTTCCTGGGGTATAAGAAACCTCAGGTCAAACTCCTTCTGGATGATTATGTTTCCTTCCATCTAGAGGGAAACAGGTCTGGCAGGAGAGATTAGCAGGTTGTCCTAAAGGAGAGAACAGGTTGGTGGTCCAGGGGGTTACCTGGAATCTTCCTTACCAATGCTTCTATGAGATCCTTTGTGAAGATCTGTGATTTGGACTAATGAAAAGTTGGTCTGGAAGTGTTAAAGGCTGGTAGGACGGGGCTCTGAGCAACCTGGTCTCAGGGAATGGAGGAGGGGTTGGAACCAGATGATGGTTCCTGCTCATCCAAACCATCTTATGATTTTATGGAATGGTGAAAATTGTGAAGTCCCTGAGTTTTGTTTAAGAGCAAATATGTTTCCAGCCTGAGCACATGCAACTGCAACTGAAGAAAACGTGAGCTCCAGGAGTTCAGAACCCTGAAAATAAGGCCTGATGTCTAAATGAAATTGAACTTCAAAAAGAAAACTAGTTTTCTGGCCCTTTTGGAGCCAAAACAAGGAACTATTTATTCTATTTGATCAGCTATTCACAAATGATGTCTTTGTATTTTTAAAATAACTACAAACCAAATTTAAAACTGGAAGCTCTCATCTTTGATGTTATCTGCAGATAAGATAGAGCTTTGAAGCACTAACAGAGGCTAATTGAAACAGAATACCAATACAACCAAAAATTAATGGAAAACACAAGAACTGTTTGGAGCACTGTCATTCTAAATTGGGACTGTTTCTTTTCAAATCCTACAGAATTTCAAGAAAAAAGTGAATTCTATAGATAAAAGGGGAGAATTGTCTGATTCTGTATACCATGATACTTCAAACACAATCATTACATTAGTTATTTGTTGTACTGTATTGTATTTGTTGTATTGTATTTTTAAGTATTAAAATCTTTCCAATATGCAGCAGGCTGAAATGAGGTAGAGGAAAGTGTGCCACAGGTGAAATAGTATCCAATTCATGTTTGTATTTGAAACAGGCTCTTTTTTTTCCCTGTTTTGTTTTGAGGATGGCATTACTTTCCACCCTGAGCCTGAAAAGAATTTGTTAAAAAATTGTTGGAGGTTTAGTTGGTTCCTGGTGAGAAGAACCATGGAAGGGCAGAGCAGAGTGGAAATGTGTTTTATTTTGGTGAACATCCTGCCTAGGTTTGAGTGCAGGCAGAACTTGGATGTGCTGCTTTGCCCTGTGGACAGCCTCAGACCCCAGACTGGGATGAGGTAGTGGAAGTGGGATGTTCATGTTTGTATCCTCACTCCCAGCAGTGTGAGTAGGCAATGTGATCTCTAGACTTGTCCAAGAAACCCCCTCAGCAGTAAAAAGAAATTGTTCCTGTTGCTTAGCCAAATACTCTGATATTAAGCAATGCCAGAACTGAGGTTGCTCAGGCAACCTTATTTCTACTCCCTCATTCATTAACATACGAGGTGATCATGTGATTGAAGCTGCTAATTCTTATTTCGTGCTGTATCTTGGGTTCAGACAAGGACTCTGCAAGACAACTTGTTCTGCCATGGAAAGTGTGAGGACAGGGTCTCAGAGTTTTTCAAACACTTCACCTGCTTTGCTGGAAGTGTGAGGAGCAAGCAGGAGGTCTTTGGCCATTCTGAAAAAAAAATCTGTTCAGTGTGAATAAAATCTTTGAGGAGAGCTGTGCTTCTGTGAGGTCCTGGCACAGAGACCCCCAGCACTCCACCTGCTGCTCTCTTACCCAAGGGTAGCACAGCTAGCCAAGCCTCTGTAGCCACACTTCTCTTAGCTGTGGTTCTCACATTAGGCAGCATCTTTCTGTCCAGACAGATATCCATGGACATCTGGGGACCAGGCAGCTCTTTACCTTCTTCTCCTGTAAAGCACCACCCATCCTTGCCAAAACTGCAGCTGAAAACTCTGGTGATGTCACTGCCTGCAGTGTTTCAAACCACTCACCATGGCTGCTCTCTTTTCACAACTGGTTTGCTACCTCAGCCATTAGTCCTTGTCTAAACCAACAGTGACTTTAGTTTTACCTGGGTGGTAGAACATAGGATTTATACATTTTTGCAAAAGTCTCCTTTTCCTGTGCAGTTTGGATGAGAGGCACTCCAACACTTATTCAGCTATGCTTAGTCTTCTTCTTGAAAGCAGAATATGTGTCTTATCTGCAGAAGTGAAAAGTTGTACAGTATCAGCAGCTTTTGTTTTAATGCCTACGGCTTTTCCTTCTTGAGAACTTGGAATTTTGCAATCCTGTTAAGTGCCTGTATTCTCCAATAAATGTTCTGTGCTGTTGCTGTATTTCAGTTGTTAGGTTTCTCAGGGGAAAAAGGCAGTAAAGAAAGAAAATGAATAAATAAACAGCTCAAAGCCTTGAGTGTCCAAAAATATTGCAGTATCTTGATTTGAATAATCGAAAATTGCGACACTCTATTTGGGTACATTTCATCACATTGAAAGCTTTGCATGCAAATCCAAATGCTGCAATTCCCTCCAAATCCTTGGAATATTTTCATTGCCAATCTTTTTCTATTTTGTTGGTTCAAAAACAAAAACAAAAACAACAAAAAAAAAAACCCAACCACAAAAAAACCCCGGAAAAAACCTCCCTCAAAAAAATCAAACCAAGCCTTTGAAAAGAACAAAACTACTTTTTATTTACTAATAAAGTTAACTGGTATTTAATGCAAAAAAATTCACCCACCATATAGAATAGGAGGGTTGTATTCCCACATATTTGTAATTACTAATAATCCCTTGATTTTCTTCTTCTTTTTAACTGCAGAAGCATGAGAAATATCATACTTACATATGATGCAGATCTATTTCAGAATATGTTAAGCTGTATTTCTGCTAGTCTTAGCTGGAAATACTGGAAATCTAAGTTAAAACAGCAACAGGACCCCTGCTCCAATACTTTACTGGGAAGCTGGACTTAGAGAGGACTTAAAGCTGTCACCCAAAATGAGAGCATTTTAGTGGACTTTTGCTTCTACTTAAACTCAAAAAAAAAAAAGCCATGGATCAGCATAGTCTGAATTCTCTCAACATTTGAGTTTGCCAGGAGGGTTTGTTTAAATTACATTCTTGGTCCAGACCTGTTTCTTTCCATTTCTGATCACAAAATCAAGGAAACTATCACAGAGAAATTTGAAGAATGAGGGGAAGAGCTCCTAGCATCTAGCCAGGCTTTGGTTCTTCACACAAGCTGCTCTCCACAGTCTCCCTCTATCTAATTCTTTATTTCACATCCCTTTTCTTTAGTTTGTGCCATGATATAAAATCCTGCTGACCCCAAGAACTCTGAAAAACCAGGGAGCACTTCTGAACATCTTCAGAAATGCCCAAATACAGGGAAAAGAGCCCAAAAGGCATTGGTTGGAGGGGGCAGTGGCAGAGTGGAGCCTGACACGTCCCTCAGAGAAGGGATGAGTGACGTGGCTACCCTGGGGTGGGGAGCTCCAAAGGCTCTCATTGCCTGGCCCAGCTTGTTTGACAGTACTTAATTTTTAACATGTGGAAATTTCTGAAATATGCATCTTGAAATATCTGCTTAGCTTGCCTAGAAAGCTTTAATAATTAATGGAAATTCAGACTTGAGGTATAGTAATGATTTATATGGGGAGCTGTCTTTACACAATCTGCTCTCAAAGCTTTCTAGAGTATTACTCTTAGTGTCTAATTAACTTCCGAAGAGTGATACTGCTCCTTTCACTGCACTGATTGATCAAGGGCTTGACTGCAAGTCATATTTTCCAAGTGATTCCCCAGTGTCTTCTCAGCTCTTATGAGTTCTTGCTGAGGAATAGAACTGTCTTGGACACCAGCAACTTCTTTCAAGTTTTCAGACACCACATCTTTTACGTCAGGCTGTTCCTGTTGCTGTTTAGCCCCTGGAGCCACTGCACAGAAGTTTCCAGTCCTCAGATATGGCTTTGAGTGATGTGATCTAAACATTTTTCTTCTCCCCAGTAGCAGTTCTTCATAACATATCTTTTGGAGCATGTTCCTTTCACTGTTTCGAAACTTGTGATGATAATTACACTAAAATATGCTAAAAATTCAAGTAACTAATAATGATTTAGAACTAAGATGTGGTATTGCAAGTCCCAGCTACCAGGTAAGGACCTTGAAAAGACAGTCACTCCCTTGTTTAACCATTTGCTCGCTGAGGGATCTGTGTAAATCACCCACGAACACCTCAGGATGATCATAATTAGTACCATGTATATTTTCAGGCTATTGAGTATTTAATTTGTTTAAATCAAAACTCTATGAGAATGAAAAGAAAAGCTGACAGGACAGTAATCAGGGAAGGTCTTATGAATTTCAGGGTCTGTTCTTCTGTCAGTAAATTTGCTGTCCCAAGTAATACAAATGCTTAGAGATCCATGGATATGTGAAACACAAAGTGCAGACAGCTCTTTGACTGACTCTCTTTTTAGGAAAATATCAAGTCCCTTTGCAGAATAATTTTTAGGGTCACCAGATGATGGTGGAGGAAAAAAAAAAGGTACACTTTCTCAGTAGTTAATTATCTGTTTAAGGCTTTTTGTTACTTGCTCATGATCTCAATGGATGTCACCATTCTTGGCACAAGCTGCCTTGTTATCCACACCAATGTGTTTTATAACTATTTTTCTACCCATAGCTACTTTGACATTTCACATTGGCAGCTCATGGTTGGCTGATGCAAACCTTGAGGAGAGGCAGGTCTTTCTGGGCCACAGAAAAGGCTGCCCTGACCCCAGAAATCACACTCCTGAAACCTCTTTTCAAATATATCAGGTTCTACAATCTGCTGTTTTCTTAACTACTGCCCTCCCCATTTATGGTCGTAGGTTTTGTCCAAAAAAGGCTGTTCTTACAGCAGTATTGGGTGGGCCATGTGTTCCCAGGATAAATTTTTTTTAAATCATATTTATCTTTTAAAAATTATTTTCACAAAATCTGTCCTTTCACCTGAGGGCTGTGCAGTGATGGAACTGCTTCAGAGTCTGTGTGCTCAGGCTCATCTATAACTGAGAGCCACCAGCTTGAGAGGATCCACATTCTTGAGTTCCAAATATTCCTCTGAAAGGATTAATGGCCCCACCATTTAAGAAATTAGCTATACCTCCATTTCCTCTTTCCATCCAAACAGCATTTCTGGTACTAATAACACCAGCCAGAGCAAAAGAGGGGATAAAAGCTCTGGTGGCAGAGTTCCATGTGTGAAGGAAGGTGTCATAAAGTCTTGGAGGGCTCATCCAAAGTTTGTACCAAAATTAATGACTAGCTTTGTCATTTAAATCACTCCGGAACCCCAATGTATTTATTGGGAAATTTCATCAGGCCATAGCAAGTCTGAGAGCCCTACATTGGAACTTCTGGGAGTATTTAATTTCTCTGGGGCTGGAATGAGGATTCTTGGTGTATCTTCATAAGATACAAGCTGATAACTGAATTTAGGCATTTCATGGATTTTTTTTTTCCTCTTTCTTATATGGAATTATATTGTTTGATTTTCAGCTCATTCTGTTGAGGTGTGAGTGAGTTTGGGAGCTGCTTTTGCTGGAATTCTCCAAGGAGAGCTGCAAATGGACAGATGAACATTGTTGATCCAGCATTTCTTCCAAACTGAAGCATTAGGACTTGATGCAAACTATATTAGAGATACTATGATCTTGCTTCAAGTAGAGTCTGATATACTTTAACCAACAGGAGGGAATGCACATAAAGTATCTAATGAAGAAATGATGCTTTTTTAAATTTTAAATAAATGGTGGGTTTTAAAATAAGACAACTGATTGGCCAAGATCAGTTGTCTTATTTAAAACAATTTGAAAATATAGTTTTGACATCTGGATGTTGACATTTCATTCTCCTGTTTGTGCTATTATTTTCAGAACAAAGCATTTTGTCATGCTTGGTACAGGTGGATTATAAATATAATTCATTGTAGATGATAATGCTTTGTCCAAACAGGAAAATGTAACACTGGGATTGTCCAGTGCTTTGTGTTTGTCTAGTACTCCTCCTAAAGAAGGATAAACCTAGTGTCAAAATATTCTGCTGGTTTTTTAAGGCTAAACTCATGTGAAAATCTCACCCCAAATCAGTTACACCATTGGTGAAATGTGCTCAAAGACTTGTAGTATGATTCTCATATGTCATCTCTTAGCAGCATTGGTAGAAACCCTTAAAATGTTCTAAACCATAGTTTCCAAAATATGGCATGGCAGCAATGCCAAATAGTTTAGTGCATCCCTGCTTCTGTTTCTGGTGCTGCCTTCAACTTTTGAGAAGCTGCTGATAAAATATTTGTGACTCCTGTGGAAAAATAACTGGGATTTGTGTAACAGAAAGTGTTAAATCCTGTAAGCAACTGATGTCTCAACAAAAATACCTGTATTTCCTACTAAGATGTCTTGTTTATCGGCCTGCCTCCCTCCTTGTGGTACAGGATAGAACTGCCTTGGCTTAAAAACAAAAAAGGTGGGTGGAAAACCATTGCAAATGAAGGCACACAGTTGTCTTAGTGCACTTATGAATCACTTTGAAAAGCTCACATTCCTATTACAGCAATTTTAATAACAAAACACATTGCCCAGACAGCCTGATGTTAAATGTGTGCAGCTCTTTAGAGGAGAAGGGCTGCAGACAGCAACATTTAAATTGTGGGGCTTCTCCAGGGTGAAGCTGCACAAGAGCTGATCAGTAAAGCAAGAAATCACTGCTGCAGTGTGTGCAAGGGAAGGAGGTAATAGGGATGCTGCTACCTGAGGAAAAGGGCAAGTCCTCTCCCAGATAAAGCAAGAGAGAGCTGTAAGAGGAGAAAACCATGTAAGAGAAGATTAGAATTTTTTAAAATGTGGAAAATTGTTTAACATTGAAGCTGTATCTCAAGCCAGTCCTGTCTATCCCAAGACCACTGCACGTTTGTAACCTCAACTTTGCAGACCACACTGTTTCTCCTAGATAACAGGGAAATGCAGATAGTAAGAGCCACAAAAATAAATTAGAAAAGGATTTCTTTAATGCTTCTAATAATGTATTTGGACATGATTATCATAATGAATCTTGTAAAAGGAATTTACTGTTTCCCCTTTTGTATGATGTATTTCTGACCTTCACCCGCTTGATATGCGATTCCTATTCAGTGAAGGTGCCCATAATAGAGGGGCAAGAAGGATGATCAGAGTTCAAACAATAGGGTAAGAAATGCAGAGGAGTGGGAAAAAGCTTCCATTTTCCCATAAGCTGGGGCATAGAAGATACTGCAGCCTCAGCTCTACAGTATCTTATGAACAAACAAATTATGCATGAGTTTGCTCAGGGGACTACTCAGCTACTCAACAATAATGGGTAATTGCCCTCACAAACTTATCCTCATATCACTCATACACACCAACACTTATACTGAAAAGAAAAGACGCGAAGAACAAATTTCAATATAAAACACATTATTATTATGAAAATGACACATTTCCATTTAACCCTTTTCTAACAAAAAGAACTCACTGCGTTTCAAAGAAAATGGGGCTGGGGAATTTTAAACGTTAGTCTCAGTATTTTCCCTTGGAAGGCACACTCAAGATTGTTTTACTTGGCACATTCTGTACTCTTCATTGTAGCAAAGGCTTGCGGGTATCTAATGACACAATCACAGAATGCCATAGAAATTTGGAACAAAATCCCCATCTTCGATACAATTCAGCAGATTCACGCCATATGGAAATCCTGCTGTTTAATGTAACACCATTAAAAGCCACATATTGCTAAATTCATCTCTCAAAGATTTTTGCAAAAGTTGCAGGAACAATATTATTTCTGAGTTTTTAACCTTTATTCAGCCTCCAGCATTCTTAGGAGTCAAACGTGTGTTTCATAACTGGAAATTTGACTACTTCATATGCTGGTGATATTTTGATTTCTCAAACATACGTAGTAGTATAATGGTCTTGTCTCCTTCATAAAGAACTAGTAAGTTACAACTTGATCAATAACTGGGAAAGAGATGAACCATAGCTAGCACTCAGCATCCTAAAATATAGATTAATTTAAATTTATTCTCTACATCTTCACCCTGAGTATCTTATTCATTCCTTTTCTTTGTCATATACTTTCAGTTCTAAGTGGCAAGTTCCCTGGGTCTGAGATTGTGTGTTAACATTTTGAATTGCAAAGCTCTTTGGTATTTCTGCACTGCAAATGAAATCATTGATAAAGCTATTTGCTGCACAGCCACCCGTTTGCATTTTCAGTCCATCCCTTAGGAAAATATTCTACTGAAGGCAGTGCTAAGGACATGGAATTTGAGTAGAAAGAATGTGGTTCTGGCTGCTGTGTAGGTGCTTCACCAAAGCTTTACCCAGTGCTTTCAATGTCTGCATAGATCTCAGCTCTTCTTACTGGACTGCTCATAGGTGCAAGGATTGCCCAGCTTTGTCTGCTTGCAGGAACTGCATCAGAAAGGGCACAGAAAATGGTAAAGAATCCGTCCCCTTTTTACGGGGTGTTTTCCCAAAATCCAGCTGAAATCTGAAGCAGTGTGTCTACCCAATATTGAGAGTGTGACTAGAGACACATCATGAAAATGGAGCGTGGTGCAGTTTGCCATGTTAAAAGGAGTATCTTGAAACTCAGAAGTTCCTTGTGTAAGATGTGTGTACCAGGGATCTCAGAGGCACTTGAAAAGAGTCCTACACAAGCTGTATGATGCCTTTTCAATCTGAACTTATTCCAAGTGTATCCACTTCCTTTTCCATGTGTAAAGCTGGGGTAGAGATCATCACAAGAGTCAGCATCTCCAGGAGTGGGCAGGTTCAGCCCCACTCCCAAAGAGCCAACATTTCCAGATGCTGATCACCATATGGTGATCACAGGCGTCTAGAGAAGGGTCAACATCTCTCTGAAAATATAATTCAGGGAGGATCCAAAATCTCTTCCAAGTCAGCAAGAATAATGGCAGGTGACTAAGGGCCTGAGAGGTTTTGCAGATACTCCTGTTATTTATATAATTGTGTCAGCAGGATGAGCTGGGTCCAACACCTCCAGGAGATGACAGAGGAGGGGTGAGTGGACCTAAATTAGGAAGACAGAGGAAACATGGGGAGCTGTCTGTCTTTTGTCTGCAAATTCATGGCTTACCAGAATGTTGCCCTTGGTCTAGGTAGTCAAACTTCTGGTAAGTTTTCAGAAGTGGTTGGCAGCCCTGTAAGTCCAAGATTTCCACTCCAGAATTGCAACAAGATAATTACTCTTGCTTTGTCAATATGAGCAAAGCAGGCTTTGCATCTCTTTAGGGAAAACCAGCAGAGCAGCAAAGAGTTGTAAAGGAAAGAATGGCTCTTTTAATAAGATCAAAACACACTGAGTAAGGAATTACCTGGATGAGAGAGAAGCACCAGTCCTAGGAAGGTTCCCACATTTTGGCTGGTGCATTTCCAGCAAGTAACGATGTGTCTGTAGTAGGAGCCAGTGAAGCTGCATTTGAGAGCTCTGATGACATTTGTATGTCCCTAATATATTTATAACTTAGGACAGAGTACCTGTGTGTATGTCTCTCATTTTTTTCCTGGTAGATATGCAGAGATTTAAACAGGTGAAAATGTGTCCACAAAGGACCATAAAGAAGAAAAGAAGTTATAAGGTAATGCAGCAAGAGCGCTGGTGCATGGTTATTGAAAGTAAAAATGGTTAACATGTGGAAAGAGGTATATAAATGACTGCAAGCCACTTTTTCAAATGTCTTTCCCTGTTGCTCTCAGCAATATCACTGAATGTGATCAAATCGTTTTTCCGCTCCTTTGGCACAGTACCTTCCCCAAGTTAACAGCCACCTTAAAAAGAGGGCACAGGGGCCACGGCAGATAATGCATGTTCTGTTGTGTGATTCTCAAACGCTGTTAGGGCTCTTCTCCGTGTGGGAGATTAAAGGCACTCACCACTGGTTTGCCTCTGCTCCCACTGGTGTGGGTGTGAGCTCCCCAGGGGCTGTGCACAGCTCCCTGCCCTGCTCCTGTGGAGGCTGCAGGATGAGGCCCTTGGCTGCAGGTTTGGTAGCACCCAGCCTCAGTCAGATCCCCATGTGTAAGCATTGGTATAGTTTTAATTTATTTTTAAGAACACAAAGATCCATGATTTAAATATTGTGAAATCCTGTATATATTTTGGCTCAGTCAGTCATATGCCTGTTTACTCACAGATTCCCCAAAATCTGCATTTCCTCAGGCATTCATGTCTTTCAGATTCTTTATGCTGCTTTTGCTGCCTCAGTTATTTCTTAACACCATGCTGCCTGCTTTCCCTTCGATCCAGTGGAAGGTGGCCTTTCTGGTAAGGCTTGGGTTTATCACACATGGTCAAGAGATCACTGTTTTATTCCTTCACTGAACAGCCAACAGCTTTTTGTCAAGGTGGGAAACACCTTTCTGCCCCCTGCTTGTGTCCATTCTTCTCTGTGCAAAACTTATTTAATAAATCTAATTTTGTGTGAACAACACCATAACCACAAGATGAGGAATGACAAAGGAGCCCTGTTGGGTGCCTGGCTGCCCAGGAGCAATGTCTGCTGTGTTCTCCCAGGAGCAGGGCCAGAGCTTTTGCACACTCTGGACAAAAGCTGTTGAACTGAAATATGTGTTTAAATTTTAAAGGGGATTGTAAAATGCCTTCCTCCTTGGGTCTTTGTGTAGGGCAGGTTTACATTGCTGGATACTGAAAGGGTTATTTTTGAGTGTGTCAATTTTTTGCTTCAAAGTACCAGACCCAAGAGCACAGGTTGATTGATGAAGGATTTGATTTCCCTTTGGGGGCCAGGCACCCACCTCCCTACCTGAATCTGAGTCTCTTTGCACCTTGATTCCCTTACTGCAAAACAGGAAAAATTCTTCCTTTCCTTTCTCTTGAAAGGTGCCATCCTAGGCATGGGGCCATGTGTTTGTGCTGCACCCCATGTAGTGGGATTCTGCTTTGGGTTGGAACATCTTGATGTTAATAAATTAAATCAAGAAGGCTGAAGGCTTTTGTTTCCCTGGGCAACATGAGCTGCAGGAACAAGCACACCTGCAAACTTCAGTAAATGTGGTCTTTGCTGTCATTGAGAAATCTGTCATTGAATTCCCCTTTCCCTCTCTTACCAGAGAGAGTTTTATTTTAGTAAAAGTTTAGGGTACTTGCATTATCAAAGAGTTTGCAATCCTGATTAGAAAATCTATTTAACCTGGTGTCAATTGGCCTCCTTGATGTGAAAATACACCCAAATCCTGGGAGAGAGGGTAGGCAGTGCCCCAGTCAAGCTTTCCCCAGGAATAACTAGTTTTAGGAAGAAGCAAATGAAAGCAAAGGCATGCCAAACAGTCAAGAAATGAAGGGACTGTCTCAGTGGAGCATTGAAGGGAATAGATGCTCACACTGGTGATGAGATTTTGTTTTAATCATGGTGATAAACCTTTTAATTTTGGTGCGCAGTAACAGCGGCTTTAAAAATGAAATAAAGGGTTTGTGACTAGCAAGAGTCCTTGGTGTTGCTTCCAGAGCATTGCTTGGGCTGTTATTAAAGCCCTGCCAATGGTTTCAAGTGGAACAGCTAATGTTTCAAGTGTTCATAAATAATTGTTTAATGTTCCAAGCACTTTAGGAGCAGGTTTTAAAAACTGGCCTTGCACTGATTATTTCCACTACTGTAAAAACATTCTTTTGACAGTAGCTTTGCCTGCTGCTTATAAAAAGGAGAGAAGAAAACAACCACTCTCCTTTGTCAGCTGATAGAGGGATGCACCCAGTGATGAAGCTGTAAAATAACCTAAAACTAGTACATATTCTCTCCAAAATTAGCCAAACTCTGGAATAACTGTGTGGTGTTGCAAGACCCGGGCCACATCCATGTCTGGCATTTGAGGGGTGATGATGGCCCATCTCTGCGTCTGTGGGTTCAGGAGGGGTGTGGGGGGTCCCTCCCTGTGGCCACTGGATCCCACAGAGGTTGTGAATACCTCAATTTACCCATCCTTACAGGTGATACTTTAAAGCAGGGTTAGAGGTGAGCTCTTGGTTGTTGCTCCTAAAAACCCTCAGTGCCTTCAAACACAACCCAAGCAGAGCCAAGCACTGGGCTTGGCTGACTAAAGGAAAAATGATGTAACAGAACCACAGGGCCAGAAACCTGGGGAGGAGAAAGCTTGGGAGGAGGTGGAAGTTTTTTGCTGAGGTTGTACCCAACCCGGGGCAGATCATCACGGGACAAATCCTGGCCCTGCTCTGCTTCCCAGGGTGAGGAAGGGGAGCAGGATCTGGTCTCGGAGAGCAGGAGATCCAGCAGCATCCCCGTTGTCACTCCCATGCTCTCAAGGTTTCACAGCAGGAGGAAATGGTGGTCATGAGAGAGTGAAATGTCCAACTTAATGTGAGCAGCTTGGTCATGTTTGCACTCTTAATTAATTGGCTGCTCAAACCAAAAATTTTTTTAAAACTCTTTTTCTCTTTTTTTTTTTTTTTCAAGCTGGAGCAAAGAGTAAGGAATTTTCATAAGCAATCATTCTATTAAAATAAAATGGGTTGGAATACACATTTCCTCCTAACTATGCTGAAAATTCCCAATAGTTTAGAGCCTTTTAGCTTGATCTTCCTAACTTCCTAGGAGCATTTGAATGCTTTTCCCTAATATAGATGATGTTTAGTATTATTTTGCTGTTGTGTATGTCACATTCTTTTCTGGTGGTTGAAATTCTATTTCAAATATGATTTTTTCCTTAAAAAAAGGAAAATTTCCTTAAAAGGACCCAAGAAATTATAAATATATATGCACATGCAAATTTCAAGGAATCAGAAGTTTTCATTTAGTAAGAAAGATTATGAAATTTTGTGTTTACATATATTTGGTATGTAGGAATTGATACATATCAGCAGAAGAGATCCATGTGTAAGCTCATGAAGGACAGTCACACAAACCTCAAGCTTCCCAAGAATGAATGATTTCAAGGCTGAGCCCTAGGTGTAGGATTTAGCTACCAGTTCTTCCACTGCAAAAACACATTCCCCTTTGTTTGCTGTTATAATTTGAAGATGAAAAGCACGACTTTATTCTGAGATGTTTGTTAAAATTGAGTCATATGGTAAGACTGGAAGCTTGTGGAAACATCGGTTACCACGCTGGTGGTCACTTTTTTAGGATTTTTCATTTTTGTGTGTGTGTGTGAGTGTGTTGGGGTTTTTTTCCTCGAGTAAACATGCCTTGTAATAATCTCACCAGTTATCTGTGCAGTGCAGTTCCCCTTCTTCAGGTGGAGAAATCCGGGTGAGGGAGCAGCGACTGCCCTGCCGGGGATGCGCGAGTCGGGAAGGGAGGGAAAAACTGGAGAGGAAAAAAAAAAAAAAAAAAAAAAAAAGGGAAAAAGAATGCTTTGAGGCCAATTGTCTGATCTGAGGAATACCTGGAGCTCGGCTGGGATTATTCCTGCTTGGCCGCCCTCTGCCGGCATCGCCGCACGGTGCAAAGCCGGCGAGCGGCTCCGCGCCCCGCGCAGCGCCCGGGGCCGGCCGCGGAACTGCGCCCCAAAAACAACCCCGGCATCCACGGACCAAAAACAACCAGGGATGGCTGAACAAAAACAATCGCTTGTTACCGAGTGGGAGGATTGCTCTAATTAATCCTAAAGATATCCCCACTGCTAAATGAGGTGAGGAAAGAGCAGAGGACAGATTTAACTCCGCAGCTGAAAACAGCGGAGGCAAGGGGGCAGTTTATGACTCAACACAGTAGAATTTCTGCTTGTAAATGGCATTGCTAAGATTTTTTTTTTTCCCAGCTGCAATTTTCCTAACTTGCAAATGAATCTGAAATATCTAGAAATAATAGTGTCTGTCGGGTAAAATGAATACAGGTTTTTCTTCTTTAAGGTTTTATTTTTAACTGTCTCTAGTAAAAGTGCTTTAGTCATATTTATCTCACTCATGAAAGAGCCTCTTTCTGTAACTCGTTTTGGATTTAACCCCTTTAGGGTTACCTGCAGCGTCAGCACACTGTCTGCTTTAGAACATCACTGTCTGTCCCTAATTCTTCATGGGTGTTTTATGGACATTTGGGAGGCCCCCCTGTGTCAAGGAAGAGCAGAATATCACCTCTGTCCTCTTTGTGGTCAAGCAGCCTTATCAATGCAGAGGGAAAATAAAGCGAGGGAGGGAGTGCTGCTTTCTCCTCCTTTCTCCAGCATTTCCTTTCCCCTCCTCACCGTTTCCATTTCCTCTTATATTTCCCACTTTAAAAGATGGATGATCAGTACCTGTGACCCTTAAATATCTTATTCTCCGCTACATTTACACGGGGAAGATTATTAAATCTGCAGATAGAATTAGAAGCCAAACTAAATTCTTTTGTATTGATATAATCATGGGGGTTATTTTAAATGTGATGGATGTAACCCGAGAGCAGAGAACGTCCAGGATGCCTAAAAGGCAGACACTGTATAAGTATTTATGAAAAAATCTGTGTGCTCTTAAGATGTCACGCATAATCCGCACTGTGTGTCTCTTCAGTGTCACAAGCACATTTACATAGATTGTCATGAATTTCAAATTGCACCTCAAATCAATGCCAGAGCAAAATTACCTTGGAGCACAATGCAGCCTTCCTGTAAGAGTTAATCATCCAGGTCCTGCTCCCTTTGGAGGCCCTGCGGTGACACTCACAGCTCGCTGCCAGCTCCAGATGCCCTGACACACTCGTGGCACCTCCGTGGCACCGAGTGCCACCAGAGCCTGGTGCCACCTCACACACTGCACCGAGCACCGAGTGTGAAAATTGTGTGTTACAAATGCAGCCATCACCCTAACTGGTGCCAGAAGTGTTTCCAAAGGGTGCCATGTGCACGTTTGGGGCTCTGCTTTGACAAACCATGTGTAAACAGCCTGTGGGGACCTTGCTCCAACAGGTATCAGAGCTCTGATCAAACATTTTCCCAATGCTGTAATGCTGTTGCTGTCATCTAATTGCATGTGCCTCAACTGTGGGGAAAGATGCCTTGAGTAGGATGTTGTCTAGTTCAGTCTGACCATAAAAGGCTAAATACAGCCTTGCTCCAGCTCCATGGGTTGCCCATATCCAAATGGGATTAAGGCTTAGGCAGCGAGACCTTCTGGTTGTGGGGAGACAATAGGAACTGGGGATTTTACAAGGACCAACCAGCTCGGGGTGATACCACTTGGTGGGAACAGCTGGGTCATCTGATCCCAGGCTTTTTGCCATGTCCTGAGGCACGCTGCATCTTTCCAGAGAGGATAAATGCTTCCACTATGCCCAGAAACAGTATTTATCTGGTGTAATGAGTTTATTTCTGGAGCGAGACCATATGGCTGAGGCAGTTTCTCGTGGCAGATCACCAGTTGCCAGCGCTGTAAATCCTGGTGCATCCCAGATTTTTTGCCACGGCTCTCTCCACTACAGGCCACCCTTCTACTCTGCAAATCCCTGTATCCAGAGGCAGACTTCCAGCAAGCCTGGGCATTCACTCCAGAGGCTGGAATTACCACATGAGGCTGGGGCAGGATGCTCCCTGTGTGCTCCTGCTGCTTGGGTACCGGGTGGGAAGGGAAGGAAAGGGAAGGAAAGGGAAGGAGGAGTGTTTGGGCCGATGGCAGCACAGCAATGAGACATGTAAATGCCAGCAATGCTTTTTAGCATTTCTCAAGCAAGAGAATGGGCCAGCAGATACGTCGTGGAGCCTCGCCAAGCATGTAGGGGGACATGTTGTTAACTTGCTGGTGGCTGCTGTAGCCAAGAAACCGAGTAGCCATGTAGGAACTGTGGCGGGCGGGAGGGAGAGAGAGAGGGAGAAGAGCACATGTAGAAATAAGGCTTCTCACTCAACAAATTCTGCTGTTTGCATGCAGAAAAAGAGGTATTTTTGCAAGCAGGGACTTAGGAACAAGATGAAATCTTCCCACTTTTATCAGCAAGGCAGTTAGTGACAAGCACATGGTGAAAGGCTCAAATTTTGGTGCAAATTACCGTGAAAATAACTGAACACACAGAAAATTTGGAATTGCAGATATGAGGAAGCCATGGCTTTGTGGACTGTCAAGATAGAAAAGACATGCATTCTAAGGGCTTTGAGGTGTAATTTAGTCTTCTGGGCACTACCCTCCCATCGTGGGTTTGTGGCAGGTTGAGACATCCCCACTAAGAGAGACAACAGGTATTTTATGTACATAGAAAACACAAATATCCCAGGCACTTGGGACATCTAACCAAGTATGGAAACACTGTCCAGGACTGGGTTGAGCTGTTCTGTCAATGTTCTCCTGGAGTTCAGCACCCCGTGTACTTACCTGTTTACCTGAAATGATGGAAAATTTATTTTTCTCTTCCAATCCTATTTTAAAAGATGCAGGGAGCTGGAAGTGGGTGCTTTGTTCCATCCTAAGGTAGCCACAGTTTGGTGGTAGGTGAAGTAAAGACTATATATAGTCACTAAAGTGCCTTTGGATAGTTCTGGAGAAAAGCTGCTGTATCAGTTTAAGGTACTATTATTATTATTAAGGTATTATTATCCCAAGTTTGCTTCAAGTTAGAACAAGACTGCAGGAATTACCTTGGAGCAGCTAATACTGGCACAGTTGCAGAGTTTAAAGTTCTCTTTCTGTCAATATTGTGTCAATTTTATCTGGTGCTTTTGATTAAACAAACTAACCTGGAACAATTTTGGTAACTGATTTTCTAAATAGAAAAGGCACTAAGAAATGAGCATCAAGTTGCACCCCCCTGGCATCCAGAGAAAGGAAAATCCTTTATGAACAAATCAGATGTGGTCACACTGAGTCCTAAACACTACTCAGCTACCATCATGCTGATTTAATCAATCCACACGAGGTAAAAGAGTTAGAAAGTGGAGAATAATACCTCTGATGATGAGATATTTTAATGAAATGCATTGGGATAATTTAGTGGGGAATGAAAGTACTATGGATAAAAGTGAGTAAGAAAGTATGAAAAAACACTGAACAGATCAGAACATGTATAATATCAAACAGAGGTTGAACATCCCAAATCTGTGCTTCACAGGTCAGGGGATGAATTGGAGGTGATTTGGCTGTGAGCCAGTGGGGTCAAAGAGGAGCTGGTGCAGGAATTAAATGGTGGCTGTAGTCTGGGTTTTAATGGGAATAGGTCTTTTGGGATTCTGTAGTTTTTGTATCTTGCTGGTTTGTTAGAAATCATGCAGGGGGAGAGCTCCTGGAGTGGGGAGATGTGAGGAGCTGGTGTCCTGTGAGCCCAGAGACTGGTACTGCTGGCTGTGAAACTGGGTCCTCTGTGTCCTCATGAGAACCACCCTGAACTGAGATAAAATGAGTGGCTTTGCATACTGGGGGCAAGGCAGATTGCTCTGTGGCCCTGCAGTTCCCTCCTGCATGATCATCTCCCTCCATGCATGATCTTACCCGTGTGAGGGATGCAGAGGGGTGCTGCTGTTCAGGGAGTGGGTGCACTAGCACAGGGCTGTACTGCTTGGACCTGAGGATAGAGAAGCTCACTGCAATTTGTTTCTCAACATTTCTGTCCATGACATTGGTTTGAGTCTGATGTTTGGGACATAAAGGCCCAGCCAAGGTGCATGGTCAGGTCGTAAGATTTTAAGCAGAATTTGGGTAAAACCCCCATGTGAGTCTGAGCACTTTGAGTGCTGGAAGGCACAAGAGATGCTCCTCAGCCTCAATTTAACATTGGATGTGTGTGAACAAGACGTTGTAGTTGTCCCATCCCTCCTGTACCATCAGATGTGCTGCTGACAGCTGTAAACAGGAACTTGCAGAAAGACAAACCAAACCAACAAAAGACAAAGTGACAATTTAGAGAAAGATTAAAGCATATGCATCTCTATGTCTATTGTTTATGTGGACTTAATAAATTACAAAGTAGGAAAACCATCCTTGAATGGATGTTGCTTCCCATACCTTGATTATCCATCTGGAGACTGGGTCCATAGATTTTTTCTGAAGCAGTTTTTTTTTTTCTCAGAATGCATAGAAGGAGCAGATCTTTTGAGTAGGAAGGTGCCATTTTTACACAGTCACTGTTCAGACCATAGCCACACTTGAAGCCAAAAATAGAAAATATATTTTAGAACTTGTTAAATTAAAGAAAAAGAAGAAAAAAAGAAAGAGGAAAGAAAAGCCTCCAGCAGAACTTTGTATTCTCTGACTTTTCAGACTTTCAGGTCTGCTCTCCTGATTACACATTTTCTAGCTGATGACATGCCATCAGCTAAAGATGGATTTTAAACACAAGTCATGTCAAAAGTTTCATTTAACCTCTTCAATATAACAAGCTGCTGATGGTTTACATTTATGACAGTAGAGGTAAATTAATCTCTGATGGATGTTTGGAAGGGGGAGAGGAGATTTGCAAAGAGTGAGGAAGAAGTAAGATGGTAACTGGTAAAGGCAGTGGACATCTTCTGGAATGTAGTGAGTGGTGGGTGGGATGTGGGTGTGGTGATATTTCTAGATCTGCATCTATAAGTATAGATGCATCACACTTGCTATGTGTATGTATGTGTGGTTTTTAAATAAAAGTAGTTTTCCATTATACTGTGCAAGTCTGACATTTGATGAGGTAGAATATTTCCAGATGGGTTGGATTTTGGAGAATAGGGAGTAGGTTATGATTTGTCTAATGAAATGTTAATTTTTTGGCAGTCAGAGGGGTTTAGGGTAAGTCAGTTAAACCCAAAGATGATTAAAAAGGGATTTGTGAAAGTTTGGAGTAGTAATTAGTATTAATTGAGGACATCATTATTTTATATGGTGAAGATAGCATGCACGTGTAGTTGGACAACAAAACGGATGCCAGGCTCAGCTTCCTTATTTCTGGGGGTTGTAAAAGTTTGGGAGGGAGTTCTTGTTAGTAAGTAATCCCAAGAGACATAACACAGTAAAACCTTGACACAAGGAAATTCAGCCAGGAGACAGTTGATTTCTCAGCTGGGAGGTACTTCAGGAAGAGATGGCATCTTGCCGTCTCCACCAGGACCTGGTAATAATTCTCACTATTCATGAACAGATGTCTTTGGTTGGATTCCCTAGGTGCACTTGAATTCATTAAAGGATCTGGGGAATCAAGATATTAATTCTAAATTATTACATATTATAGATTTTATTTTCTGGAAGAATGGGAACATGGCAAAGGAAAAAAGAGGTTGTAGCAGAAGTGGTAAATGATGTCAAGGTAGCATAATCACCGAATACTATTATGCCACTCTAGGCTATAGTGTGTCTTTTTTGTTGTTTTAACAGTGGCTATCTAAAATAGAGTGACTTTCAAATTTTACATGCTATGAGACCACAGTGGGGATGTTCATCAGTGATATTTGTCCCGTTATTCAGCTGGAATGAAGCATTAGAACCCTGTTGAAATCAGTGAGGATGCCAATTTACAGCACATGTGAATGTGACCAATTAACCTAAAGCATTCTGTAATTCTAAGCTCAGATATTTCATATCTAACAAGTAAGGACTGAATTCAAGGACCATTAGGTCTGTATCACGTAGTTATTCTCACTGATCAGTACTTTTTTTACTGGGACCCTGCAGGATGGATAAAACTCCCTGCTGAAGGAAACTGTATTTGTTAAGAGCAGCCTGCAAAATTTCCATTTCCAGGCCAGCTACTTTAGAAAATTTAAGAGATTATATTTTGAAATTGAACATCCAAAAGCTTTTCAAAATTTCATGACTAAAACTATATTCTGTTACTTAGCTGCATTAACAGATGTGATTTTTGTCAATGGGAATTTGGCAGAATAACAAATTTCATCAGTTAATATTTGTAAACTACTTTGAGATCCACTGATGGAAGGAAACCTGGACTGAGAATAGGAAATGCCAACTACTGAAGTTTGTTTGCTGAATTTTCCATCTTTGAATTTATATTTATAGGATTTCTTAACAGCTCTTTAATCATCACCTTCCAATTATATTCCTCTTTATTTCTTCCCTGTTTCCTGTGTACAGATTGTTCTTCAGTCATTTTTCTGTTCATCCAAGGTTTTTTTAACAGAAAGAGGGGCCAGGTCACTTGGACTGGTCTTACAAGTGTGCTCAACTGGAGTTTGCTCCCTCCTCTACTTCTTTCTAAATACAATAATACAATTTAACCCATTATAGCAAACACCCAGGACATGTATCCTGCTTGATATTAAAATACTGATATGAAAATAGCACACAGTTTCCTATTTCAGAGTCCACCTCAAAGAAATAGGTTTTTATCCACTTAATTTATAATTTCTCTGCTTTGATTTTATTTTTCTTATTCTTCTATCTCCATTTTTCACAAGGGACTTTTATGAAGGGAATCCTGGGCACATGGCACTGAAAACTTTCAAGGGTGCACTTCTTTCACTTGCACCTGAAAAATTTCTGTCTGGACATTTTTTCTTATAAGTATAAGTAATATTAGTATCATTTGACACTAAATATCTTAGATAAAGGTAGTTATTGAAGCACAAGATTTTTATTTTTAATTTTCTTTTGTGTTTTCTTTGCACAGAAATGTGGAATTTTTAAACATACTTGTCTCCTGGACAGGTGTCTCTCCTAAAGTTGCTGTATGTTTTATTTTCTTCCCAGCACTAGTGCAACATATGTTTCAAGCCAGTCTTGATAATGTTTTTCAGTGGTATTCATCTGTGATGTTTGTAGTGAGTTTGCTGGTGTAATTGTAATTCAGAAGTTGTCTGTAGCCCTGTGATATGTGCATAACTGTCCCTGTCCACTGCAACCACCAGCACCTCTTGTCAGCAGGATTGATGGTAACGTTTTGGTTCCTTTTTTGATAATTAATTGCTGTTCCTTCCAACAACAGGGGACTCAAGCAGAGCTTTTGTTGTTCTAAATTTGAAATCTTAAGTCTGTGGAGATGTTTCCAGGAGGTATTTTCTTGGGTTCAACATACACTGTAACCACAGGTGTTGTATCATCAAAGAAAGAACCCATATGCTAATATAGAAATAACAGGCCTGTTTATTGTTGCAGTGCATCACCATCAAAGCAAACAACAACAACCACCTGTCTTTAGCTGTATAATTAAACTGATGGGTCTTTATTCTGTGCTAAATGATATGGTAATATATGGAGAATAAGAAGAATCATCCTTTTAAACTTTTGAGATGTTTGCAGCACTGTTGAAAACTGGTTTTTAAAATAGTTTGGGGGTCTTTTTTAACAGATCTGTTTCTAATAAAATGTTTTTCCTGCTGTAGTTGTGCTTTGCTTAGCACTTTTTTCCAAATTCATCTTTCCATAGCTTTGGATGGCCACCTGTTCTGGTATCTTTTTCTGTGAGGTCTTCAGTGATTCATCTTGTTTGATTTTTATCGCCTTTTACTTTATCTCTCTCAAGAGCCCATTTAGTGCTTCTTTCTGCAATCAAAGGCAAGCTGAACCCCAAAGATGGTCCCTGTCCTGGCTGGATATCTCACACATGCTTTTCTTCCTCTCTGTCACACCACAGAGATGCAGCAGTGGTGGTTCCATTCTGCACACAACAAAAATCTCTCGGTTCTTATAAAACCAGCACAACACTGATGTTCCCCCCTGCCGAGTGCTAGCAAACAGGATATGAATGTTGGCTTCTCAGTGCAGGAATCAGCCAGGAGTGTGTATAAAAGTCTCCTTTGTATACAAGGTGGACCATTTGCACATTGTACCAGCTCTGGAATGGCTTGGTCAGACCTTCACAGCCCAATCTTCTGCCAGTTGACCATGTTTCCTACCAAAACCAAGCTCTAAGAGAACATGCCTACTCCTACAGTTACTTTAATTGGAGAACAAATTATAATGTTGTTTTCAGAGATCACTCTTCCTCCAGAAACTCTTTTGACACAGAAAATTGCATAACTAGTGCTCTTAGATGAGTAATCCAAATCGTGTTTTCTTTTAAAAGGCCAATCCTTAGTCCCTTTTGCTATCCACCAGACCTGTTAGTGCAGGCAGAAGGTTGTGCTGGCCTGCAGGGATGTGTCATATTGAACCTGTCATATAGGACATGGCTCACAAAGAATTTGGAGCATTAGGAATTTAAGGGTTTTGACAAACTGGGAACTTTCGTTATGAATTATGTATTTCTGTTCAAGAATTAGTGTGCCCTGCTTTTTTAATGATGCCTTTTTGCTATGCCCTTATTTAAATATTTCGGTGTGATTAAAGAGGGAAAGGATGGCAGGTCAGCTGGGGGGCTGTGCACCTTTCTCTGTTCTTGCAGGGATAGAGAAGGGGGACACCCAGCTTTCTGAAATCCACTCTTTCAGTTCAGCCTTATTCTTCTTGGCATGTTATCACTTATGCACCTTCCTGTTGTTTGGGACTCTTCAGAAAAATGTGCCTGTCTAAAGAGTGTGCCCCTTGGGCAGAAATACTGCCACGAGGCAGTGGGCTGGGATCTTCACCTTGGCAGCTTTGGGTTCATTATTCTGAGGGCAGTGGTTTGGTTTTGAGCAGATGTTCTTTACTTCAAGGTGGTAGAAAGGTTTTCTTCAACAGGCTACTGTGAATGAGTTAATGCCAGACAGGAGTGCTGCTTTTGGGGATGTTTTGTGGCCAGGGGTAAAGATTTGTTTATAAAGCAGGCAGTGTGAATTTTGTGTCTGTTTATATCATATTAGCTCAGTTGTTATAACTGAACAATAAAAGTGATTTTGTGTAAAGAAAGCAGTGTATGCTCAGTGCTGTCTGCACAGGCAGGGGTGGTGGTCTGCAGAAGCCACGCCAGTCACTCTTGTTTAATGAGGACTGCAGTAAACCTGACAGTCTTTTCCATGTGGATGTCCAAGCCACAAATTAGCCTCACTAGCCTGTTTAGGATTCTTTGATCATTTACACATCAGCTGCAAACTGTTTTACATTTTTATCTCAAATACCATCCTGCAAAAAGCTTCATTTTGCAGCACAGGTCCCCTCCAGACAACGTTCTGCACCTGTTTGTACTGGCAAATCTCTCCTCCACTTTTTTCTAGGACTCTGTTCTGTAGATTTATTTCTAATCATCCATAAATAGACTCATCTGTGTTAGGTCTGTATGTCTGAGTAAGGGAAGCCACATGACAGCACGCCTCACTTGTTGGAGCAACAGCAGATCTGGGGAGAAAACTTGATTTCATGGGAGTGGATGGAAAATTCTCATTGAATTAAACACATCCAAAATCTCTGACAGCTTCTTCTCCAGACTTGGCTTCCTTGTGTGGGACGGGGTGAGCTGCACAGGCTTGGTTTATCCTTCAAAAAATATGGCCAGTAATACTCAGCTCTGCAACAGCTCTGGAATCAGGGAGAATAGGAAGCTGAAAAATTTTGGTGGTTTTTTTCCTTTAAACAAATGCAGCACAGTTTGGTTTGCCTTTTCTGGACAGAGTGTTTGTCCACTTTATTTTGTCAAATATGCATATTATAGAAAAATTAAGGATATGGCATTATGACCAGATAATCATGGTTGTTATGGACTTAGGCAAGTGTTGAAGGGTTTACAGAATGTGTATTTACATTTCATTATAGAGCTGGGCTAAAAGAAAGTTTTTCAACTATCAACTGTAGTTGATAAACCATGGTTTATCAACTATAATTCGGCAGTTTCCACTTGGTTTTCTGTTTTATGAGTTCAGTGAATGAAGTATGTAACTGGGGTTCATTGAAGATAAATAAGGGGAAACATCAAAAAAATTAAAATTTTTCCAGTTGTATTAGTCAATTAAATTATTTCTTTTCCTGATGATTTTATTTTTAAGAAAAATAATAATGAAAATGTTCCCATCATAAATGGGAATCTTTCAAAATTATTTCCTTACAGCTTTGAGAAAATCCCAATGATTTCATCAGAGTGTGGCTGATGATACAAAAAACCTAAACCAGTGAAGACTAAAATCAGGGCTGTGATACAATTAGAAAAGCATTATGAGTAAAAATATATGTGATGTTTGTTGTTTTTTTTCCCAGAAGGGCTACAATTTTGACTGGTTTTAGTAGTTTTAAAATGTTATTTCAAATAATTTTGCAGTTTGTGATATGATAGACAGGATTTGTGTGCTGCCTGTTCCCCCAGGCTGCAGGACAGGTTTCAGTTCCATCTTCCCCCTCTCTCCACCTTAAGGCAAGATCACCTGTACTTGTCATATCTGATGGACACTTGTCTAATCTATTTTTTAAGACCTCCAGGGTCAGTCTCTCCATCCTCCCCAAGCAATCTATTCTAGTGCTTCCTTAGCCTCATTGTTCAGTAATTTTCCTTAATGTTTAACCTTAATCTTTCTTCCTTCAATTTAATCCTATTACTGCCTCTCCTCTGCCATGGGCATGGAAAATAGATTCCTCCCTGTTCTTTGCAGCAGCTTTTCATGTGTTTGACTCTCCAATGCCCTGACTTGTTTTCTTAAAGCTAAGCCACCCCAGTCCTCATTTCCCCAGAGGTCCCTGTGGTCTGTACCCCTGCAGTGACTCTCTTCATTGCACATGGGTGGTTTTTTTCTTTCTCCAAACATATTTCTCAAGTTTTAGTGCTGCATTTTTTTAGCTGAGGGAGCCTTGATGCTACAAGGTCTTGCAGAGTGGGAGAGCATTAAAGTGAGTGGGATGAGAGGTTAAAAAGCCCCACCTTTGTGCAAGTCTGTGGATGGATGTCCCCATCACTGCAGACGTCACAGACCTTTCACTCAGGCCAGTTGCAGAGCGGGGGGGGGGGGGAGTTTTACATTTTTCTCCTTTGTAAAATAGGTTTTAATTCCCGGGGTTCCTGGAGCAGCTCTAAAAGGGCAGCCAGAGATATTCTGCACCTTCCTGCTCCCAGTGGTCCCCACCCTCCATGCACATACCTCCTCATGCCATGCTGAGGTGTTATTTTCTGCCCTCTCCCACAGCCTGGGCATATGGACCTGGAGCAGAAACTTACGGGTATATGCAAATGTTTTAATGATGCTATTTGCATATCTGGAAGTGATTTACAAAACGCTGCACATGGAGTTGCTTAAAACTTGGCACCAACAGTTCGTGGAGGATCATGGCACAACACAACAGAAACTGAATTTCAGCTGGTTTTTGCCAGCTCGCGCACGGCGCTTTTGGCGACGGCTGAAGCGAGTCTGTCAATGAGGGGAGCGCCCGAGCCCTCCTAGGAGCTTCAGTCCTGCCCAGGGGCAAAACATCCCATCATGGACTGCCTTTCTCTGCTTTCCTGTCACTCCAGCACCAGCAGGCAGCTGCAGTTGGTCCTGGCGGTGGGAAATGCTCTCTTGGAAAGCCTCAGGAGTGCAGGAGGGTCCTGGGGCAGCCCAGGAGGAATATTCTGTCATAGAAGTGCAGAAGGGTTTGGGGTGGAAGGGACATTAAAGATCATCTTGTTCCAGCCCCTGCCATGGGCAGGGACACTTTCCACTATCCCAGGTTGCTCCAAGCCTTGTCCAACCTGTCCTTGGACACTTCCAGGGATGGGGCAGCCACAGCTGCTCTGAGCAGCCTGTGACAGAGCAGAATTTCCTCCTCACATTAATCTAAATTTATCTTCTTTCACTTTAAACCCATTTTCCCTTGTCTTTTATGCTGAGATCTACACTGCTTTTCCAGATTTTGTTTATTTATTTGTTTTCTCCTCCTGGGATATGCATTTCTAAGACTTGGAGATGCACTAAATTTAAATATTTGAGTTTGAATCCTTTTCAGAAACAAGTAGCATTTTACATTGATCTATACGATTTGGTTCTAGCTGGACCCTTTTACTAGAGCCCCTGGGTTATGAACCAAATGCACCTTTCCCATTTCTCTTTGTAAGAGCTGATAGTGTGAAGTATACATGCATTCCCTGAGGAAATGTTTTGTGTGATGGGGAGATGGCACAAATGAGCAGAGCCACCTAAGCCCTGAAGCATCATTTTCCTGTAGGAAGCCAGTTTGCACATCTTTGTGTTCACCTTTACATTTGCCACTTCTATTTCCTTTGCTTTCCTTTATTCTGGATTTTATGTTAGCAGTAATAAGAGGGAGGGCATTGGAACTTTTGCAGAGTGCTTAGAAAATACATGCTCTAGTCAAAAGAAAATCTGCTCTCAAGTTCCTGTATGTAGCTGTATCATAGGTGAATCCCAAAATAATTTGGCAGACCTGAGTTCAAGCACACAAAAATTTTGGAGGTTTTTTTGCAGATGAGAAGCTCCTTGCAGAAGGGGCTCCCATGAGTCCAGGTGAAGGAAGACTGGACACATTCCTGGAGTAAGAATCCACAGATTGCTGTTAAAAGAAGGAAATTGCACATGACTAAAACCAGAGTGAAGTAGTATTTAAGGGCAGAAGTTTTATTTGAGCTTGACCTATCATTGTTTGCTACCCAGGCATCTTCTTTTGTCTGGAGGTGGAGACAGACCCAGGGTGAGAAGGACTTTTGCCCAGTGCAGCCATTTCTAGGATTGTTTGTCTTCTTTGCCATCAGGTAGAAAATTCTGTGGCATCTAGGAGGAAAAGGAAGGAGAAATGCAACATCATTCTGAATAGCATATTTAGGTTCTCTGAGGGTAAACAAACCCTGTCTGCCCATGATGAAAATATCCCTTTCCCAAATGCCCTTGGTTGTGTGAGTGAAGGGCGTAGCTGAGGGCCCCTGCATATTAAATCACGAGTTTCTCACCTACTTATGTCAAGAAACAAGTGGTTACAGCAGATGAGGGAAGTGCAAGGAAACAGCAAGGCAGGATATCTTGCAGTGCACCAGCCTCTGAGCCACTGCCAAGCATTTTGTCAGCTTGGTAAGGAAAAAAATCCTAGAGGAATTTTAAAGAGAGAGAGCCCAGCTCAGGGCTGACTCCTGCAGCTGCTCAAGGCTGTTCTTCACAGAAATATTTACCTACTTCATCCTACTTACAGGGTTCAAAATACTTCATGTAATTCTGTGTCTATGGGATGGGATGCTATGGTGGGATACTAAAGGGCAAATATTTTCTCCACAAGGAAATAAAAATGTCCTGTTGCAAAAGACAAAC
This sequence comes from Prinia subflava, assembly GCF_021018805.1. Lineage (NCBI taxonomy): Eukaryota > Metazoa > Chordata > Aves > Passeriformes > Cisticolidae > Prinia > Prinia subflava. Next base: position 4,257,953 of record NC_086260.1, on the reverse strand, counting down.
TCATTCCCTAGATTGTCCCTGCTGCAGACAATGCACAGCTCCCATACCACTCACAGCATGTTTTGTTGCCATTCTGCTAACATTGCATGTACTTTATATTTTCTCTGCAATTGTATAAATAGCATATAGGAAGAGGGAGACTATTTAGGGAAAATACTAATTAAAATGAACAATGGAAAATAGGAGACCTTATGTTTCTAAAATTAGAGGCTGGTTATTCAGTAATAAATAGCCCTGTCATTATTAGTTTGTAGTCCCTCCTTTCTCTTGCCTGACACACACAATGTCGCTGTTATCCATGGTTTGCCTGTCTAAACATGGTTTCTTTCCAAAGCTCTACATTGTTTGTTAGCCCTTGTTAAAAAAGCTCCCCAGTTCTGGGCTTATCTGGGAAAAGAAAATAGGGAGAAATATTCTTTCTAAACAAAATGAATTTGATGAAGGAATAAAAAGAACGTTAACAAAGGTACTTTTCATGCGCTTCCTGCTGGATCTCGCTATTGGTCTCTGGTAATTTCAGAATCCTAGGAGCATGGGCCATGGTTTTATTTCCTAATAATTAGCAAGCATGTAGATGGGTTTGATGGCTTTGTTAAGAATGTGCTTGCTTAGCTTAAAGGGAAAGTTTGATTTGAATCGTGGAGCACAGTGAGTAATTGCTCTGTGCAGGCATGGCAGTGGCTGGGGCTGTGCTTTGAGAAAGGCAGAGAGGTTTGTGCCTGTGATGCCTCGAGAGGGCTGACCTGAAACAGAGACTGGACAGAGCTGGAGAATAAAGTAGAGATTTATTAAAAGGCTCCAGGATCCACCTTGGGCAGGACAAGAGCCTGGCCAGGGCTACACCCAAGGTGGACCCAAAATGGTCACAAAAGGGACAAACAGTCACGAGGTCTCACACTTTTATAAATTTTGGTCTATTTGCATATTGGGATTTAATTGTCCAATTATAGCTTCAGGTTATGAGGTCTTATCCTTCTTGTTCCTCCCTGCAGCCCCCCTCGTTTGTGCTTTGGGGCTGAAAGTTGTCCTTGGTGTGCAGCAGGAAAAGGATTTGTTTTGTGTCCCTGCTGTGTGCAGAGCTGAGTGAGCCTGAGTGTGAGCTCAGAGCTGCACCCCTGGGCAGAACAGAGTCTGAAATACATGAAAGATAAAACTTAAGGCATCACCTGTGTGAGGAATGACCCCAATGTGCTTTTCTAGCAAGGCCCCTTGCCAAGCCCGTGAGCAGCTTCAGAATTTGTACATCCCAAGCAAAAACACAGAGACAGGTGGAATTTATGGTGTTTTAGTGTACATAATGGATGGCATTTTTTGGCTGATGGATGCTGGATCCCTGACAACAAGCACTGACAGCAGAAATGTCCATTTGAGGGTGCAGTTAGGGCAGCTATGGATTACCTGAGCTTCTCACTTCCTGGAAAATCAACTCCTCCAGGAGGACCCATCATCACAAGGTTCACAAGTATTCAAAAGCCTGCTGGGCTTTTGAATACTCAGGAATTAATCTTACCCACACCAGGCCAGTCTTCTCTTGTTTCTTAGTGCTGAAATTGTGTTGCTCATCACTGGATTGTGTTTTGAATCTGTTTGAAAGATACTGGACTGAATGAAGTCACCTTGTGCTGTCATTGCCTCATTTCTGTGGTTGTCTGGAACAAAAAACCTTTGTGAAAGGTGAAAAAGGGATGTAGAAGGTGTAGGAATCTGTGTTGGCTCAAGGGACAGTAACAGGGGAAACAGAGAAAGGAAGAAAATAAAGTTCCCAGGGAAAAAGATAAATACAAAGGAGGAGGAGGAAAGGAAATGAACATGAACAGCCACAAAAAATCCAGTGCTGTCAGCTGAAAACTGGAGTGATTCTGTCATATTAATGGGATGGGAAATCATACCTCTATTGGCTTTCACTGCTGGAGCTGCGAGCAGCTGGTGTGGAAGGAAGGTGACTCGAGCACAAGTGAAACTATCTAAGGCTCTGTACACTTATTTGTAGAGTAAGAATGCAGTGAGGATTCATCTGTCATCATCATATCCTCTGTTGAATGCATTGCCCTTGGCAATGGGGACTAAATGGCTAATTTAGCTTTTTTGTTGTTCAGTAGCAAGATTTCTGTTCTTAGTTCCCTTAGCTGTGATTTTTTATCAGCAAAGAACAAACAAATCCCTGAATTAAAAACTGGGATTTAAGAAATGCATATTTTGGTTTCCAATGCTACTCATCTGCTGGCATTTAATGTATCAGTTGCAATTAGACTGCTTGCTAATTGTTTTTCTGGATCTACTCTTTCCAGCCATAATTGCATATTAAGGGGAGGTGGTGATAGTAGTCAGAGCTTTCTGTTCTGCTAAATGAGAAGAAACTGAGCAAAACTTCTGACAACCTTGAGCAATAAGTAAAGGAAATATCAGTGGACATTACCACCCACTTGATTCTCTGCATGGGGCCTGCTGTATGTCATGGTGCCAAACCCAGGTCTGTAGCAGAACAGATAAAGGGAAACCTACAGCTTTATACAAAACAACATATGGCCATGACACTTGAAGCAAGAGCACTAAAATAAATTTTTCTCTTGAAAAAAAAATAAAAATTAAAAGTGGTAATAGATTTAGCCATACGAACAAGTTCTTCCCAAAGACAAGTGTGAAAAACTCCTTATAATAGTTTATGTTGGGCTTAATTTATTTAAGTTGAGAGAGAAGAGCTGGCTTGACACTGCTCATACACTCCTGTGGATCTGGCAGTTTAGGTAGTCCCAGCGCAGTACTTTGGTCACTCAGTCATGCCCTGCTTTGCAGTTATAATTTGTAATATTCTATAATAAAATGGAGAAGTTAAGATACTGTGCACAGTGGCCATCAGCTCATATTTAAAGCCCTAAGTGAAGGAGCAGTAAAATCTTCTAGGAGTGTAAAACCCAGACAGCTTCCCCTAAACCTGTCTGTGGCAGCTCAGAGGGTGAACTTGAAACAAACAGCACATGGTGTGATATTGAACATTTTATGATCACGTGCTGAGTTTTGTAGACTAAAAACTCCATGGCAGTTTAGAAAAGAGGCACCAATCTGAGATAAGAGTTTCTGGGAATGGACTCCCCTGCCTTCACAGCACAGATTTCAAACCTGTGCTGAGCAGAAGCTGTTGCATTAGGGGAAAAAACCTGATTTTACATGGGTTTATCTTAAGTCCATCTGGTGAAAGTGTAGATCACTGGCTTATTGCAGTGCACTGACCAGAAGAATTGACCTTTTCCCTTCAGTGGGGCTCCAGGGTGGCCCTGTCCATGTTTGTCCCTGTGGATTATTGTCTCATTGGGCAAGGGCTGTTCCACACCGTGTCTGGGACCCTTCTGTTAAATCCTGTACAGAAACCCCCTGTGGGGTGTGAGTGGTGCTGAGCAGCCTCACCAGCCCATGCTCTTCCCCTTCTGACTAATTTTAAATAAGAGAAAAGGGAGGGAGGGGTATTAAAGTTACTGGGGAGGTGTGGTGGTTTTCAGAGTTAAGCAACACTGAAAAAAAAATACTTTCCCTTCATTTAGTATTTTAAAGAAGTAATAAGTAACACGGCAGGATATGATCACAATAATATGAAAAACTCTGAGGTATCTGAAGCTTTATTCTGTTGCCTCCTGCCTCTCCTGATCACTATAAGTCATGCATGAGATATTACTTTTACTGTACATAATTTCTGTTATCCTTTGAGATCCAATCACTCCCCCGATAAAGTGATTTTCTGACTTTTCCAGCCACGCTTACCCAGTTGTTTGTGTATGTGTTGATGTAATTTATCTGTTTATTATAATTCCAATAATGAGAAGAAAGTGAAATGCTATTATGAAGCTCAGCATGGTAATCAGTTTGTTGTTATTGCTGGCCATGACAATCCTTCTTAAGTCTCTGTTCTGTTAATGGCACACCTTAGATTTTTCTCAAGTTGGATGGGATTTAGCCATAACTTTAATGGAGACATGTGGTGGTAGAACAGGATACTTGAGTTTGTGAATAAGTTTACTCACATGAGTAGATCCACATATTTTAAGTGGGCATTTCCCACATAACTTAAGAATGGTAGTTTTTAAGGCATGGAGTTAGGGCTCTCATGCTGCCTCACAAAATCTGGACCTGGGCATTCTTTGTAAATAAGGTCATTAAAACTTACATCAGTGAGAAATAAACTTATATTTAGAGGAGCTTTCAGAAGAGAGAGAAGATGTATTTCTAAATCATGCATCTATACCAAACTAAATTAAACAGAACAATACATACTTCTAGGTTAATGGATATTTGCTGTTTGTAGTAAATACTTCCAAGAGAACCATCATAAAATTAGTTTTGTGACTTGCACATTAAAAGCAGTGGAAACAATTCCTCAGTCAGTGGGTAAACAGGTTTGCTAACATTGATGGGTACAAGCTAGGAAAAGTATTGAATTTTTTTTCTAATTAGCCTTTTTCCCTACAAAATTGCCTCTTCATAATTTCCCTCCATGTCCAGTGCATAAAGGTATCTGTGTATATGAATTCAATTTATATGCCAATGATGTTTCATACATTGTCTTGTCTGCATCTCATTACTGTCATTAATAAGCACTCCAATACATCTTGTTACAAGGTTAATTGGGACAAATCTAAAATACGTCCCCTTTTATACTGTAAATATGATATCTTCTGGCAGCACATTCCTGGTGGGTAGACACAAAAGTTAGGATGTCTTAAAGGTTCCTACAAAGTATCATAGCTGCATTCAGTGACTCCATTCAGCTGCAAGTAAAACTGTATGGAAAAATTGGCTGCATGTGACAGGATTGGGGTGACACATGCACTTTCCTAGGGCAGGATGGAATACAATTTTGTACACTACTCTGCTTTTGGTTTGGTTTTTGGCCACACTTGTGGGCCAAAATCCTTTTTATTATGTTATATGTGTTGGTCTTTTTACCAGCTGATTTCTGGTTTCGAGTGCATGGTTTGAAAAGTGTATCCCTTCACAAGGTTTAGCTTCATCCAGGTATGGCAAATAAAAAAAAAAGGGCATTTTTCAAGTAAAAGGTGTTTTCTCTGGGCAACAGATAAGAGCCTTGGTGTTTTCATACCAAAAATCATCTCATGTCCATATCTGCCAGTGTCAGCTAAGGTAACACACTGGAAAAAGTGCATGGGTCACATCTATGGCTTTACTCCACACCCAAGGGTTAAACTCAGGCTAATTGGGACTGAAATGTTCTCTGCTGTAGATGTGGCTCACTCTGCCAGACCCTGGATGCTTCACCTGATGAGCACAATTCACCTCACAGGTCTTGGGGCTTGGGTTTGTCCATTGACTACATTGAGCATGATGAGTTAAAAGTTTCCATACCATCTGTGAGTGGTGCTAGTGATGTTCCTTCCAGAAAGATTTATCTCCTGTACTGCAGATGAAATAAATTCCTCTCTAAAGATCTGGACTAAGGCTAATAACACCAACTAAATCCCTCCAAAAGAGGGCTGTCCTAGCCTTTGTTTCCTCTTTGCAGAGTTGAACTTCAGTGATTCTGTATCCCTTAGTCAGGAGATCACCCTGCCACAAATTTTTGATTATAAACACTACCAAACTGGAGACATGATCAGGAATCCTAAAGAAAGGGCTTTAGGCAATGGCCTGAAGCCCTGCAGCTCCAGCCTTTCCTGTGATGTTACAACACTGTGATTTATACTTATCTGAAGTTGAGACAAAATTTAATTTAGTCCACTATATACCTGGAAGAAAAATAGACTTCCATAATGCTGTTTCTGTGGGAGGCACAGAAACATCGTTCATGTTCCAAGCTGAGGAAGGAAAAAAGAGGACAAAACACTGGACAAGAAAGTGTGTATTAGAGAAAATGGTAAATTCCAGCTCCTCATTAGCACAGTAAGTCCATCCTTTTTCCACTGACATAGAATGTAAAGTTTCACATCCCCAAGCATGAGCTAAATAGCTTAGGCAGGCTGTGTACCATAGCCCCAGTTTAATTGATACAGTACTGTCACTTCAAACAAGCCATTTTAGTGGCATGTTATCTCTCTCTACTGTTGTTTGTTCCAGACCCTAGGCAACAATTAATTTTGTCATGCCAACAAATACTTCATTTGATTTCTAATGTACCATTGCCATAACAACTTGGATAAATATACCCTATAAAATCTATAGATAAGCTTTTTTAAAAGGCAGCTAGCTGATAAAAATCTGAATAAAACCCCAGCCAACTACCAAACAAAACCACAAAAAACACCCCATCACAGCCCCCCCATCCTGTAATTTGAGGTTGCTCAGTGGATGCTTTTATGTCACGACAGGAAAGGCTGTGACAGATACTATCATGCTGATGCCTTGGATCCTGGACTGTCCATGTGTGGTTTCAGTGACCAGTTTTGCAATGCAAAGCCACAGGATTCAGCTAAGGCCTGACCTGCTCTGATCCTGGTGTATACTAGACCTAAATAAAATTTTTCATTAGTGATACTGATGCAGAGATGCTTTGCTAAATAACTTCCTTAATTATATTTTTTTTTCTGTCTAAAGAGCCTAATGAAACTTGTATAAGTCTTATAGGAAATATCATAGCATTTTTGCATTAGAATCAGCCTTCAGTGACACTCTCTATAGCTAAAATTAAGTAAATGTTTTAACGAATTATACAGTTGTTATCGTGCTTGAAATTTCTCTAACTTGGCAAGTGCAAAACAAATAATGGGTATCAGAGATCTCATCCTGTGGAAATTATGTCTCAAACCAACCCCCAAATATGTCCTTTTATCTCTCAAAATCATCCAATGTACACATTCATCTGCCAGCCCTGTCCGGTGGTGAGGCAATCCATAGTGTATGGAGAATAACTCATTGTTTAAATTCACTCTCGCTGTGCAAGTTTCTTGAAAAATAAGTCTGACTTTATTCCTGTTGAAAACTGATGAAAAACATCCATATGAGGCATTTCACAAATGATTTTTGACTAATAACTTTATGCACTACAAATTTATTCCTGTTACTTTAAGAAGAAAAAACATTTTCTGAGCATTAAAAATCCACTATCATGTTTTTATGTTCAAAATCTCATACCTGATTTTTGGCAGGATAAATTCTTCAGAATCTGTTGTAGATGTTGAGATACTTACAGTTCTTTCTCCAAAACACTTTACTTTCCATCTTTTGTAGATACTGAGATACTTATAGTTCTTTCTCCAAAACACTTTACTTTCTATTTTTTCCCTTAGTGGCTAGAATGCCTAGGAGACAATACAACTATCAAATAGTCACTGATAGATATAAAAATATTTAAGAAGTGTTTGAGGAAGACACCCCTAGTCCATGTGTCTTTAGGTGTGTGCTGTTTTTTTAATCAAGTTTGCAGAAAGATTGGAAGGGAAAAGAAAGCCCCAAACTATCTTCTCTATGTTTTAAATCCCCTAAAATCAGACAGGATTCTTCAGTCCAGGGTTGGATGCTGCGTCATTCTGATCCTGGAGATGTCCCCATGTCCTGCAGAGGTCACATCTGGTGATGGAAATGCCACTTTCTTATTCTTGCTAAATAACTTCCTTAATTATATATTTTTTTTCCTAACCTAACCCTGTGTGTGACACACTGGTGGCCCCAGGGCAGGGAGGTCCCGATTTTCTCTCTCCTCTCTCCCTCTGGAGGGTTGTGCTGGTGCCAATGCAACAAGTGAGGCTCTGACACTTTCCTAACAATCCCTGTAGGGTCCCAAGATGTTCCATCTTCCAGGGCTGCCTCAGGAGCACTGCAGATAGTCCTTAAGCCTCAAGAAATGTTGCAAGATGCCAGACAAGTCCTCAATAATAGACCTTCCACATGTCCTCTGAGTCAGAAAGGCAAGGATGTGTTGAGGGCAGAGCACAACCACCTACAGAAAATATTTTAACATGTTAAAGGACTCAACAAAGAAAGAAAACCTCTTTACTGCTTTTCCTCAGGCTGCTGAAGCTCCAGGATGCCTGGTGGCATTGTCTGGGCTGAACTTTGGTGGCTGATGCTCTTCTTGAGACCTTACACTTCCTACTGTAGGAGAGGTGAAAATACCCACAGCAGTGGGGATCTGGGTAATGATGCAGTACGTAGAAAATCTTTATGACACAAGTTCCTGAAAGTGCTGGAGGGTGAAATAAAAGGAAACAGAAGGGGTGCAGGTTCTTTCTGCTGAAGATTTGATTCCCAGCTTGGTTCTGCTGCTGCAGAAATCAGGACCATGGTCCCATGGCCTCAATCTTAGAGTGGAGGGATTTGTTATAGATATTTAAAACTGGAAAAACAGAACTTTGCTGTCAGGATGAGTGTGGTGCTTTGGAAGCCAAAGGTGACCATGTGTGCTGCAGAGCAGGTGAGAAGAGATTGTATCCAAACAGATACATTTATCTTTAGAAAATAAGTAAAAAAATTCATTTTGCTTTGGCAAAATGAAAACTTTATCTCTGTTTCTGCCAGATTCTTCAACTGACTTTTTTTTAGATACTGCGTGACTCTGGTCCTCCCATTTTCCAGTGCAAACTGGAAGGAGCTCCTAAGCTGCTGTAGCACTGGTGGAAGTGGGAATGCAGGCAGACTGAAAGGAGGTTTTTCTGTCACTCTCAGATGTACACTTCTGTTACTGAGGTTTCTTATCAGAAAATGCACAATAGCACTCGAGTGTACGAAAACGAGCGCTCCCACCAAATGTCAGTCACTGCTGATAACAGGAGTTCAGTAGCAAAAACAAGATGTTAGAGCTTGTTTATCTTCTGGCTGCATTGTAACAGTCCCTTCTGAAGCACAGACCTGCAGCCAGACAGGCCCTTGCAGCTGCCCTGTGACACACAGGAGAGGTTGGGTTTGTGTTCCAGGGAAATCCAGAAGAGCAGGGGAGGTGGCAGTGGCCCACCCAGGAGGAGTCAGGGACAGTGGTGTTGTCTGTTCATCTGTCCAAGCACAAATGTCCTCATCTGGGAGACTCTTCCCTGTCCCTTCAAAGGACCAGAGGACCATTTTGTACCCAGTGGCACCATAAGGCAACTGGGCATAAGGCATTCTACTTTGAGAATTTTGAAAGCAATTTTTTAAAAAAAAATCTTTTTTCAAAGCAACCCTCACCCAAAGGCTGGAGGGAGCTGGGCTGTTTGCCCTTGCATGGCCAGAGGTGGGAAAAGCACCATAAATGGGAACATCTGCAAGCTGCATCCAGTAATGGACTCAAGTACTTAACAGGTGATAGAAGCAGTTGTTTAAAGTATTATAACATAAAAATCCAACTCCCCTTCTGCCTGATGCAGAAAGCTGGGTGCTGTGAGGAGCCAGTTTTGCCTCTGCAGACACCAAGAGCTGACCCAACCTTGATGGACCCAAGGATTTCCATGTGTGCTCCTGGGAGAATGCCACACAGACAGGTCAAACACTGTCTGTGGCACAGTCAGGAAAGTCTGTCTTTGCTGAGTATAGTTGGGAATTGCGTTGGATTTATCATCCTACCTGTGAGCATTTGTTTGCAAATCATTTTACAGAGTCAGTGCGTTGGTTTGCAGCAGAGCAGTGAGTCACAGCACAAGCTGGCACTGGCAAAACCTCTCCATGCTGATGAGCTACACCCAGGAAATGTGTCCTCTGCCTGGGGGAACTGCACCTCAGCCATCCTCCCCTGCAGCTTGTCACATCCTCGGTGTGCTGGCAGGGAGGGCAATGTGGGACAGGTCACACCTGGGCAGAGCTGGAGGTGCTTCCCAAGTGTCATCTCCAGCACAGGGAGGCAACAGCAGCATCCCCTCACCTTGTCTGGCAGTTTTGGGTGATGAACCCGGGCTGCTCTGTTAATATTTCCTTTAGGAGGAACTGGTGTGCCTCCAAGTGATGCTGGGTCAGTGTTCCTGGAGCAGTTTGGAGGTGCAGCAATGCTGAGCAGTGTCCCTGGCACTGCCCCATCCTTGGGGCTCAGTTGTCATGTCCCTGTGGACATCAGGAAGAGTGGCTGGTGCTCTGCTCCCTCGTGTTCATTTTGCAGGTTGGCTCATAATGCTCTTAATGTAAGGCTCATAATGCTATTTAAAAATCACTTTTCAAGGAAACAAATGTTCTTTCTGTGAACTGACTGCACGTGTTTATGTAGCAGATAGATTAATATGAGGGGGATCTTTTCACCACCCAGTGAATTACAATACTAAGATAAGTGATGTTATCTTTTAAGGCAAATGTTTTTGTGTACTAATACCTTATCAGACATTATACCAGCAAAAAAAAAAAGTTCCTTTTCTGAGGCTGATAATACAAAGCCTTATGCATGTGCCTGTCTTGAGTGTTGCTTAAGAACAGTGAAACAATGAAGGCATTTGAAGACTATTAGCACAAAATGAGCTCAGCCATTGATTTTATTTCACTTAGTGTTTTAAAGCGGGTTGTGTGCCTGCTTCCCACAGCGCATATTTGATGCCTGTGATGCACGTTTGCAAGTGGTTTGGTTTGAATCCTGAGGAGATAAATGCACTGGGGATCCCACTCTGCAGCAGTTGTGATGTTCTCCCCCAGTGATCAGGCTGGGCTGGGTGAGGGCGGGTTCCTAATGCCAATTGAAACAGCATTTCAGCTTCATCAGTGAGCAAAATCCCACACTTGTCACTCAGAGAGGCAGCCTGGAAAATGTGGGATATCTTCTTTTGCATCAGGTTTAACAACCCACTCTTGCAAGTGGAATTTGCACCCCAGAAGAGTGTTTGGAGATTCATGGTCTAAAGGGGTACCACAGTATGAAATACAAATCTACTGCTTTTTTATTGTGAAAACAACAAGTAATAGAGTTGTGCAAGTATCAGCTAGTTTAGGCTATCCTTATGTTGACATTTTTATGAAACACTTTAGAGGTATTTTTCTATGAGTACCCATAATGGTTTTTGTACATGTGAATTAATCATATGGGTTAGTACCATTATCACAAATTACTTGTGGAAATCTGTAGCAAGAAAACTGAACTGAATATGGGCAGGCAATATTGCTAATAGCATTTAAATTTATGTGGCAAATTTACTAACATGATGTCGAAAAAATATACAGTATCTAATTAGAGAAAAAAATCCTTCACTTCACAAGCATTTTATTTTATGCAGCAAGGACTGTCATTCCTCCTGTGAAGTTTATGTTGGTTGAAAGCATAAATTTTGCTGATATATATACAGGTTTCTGTTCCCAGTGGTGAACACTGTTACATTTAGAAAATTGACAAAATCAATGGCAGTAAACCAAAGATCAATTTAAATTTCACATTTAGCTACTTGTTTTAGAGTTTCTCTGAAATTTACAGTCACTAACATGTTTTATGCTTAGAAGAAATAGATGAATACAGCTGCTGCCCATTTGTACCAATTGTTTCCTAAATCTGTGAACTGAAAATACATAAATGCACATATAAAATTACACATATGATATAAGAGACATAACACCACTTCTCTGCCATATAATTCTTTGCAGTTTTTTTCCTTATCTGTTGAAAGCATTAGAGAATGGCCACTAATAAGTGTTATAAAAGTAATGAATAGTAATTGTTTTAGATACTCAAGCTTTCGAAGCTGTTAATTTACTCTTCCATTCTGCAATAGTTGTCACTCTAAAATCAGGTCACTATAGAGGTAAGAATCTATAAATATAGTGCCTGTGTCATATCCCATCATCTCCAAAAGGATCATGCTCTCTGTCTGTTTAAAAGGTTTACATATTCCTTATAATACATGTATGATAAATTAAGCACTCTTTTCTGGGTCCCTTTAAATGGAAGAAATTGAAAACACAATAATGATATAATTAATTACGGTCTTATACGTGCAGAAAAATTACACCTTTTTCGATTAGTGTGAAATATAAGTGTCAAATCAGTAATAAAATCCTGATCAATAAAACAATAATAACGATGTTGTTAAAAGCAGACCTAGAAAGGTGTTCATGGCAACGTGTTTTAGGGGTTAGAAACCCTTTTAAAATAAACGGATTTCATCTTTACACTGTGTCATCTAAATCATTACAATGTTTGTGTATACAATTATCATCAGACGATAAATTGCAGCTATTGAATGGATTAAGTTTGAACTGTTTGACCTCATAAATCTGGGTTTGTCATAGCTTCAGCAAATGCTTGTGTAACAATCAGTTGATTACATGGCAGAGCAGATGTATGTATGTTAACTGGAAAATATGAAAGGATCAGGGTAATTCAAAGTTCATTGGAAGAAGTTTATAAATGTCTGACAATATCATGTTAACACGTTCTCCATATACCTTTCTAGTTGGTATTTTTTTCTATTCTGTTTTTTTCTCCTATTTTGCTGTGGGATTTATTGTTAATAGAAAAAAAATCATAAAACTAAAATGAAAGTCTTGAAATATTTGGAAGAGAATTTAATGGAGCAGTGAAATATTTTGGCAGGATCTAGCGAGACATATTCTGAAAACATCATTAAAAATGGACCAAATAGCAATCATGAGTAAATAGCATTTTGGAAAAAAACAGACACACATACTTGAAGTGGAAAAATGGCATGAGAAAGCACGAGACACTTTACAAAAGAGGAGCTATGGATTTCTGCAGGATTATTTTAATCTATGGGTCATATCCCACAGATTATGGATCTGTCTGATGTGGTTCACCTGAAATGAGCATGGGCAGAAAATGAAGGTGAGACCAGGACTTTCACTCCAAATTTTTCTTTTTGTGTTGGGAAAACAGTCTTCTGTTCAGTAGTACTGATAATCAAGAGATGGGAGCAGATAAAAATAGTTAATATTACACCCTAACACTTGTAGCTATGCCAAAATAAGTTATTGGACCAATTTTTTAAAAAACTGAATGCTTTTACACAAAGTTTCCCTGTGCACACAAAAACTGTGTCTCTGCCTCTGGCTTTTCATAAGAAAAGAAACAATCACATCTTTGAATACTTACATGTAAATAAAGCTCAAGTTATTGCATATGATGAAATATTTTCTAGGCTGGCATCAGTTTGTGAAATCAGCTCAAAAATTATGATAACATGAGAGTTTCTCAGAATCCCACCAGTACTAAAGGCAGGTTGGACTGATTTTGGAAAAAATGCTAAGCTGTAACAAAGCAATTGAATCTCTGTGCACATCTGGGTCAAAATTGCTAAGTGATTTTTGGCCATTTTAATAGTACCTTAGATTTGACAAAGAAAAAGTATTTATTATTTAATTTAAAAACTTAAATACATTTTCAAGGTCAAATTTAGCTTCCTTTGATGTTAATATTTTTAAGGAATCTCATGTTCAAATCAAACCTTTCTATGGTAAAATATTTGAATAAACCCAGAAGAAACTTTCTTTTTTGTTGTTTTCATTTAAGTGTTAAATTATTTACTTTTGGCTCCCACATGAGAATGATTCTTTTCCCCCCTAACTTCTTAGCTGACTAATGTAATGTAAAAAAACCCAGCTCTTTGAATAAGAAGAGACATGTTCAGAGTGCACACCCACCAAAAGGTATGTGTAGTGTAAGTGCATTCTGTGCTATCCACGTCTCTTCCTATTTTTGTTCAGAATGCCTTTGAAAAAAGGTTTTCCTCTTTGTGAGAAATACCGTGCTTAACAAGTGTCACTTGAAATTACTATTTTTATATGCTCCTGTGAGAAATATTTGCCAGTAGTGCAATCGTGCTGCTCTTTTTGAGCAGGTCTGCTCTGCCCAGGCTTCAGATCAGGGACTTGAAGGTTGGTGTGGGGACAGCTTTTATGTCAAAACATGCCTTTTATTGTGAAAACCTTCAAAATCCAGCCAGGTTATACACTGACAGAAATTGCAGTTTGCACTTGAGCGACAAAGACTTTGATATTTAGCAGCTCAGATTTCCATATGTTCTGTCCTTGTGGAACACAGGCAGAGCCGCTGCCCCAGTGCTGAGCTGAACCCATCCATCCCTCCCCAGCTCTGGGGCAGCTGCACCCCCAGACTAAATCAGAATACATTCCCATAGCTGTTCCTAAATGGATTTAATTTATTGGTGAAATATCAATGGTAATTAAGAACTAATTTTAAAAAATGTTAATGTAGAAGTCTTACTGTAGAAATTTTCTTTTGTCATTTATGGTTCCTACTGTGTCTTTGAGGAAGATCCTTAGGATGTAAATTGTAATTACTCCACGAAAATCAGTTAAGTGACACTTGTCACCACTGGAGGAAACTGGTCCCAAATAAAACCTTGACAGATGTAACAGGAACCACTGTACTGGGAAATCTCCCTGTTGTTGGTATGGGCGTCAGTGTGAAGTCCCTTCCAAAATACCTGGGATTAGATTCTTTGTATGCTTAATATTTCTTTCTACCTTCAGCCCTGTGGCTGTGAAGGGGTTAATTTGGAAGGCATTACAAAGTCATTTCTCTATAGCTGTTGAAGTAGAAGTCTGCTTGAATTTGTGCCACTCCTCCCCATTTAAAAATGAAAAAATAAACTGTCACAGAGATAATGTTGTGGTATCACTTGAGTTGCCAGTGAACAATAGTCTATATCATAAGAAAAAATATACATATTTTGCCACAAGCCTCTGATCAGTAGACACTCTACACAGAATGAGCATAGCAACTACATTATCTTTCACCCTGAGGTTGAGGTCATTGTCAAGGATTTGAGGACAAGCTTGTATTGCAGCTGCCTGCATTTAGAGCTGTCAGGGCTTAGAAAAACCCGCCTGATGGACACGTTCTTGTTTTGTATTAATTTTTTTTAAAGCCCTGCAATCCTGTGGGAGATTTAATTAAGACCAAGTGTGGAAATCTCCAGGAAAAGGATAGCACCTTTAAGTACCTGCAGTTGCTTTTCATTCCGGTCCCGCGAACTCCTACAACCGAATTTAGCGTAAGAGAAAGCAAAAGACTAATGAACAGCACCTACTCTCCAGAGCAGCTCCCCATTCTTTGCTGAAAGGCAAAAAAAAGCTGGCTAGACGTCCAGCTTTGGAGGGGCTTGTTTCATGGATATTCAGATCTCAACAAAACAGCTCGCTGGAGCCCTTAACTGTATTACAATTGGCCTCTTAATGAACAGATGAACTTTTCTTTTCACCGTTTCAAGTCTGTTATCCAAGACTAAAGGGTAGCATGGCTATTTCATTTCTGACCTGCCTAACATATAATTAGAAGGTTCCTGGAGGTACTTATAATTGAATTATGGGTTGTTTCATGAGCATTCTTCCTAGTAGGTAGGGATGTAAAAAGCAAAGCTCATCTGGAATGCATGCAGGGAAAGCAGATGATTTAGTAGGTCTGTATATTGCCTGAAATATTAGATTACAAGTATGAGTCAAAAAAATCCACTGGTTAAAATTTATTTTTATTAGGAAAATTATCCTAAGTCTAAAGCACCAATTTCTGTGACAGTATAACTGGATACAGCTCGATTGATTTTAGTGAAGCTCTACTCATTTATACCTACCTCAGGTTAGAGAAGGGTCCAGTGAATTAGTCCCAGTCACATATTTTTCAGACATGAAACATTCAGCTAATCTCTTGGAGCCCTGTAATTGGCTAACATAAAACATTACTGGATGATTAAAATTACAGTTGACTTTCAGATTTGTTGTCAAGTAGATTTGAAATGTGGGGAAATAACTTAAAGAGTCTCTCTTGCTCTCCCTCTCCCATGTTTATGGATTGATTGTCAGATGCACAGCCCTTGTAGGGGAGCAACTCATGATTGCTCTCAGCAATACATGTCCTTCACCTCCTGTGGAAACTGCTGCTCTCAGTGCATGGACAGGATTATTTAGATAAATGTCAGCTTGGAAAATACAGGAGTATTAGTAGAGGGGAAGGACAGCACCTTTCAGATATGACCAGCATTGTCCTCTGCCTCCTTGTGGATTTAGTTTTGGTGGAGCTCCCAGCTCCTCTCTTTTAAAATGTTGCCAAGCAAAAATTTTCACTATCTGTACTTTGACTATAGATAGCTAAATAACAGCCTATTTCATCTTGTCAGGGATGCTTTTGGAGCAGGAACACTTAACTGTTCAGACATCAAGAATACCTGCCAAATAGCCTTGATTTGTTTAAAACAAAACCAAAAATTCCCTCCACTTTAATCTAAATATGAACTTGTCTTTTCTCATCCAACTCCCTTTTAGTATATATGTGCTATTTTGCCCAAGATATAAATTGGGCAAAAGACTGAAAAAACCCCACATAAATCAGAATGTTCCCCTTCCCTGGCAATCTCCGCATAAACGTGGAGAAGGGGGGAGGGTTGAGAAGTAAAAACATTGACCTTTCCAGTTGCAGAAGAGGCAAAATTAAGTTCTGAGGTCACAATGTGCTGCATGATGGAATAAGGGTTAAGGAGCCACTCCCTACATCATTACCTGTGTGCTGGGAGCCATCGTGATGGCTATTTGCATTCTCTCATTTAGAAACAGGCCAGTCTTAGTCTTTAATTTAGAATGTCATCTTTCATGAATTTGTAAATGATAGCAAGAAAGCCTTTCTGTAATCTGTATTAAACCATTTGATTGGTGGGGGGAAATCTGATTTTGTGAAGCTGATAACTATTTCAGCTACCTTCTAGTCCAGTTGCAGAGGAAGAACAGTATTGGTTTTATTTTATCTATGGTACATTCTTCACAGGTAGCTTTATCCCACCTTACCTTTTAAACTAAGGGCATATTGTTAACCTTGGCATGCTGAGGTTACTATGCTGCAAGTAAAGACTATTAAAAATATATCTGTCATCTTCAAGTATAACAACCTGTGAATGTTTAAGAATCTTCAAATAGTTTCTGATCTGTTTCCTAATAAAGCACTGAATAACAATAATAAATGCACCGTGCACGAATCCAGCAGAATCATCTTAATAAGTAGTGTAAGCAAAGAAAATAGAATCTGGGAACCCTTTCCTGGCATCAAAAGTCATAAATCTGTTTGTATTGTTCCCTTCTGGGGATCCCATTTACTGAACAGCCTTGTTGACATTGACTGTTCCCACACCTTCTATAATCAATATTTTAAATCTGAAACTAAATGCAGAGTGGAGTTATAGACATTTCCTCCTCAACTGACACCACATCCACTTTCTGAAAGAACAGAAATCAAATGCACCCCTTTATTTTAGTGAGTACATTACACTACCAAGCCAGGAGCAGGTGTCCAGCAGTACTTTCCATAAAGTGTACCAAAGACAATGTGGAGAAAAAAGTAACAATGCAAAGTAGATAAAGAGGAATATGAAATGGTAGAAGAGTAGAGGTCTTGCATCATGTGCAGCGTCAAGATCACAAATAGAGCAATGCACCCTATTCTCGGATCCATACCTCCAAGGGGATGGGAAATACCCATGAGATTCCAAGCAGAATCTCTTTTTTCCATGAGAAATGATGGAGCTTTTTCTATTCCATGTTTTTGGGCACATTTGTATGTCCAATGGACTTTCAAAGGAGAAGTGGTCCTCATCGGTGCAGCACAAGGAAGATACACAATCATAATTCTCCTTGACATACCTTGCTCCTGTTTTTTGACCTATTTATGGTGATTGCACTGGAAAGGAACTGGTTTTCAGTCACTCATCTTCAGCACTTTTCTCCATATTAGTGGTATTTAGGGTACTTTTGGAGGAGCCCACTGCTCCTGCCTGGCTCGTGTTCTCACTCTTTAAATTTTACCAAGAAACCTCCCTTTGGCATCTGAGAAAACCCCAAATCACAATTTTATATTCTTATTAAAATCAGCCATGTTATCACTATTTCTTTATCCTTTAAGTCACTGTTAAGGAGTGGATTGTTATTGCCATTTCCTGCTCTCATTAGAGTCTTTGTCATAAGAATCTCATGGTCCTGGACTGGTCAGTAAGAGGTCTGCATCAAAGAGGTTTGCATCTTTTGAAAAATGGACAGAGGAGGCTTTGTTTTGTTGTTAAAAATGTGGGTTTTTTCCTTTTTTGAAAAGCAAAACACTAATTCATTCTTATAGCAATCATGTTAGAAAAAAGATGAAACATTGCCAAGAAACTATTTTCTTATAAACATCGTAATTCACATCTCCTCATTCCCTCTTCAATTTCTCTTCTTGCTGCAAACATCTAGACATTCCCTGTCAGAACATGCAAGTCTTTGCTTATGTCTTATTTCTTCAAATGATTCAAAATGTGCACTCATTAAAATACTGAGATCCTCTATTGAGTATTTACTGTTTTTCCTACTGCTGCGTGATGTTTTGGCAGCTCTCAAAGAGTTTGATTCTGTTATTGTGAGAAAACATCACCTTTGTCTACAGGAACAAACTCTAAACACCTGATCCCTGGCTCCAGCACTGCTGTAAAGAGCCACCAGCTGCCCAAAATTGCCTTGCTGAGTGAAAATCTCTCATGCAACAAAAAGGAAACCACAAGTTCCTTCGTTCCCTTTTGTCATTAATGTTGTACCTTGTTCTCATCCAAGTGGAGATTTACAATATATTGAGCGTTTTGGAAGTCAAGATTGTGCTGTGATAAAGCTTTTGCTAGTTTTAGATATAGGTGACATCCCCATTTTACTCATCTATGAAATATTTAATTGCTGCTTGTAACACAGACAAGGCATAAAAAAGTTCCAGGAAACTTTCTGTGCCAGTTTCTGTTGTTTTTTTCTTTTCCTGAATGAAGCATAATATATTTGGGGGTCAATCTGTGGCATTTGCCATATTTCATAGAGAGAGATGCCTGTAGGGCAGCAGGCCCTGGTGACTCTTGGAGATTTAATTCAGTGCCCTGTGATTTGAGTGTTGGCTGTGTGGGAGACTGCCAGCACATGTGCAAGAGGCAGTGTTTTTATAAGGTGCAGGGAGACTCCTCAGTGCTCAAGAGTGAGCTTCTCAAATGAGTTTTGAAGAGGGTGTTGAGGAACTGATCAGCAAGAGGTAGTTTACCACGACTGCATGCACTAAGAAATGTAATTTCTGTTTGACAAAGACATTTAGAAGACCATAAGAAAACTTTCAGATGCATCAAGTTGGTCACTCACACTTGGAAGTTTTCAATACCATGGCTTTAATATTTATAGTGCCCTAAGCTGAAACCAGCATCATTTCAATGATGCAGCAGCCATACAAAGCAATGAAGTTGCTTCATCCATTTTACTGCTTTTAATTTCTGTGTAAGCACTTCTTAGCCTTGTAGACTCTGGACATGCCAGTCAGCCATGCTCTGTGGTTTCACTGGCTCTTAATTAACCTGATAGTCTCTCAGTATTACCTTTTCAGTCTCTGTAATATTAATTTAGTGTTACTGTTAGGCCAGTAATAAAACTGCAATTCTCTCTTTCTAACTGGGAAAGTTTGCTATTCTGTATTTTATTCAGGGTTCTCATCTGTAGCTTAGATTTCTCTCTACTTCTTGTTGCTTTATTTAAGAAATTACTATCCTTTCCGTTTCCACTCACTGCCTCTCTCCTTATTATTTCTTTCTGGCTCAGTGCATTTACCTGCCAGCTGCTTTCCTCTGAATTTTTTCAGCTTCCTTTGTATTCTTTCTCCACCCATCACCCAGTATAATAATATATCCTGTTGCAGCAAATGTGTCTGATCCCGTGCACGGTAGTTAATCTGTGAATTTCCTTGAGGTTTTTCATGTACGATTTGCTCTGCACATGCCACTGTAAAATTATATTTTAATTCGTTAAAACCTCCGATAGCTATTAATATTTAAATCAAATCAAGTTAAATGGCTATGTTTCTCAAATCAAAGCCTGTATATTGAAGGAGACTGCAAAGACTGTTATTGTCTCGTTGAGGGCTCACAGAAAGTTTTCAGCCTTCTCAGAGAAGCCATCAGTATTCATTTTTGATGCTGAGCCTTATGAATCCTTATGTTTATAACACTCCTCAACTGGAATAAATCTTCCAGCTGATTATCACAGCATTTGGCACAGTGCCACAAGCAGTTCTGGGAACAGTATTCAATCAATGTGTAAACTAGTGAAATGCCAGGAACTTTTGAAAGACCATGAAGGATGATTAGCTAGTAAAGAATAAACAATGTTCCAACGTTGAGTGCAGCTACCAGCTAACGCAGGGCTGAGGAGAATTTTCCATGATTTAAAATGAATATATAACACATAATTTAGGCAGGTATTTATGTTTTGTTATTTCACACTCTGACGTTTATTTAATCAAAGCCAGGTATACAGGGGTAAGATTTTAAAAGAAATAAACACTTTGATTGTACTGTAGTATGTCTGTGTTACCAGCCATTCACTCATCCTTTATTTATAGTTAAATGGGAAGCTAATGGAATATAAAAAGTGAAGGTTGAACAAAATAATTTTATCATCTTCAAGAACTAACATAATAAGAAAATCTTTTCTAGTCTTACTGGAACAGTCATGCCTTAGATTGTTGCCCTTTATACTAAGTTTTGGTGCTTGATTTTATTCATATAACAAGAATGCCTCCTTTCTAAGAAGTTAATAGCACTTGTACTATTGGGGAAAAGGATTTTTCTGTCTATGTATGTTTGAAAGAACTGAGTTTTAAAGCAGTAACAGACTTCTGCATTTCCCTCAGAATTTAGTGCTCTTCTGAAGTGCTCACCTAAATCCTAAAAACCAAAATAATCCCTGCATCTCAGAGGACAGAGTTAGCCCTATATACTTATAAGCTAAAGCTCTAGGTTCCACAGCTTGCAGATTATATACAGTGATGCCTTTCATTTAGCTATGCTCATTCCAGTGTCAATGGGATCCGTGGGGGTTAATTAAGGGTAGTTTATAATCTTTAGGAGATCCTAAATATTCCCTTAAATTTAATAACCAGTCTTGTATGCAGAGCTCAACAGCTGAGACATGCAACCTCTCTCTCCTAGAGCACCCTTTCTATATATAAAGGTATTTCTCAGATGCTGCACCAAACTTTGGCTCCCTGTTTACTAGTCAGGCATAGCAAGAGCGAGGTTGAAGCTCGGAGCCCAAAGTATTTTTATATTATTTGAAAGAGCAACGTTAAGTAGGCAAAGTATGTGCTGACAGCCTCTCAGACACACTGTGGTAGCACAGAGTCAGTCTGTTGCTGCATCCTGCCTACTGTTTGGTGCATAAAAATAATATCTGCCTTGTGTGTGACAAGAAGGTGTCGGGATATTCTCTTGGTGAGGCTGGGGACCAGAGATGTCTATATGCTTCATGTTATGTCGTTACATTTATTGACAACTGTAAATATAATACAGCTGAACTCTGCCATGCTACAGGAAAAAATATGTAGGCTCTCATTCCTCTCACAATAGCATTTAGTTCTTTAAGTCCAAAAACTGCACGGGGTCATGCACTGGGTTTATTAGATCTCGTAGTTTTATACTTCTGTACCCAGAAGTTCAGGTCAGCTGTGTGGTTTTTCCCATGATCTCATTATGTGTGTCAGCAACAGAAATGCATACAAAAGCGAAATCTTTGAAAAATATTTGGATAATAGAAGAGTTCATGTTTTCTATTCTCAGAGAGAATTTGTAGTCGTCTTTTGAGCAGTGCTTTACAGTAGTTACACTATATTCCAAGTGGGAATAAATACATGTTTTCTAAGGACAAGAGTAATATTATGACAGAAAACATAATAAAACATTGAATTGGCAAGATGCAACAAAATAGGGGTAAAAAGAGGACTGTTCAGTCTGGTTTGAAATCTCAAATATATGTCTGTGCAGAGATGTTATAAAATAAGAAAGTAACGTAAATTGCAAGTGTGTGACGTACACAGAACTGATACCCTCCAACAAATAAGATGTTTTGCTATGTATATCCCTTTTTGAAACATCTGCCTGTATTATTTATATGCAGAAGTGCCCTATCTCACTTTTTTTTCTTCAGACTAAGTCCTTGTGCATGTAGGATTTGTACTGTTATACATTATTGAGGTGTTACAATGAGATGAGAGAGGGGAGCAGGAAAGTGATGGGGGTGGTGTGCAGGGTGTTTGTGTAGGAGAGGCAAAGGGAAGGTTTGGCAGTGGGCAAAACAGACTTAAAAAGAACACTGGTATTTTAAGCTACATCAGTGTATACCTTTAACACTAGGTTTTCTTTTTCTAATGGATTTGACTTTTTTAATCTGTGAAGAAGGTTAAAAGTGGTATCTTTGTTGAATCGCCACTGTATATCTAATGCTTGGAGGTTTTTTCCCCTCATGATGTGGAAATGGTTTCAATTCCTTTTAATATTCATTTAATGTCAGTGCAATATATATTGCCACCTTACTTACTGCATTAGTAAAAAATGTGCTTATGTGCTATGATTCTCTTATGATAGAAACATAAAATCTTGGAAGGATCAAAGTCCACCAACATTCACCCTCCTGCAACAGCAGGAAATTGATCGTGCGAGAGATGCTCAGCTAATGCTAACAGATTATTATTATTTATTACAGCACTAACAGCAGGGGGGTGCATTAGACACCAGGAGGAAGATGAGGTCCTTGTCCTGGAGTGCCTTCAATCTCCAGGGTGATCTTACACTTAACTAGATGACCAACAATATACACATGAAATCTTTCTAGCTCGCATATTTAAGTATTTTCCTTTTCTTACATACAAGGCATTCCTGCATGGTCCTCAGCACTAATTAAAGTTAATGTTTCTGCTCTGCATCACAGAGAATGTGAATACATAAAGGGGAAAGGATCAAACTCCTCCAGTGCCTTCTGATTGTATGGAAGGTTTATTAAAAAAACACCACCCCTTTTCACTAGGTGCCTCTTATTTCCCTGCACTGTATTTCCCACTTAATATTTTACAGCCAGCAAAAGCTATACATTGTTTTGCAGCCTTATTAAAACAAAGATCTAACTGACCACAGTGAAATTCCCGAAAGGCACCACTGTTGGGCCAGAGTCTACAGAGGCAGTTATATAAACCAGCTCAGAAAAAGGACATATATTATACTCTGTCATGTATATGTTAGGGTTACTCAAATGGCAAATTCTGGTCTAAATCCAAACTAACGTAAGTTTTGCCCAGACCTCCCTAAGACTTCACTCGTTTAACCCTTCTGTGTTTGTGTGTTTGCTTCCAGTGTACCAAGGAGGTCTTGCAGAGCATCCCCAGCATTTCTGGCTGTGCTGCTGAGGTCTGTCAGGGCAGGAGCTGGCATCTTGTTCTCTGCAGTAAAATCATGCAGAGGTATCAGCAGATAAGTTCACTCCTCAGTAAAATTATTCAGCAGATTTCATTACGAGTGTGGCAGCTCTGTTAATCTGCATTGCCTATAAATGTATGGTTTTGTTGCGTGTTGTTGGATGTTGTAATGGCTTCCATTTGTGAAACATCTTTTTTCAGAAGTCCCGGAAATGCTAGCAAATGTGAATAATTTAAATCTCTCAGTTTTGGACACATGAAGCTTAGAGATTGCCAATTCTTTTTCAGATACCGATGAGAGAGGAATGTAAATCCCTCGTTCAGATCATTTTTGGGTTTGGGTTTGGCTGTGCCTCTTGCTGGGTTTTTATCCTGCTAGTTATAAAGCAGTCCCACCAGCAGATTGATGCAGTGGGGCTGGTGGACCATTTCTTGACCCTCACAGTCACGTCCCAGCCACTGATCCGTTTCTCACATTTCTGATCCAGGAATTTTATCCTGATGACAGTCATGGACTACTGAGTCCTGGCTGT
Organism: Prinia subflava; assembly: GCF_021018805.1. NCBI lineage: Eukaryota > Metazoa > Chordata > Aves > Passeriformes > Cisticolidae > Prinia > Prinia subflava. Next base: position 4,234,355 of record NC_086260.1, on the reverse strand, counting down.
GGACATCAGGGCTCTGAAATGGACTTCTACTTCCCATATAATCCACAGTCAAAACCTCTTGTCACCCAAGTTATATTTCCTGGGTTTAAAAGCAAAAAATAGGCAAACACAACAAAATAACAACATGCAAAATATATTGATAATGAGAACAAGTTTATAATTACTGAATGCAGAGGGACATATCAAAGCAGTGTTCTTCAAACAGGATATTATTTTGTAATTAAATACAACTTCAAAAGAAAAAAGCTAAAGACATGATCATTATAATGTGCATTAAGTGCAGTTGAAACACCATTTGAGTAAAACAATGCTGGGTAACAAGGAGGAGAATTTATAGAGAAGGAAAAATTGAAATCATTCTGTGTTAAGAGAAGCAGGCCAAATTATATTTGGAGAATTATGTTTTCTTAACATCTCTGTTATAAAATTATTCCCTGCATTATTTATTCTACAAGCCTTAATTAATAAATATTAGGTGAGTGATTTTTACAAAAGAGCAGGCGCTTGGTGGAACGTATTCCGAGCTGGCCTGGTTCATACTTATCATAAAAATGAAAACCAGTGGAGCATAAAGAACTTACAAAAAGGCAGCATTACTGTGGATTTAGTGCAGTTGGTGTTTGATACACTGAGTTGTATTCATCACATACGCTGTGTCAAGGCATTGCTTACAATGTGTCGGATCATCTTACAGGCCATAAGCAAGCACTATATTTAAATTGAATGATACCAATATCATTCTGAGTTAATTCTTATATAATAAAGTATAAAAAAAGCAAGTAGCATCCATTTCCACATAATCTCTCTTCAAACTTATCTGTATTTGACTGTATTTTCCCCGTCAGCTTAAAAAAAGCAAATATAACTGAGAAGCCACCAAATTTAAAAAGGGTATTACAAAGACATTTAGTGAGGACATGCTATTTATTGGCTTTTTGATGGCTATAGTGTTTAAGCACATCACAAACAGAAATGGGCTTATTTCACATCTTCCTGAGACCAGGAGGCATCAGTAATATTCCCATTTGCAGAGACCAAAGCAATGCAGTGACATGCCTGCGCCCTGCGGGGAGTCTGCGGTGCAGCTGAGAACAGAACCACCTTTCTTTAACTGCTTTCACTGCCACTCTTGAATTTTTTGACTGGTTTTGGTCCCCTGCTAAGGGACGCCTCTTGTCCTGTGAAATCCATCTATCCATCGAGTCCCTGTAGCTGTGAGTGCCAATAGACAAATCCAGACCCCTTCATATTTCAAAACACTGAGGGAGATGGAACTCTGAGGGGAGCTCTGGGAATAACAGAGTTGTGCTGCTCCTCTTGGAGGGTTCCCCAGTCCCACTACCCTCTCCTTTGAGAGAGCTTTGCTCCACTCCTCTGGGACTATTTCTTTGCCCTTCTTGTGCATGACAGACCTCACCACTGTGGGGTCACCTGGCCAGCAGAGACACAAGTGTCTTGAAACATATCCCATACTTCCCCTGAGCAGGGAAAGTGCATCCTGATTTATCCTGCAGGATGAATAGTTCCAGAAAAACCTTTTAATTAAATGTTCCACAGGTAAAATCAGAATTCATGTATAGTCAAAGCTGTTGGTGGCCAGACTCCTGCAGGTATCTACTACTTCTGCCTGAAAGAATGACCTAAAGTATATTTTTTTTCCCCAAAGTTTTGTCAGGATGTATCCTCATTAAAAGGTTGTCTTGTCAAAAATTCAGATTTTTTTTTTCCCATGCCTTTAGGTAGATGATATTCTCTGTAAACACCATGGACTTCAGTAACTTCAGCAATAAGGGGTCAAGCTATGAAAGAGATTTCAACGTACATTTGAAATTTTGGGTGAAGTTTACTTTACCCTTCCTCCTCCTCCCCATTTCAAAACACCAACAGGCTGTCCTTGCTTTTGGAGCGTCTCATTCTCAAGGCTCTCACCTTGCAAATCTCTACGTATGTGCTTTATTTCTTAAGTGTACACAGACCACAGCCAAAGCTTGGGCATATGTGTGCGTAGGACTAGGATGTCGTCTGGCAGATGGTGCCATGGCACCTAGACTTCTTCAGAAGTCAACTGAAGCCTTCCATCATTTCATGGAGATAAATAGGAAAGCAATTTTTGAATGTATTATGAAGTGTTATTCACTCAGAATTGCTTAGAAGGAATAACTAGCACAGCACATAAAAAACTGTGGGTAATCTACACGCTGCCTTGCCATGTATGTGAAAGTTGACTGCCAGAGTTTGTCTCTTTATTTAACATTTTGCATGCAAAAGAACAAGGTATAGCATCAAAACAAATATTTTTTTTTTTATGGAAGGAGAACAGATACATCAAAAGCAAGGAGAATTGCCCTGAGTCTTGAATCTCAATATAACTGTTAGCTCATTAACATGAAACTCGGCGGGTTTTCTACGTCCCAAAATGTCCTTATCTCTGCAGAGCTCTGTGCTGATTGCTGAAGGTGATTTTGAGACAAAACACTTCCAGAATGGTATGACACAATTTGTCTTTGTGTCAGAGGGAACTGTTTAAATGACTTGAGGTAAGTCAGCAGAATAGTATAAGCACATGTTTGCCCACAGTCTTACCTGAAGATATAGTTGAGCTTGTATTACAAAGAATTCAGCTGTATAAATACCTCGTGCCATCTGTGTATGGCAGGGGAATTGAGCCAGTAGAAGCTCAAGACCTGTGTCAGTGTTCTCACAGAAGGACTGTTTATGAACAGATGTTATGTGGTGTTTTTCACAGAAAATGGGCTCTGGAGAGAGAAAATGTCTATCAATTACTGAGGTATTATGTATAACAGCAATTTTTAACCTTGAGAATGATACTTAAAAGTTCTCTGTGAAATATTCAGTGCCGCGACCACTTCCTTTGTGCACAGTAACACATGCCCTTGCCTATTGCCCAAATTCTTTTTGATATTACATTTTAAGTTCTCTTGGAGAAGATATATTAGATATTGTAGAACCTGTTATTCCCTGTGAAAAAAGAAATCAGTGGCCTGACTAGAAAACTTCTTGTATTTGCTGATCTAAAAACTAGCTGAGTTTTTAAGATTGGGTGCTTGTATACTCTAATTCATGCTTCTCAGATTCATCTAAGGAATACATGGATTCAAAAGTCATCATTTACCAAGCAAATTATAGATGTTGAGTGAATGGAGAAAATATGTATTCTGGCTAACCTGTGTTCAAGCCTTGGTAGTTAACTCTGATTTCAGTTGGGTGCTTGGAAGAATGAGATCTTAGTAAATAAAGATGAATTTAGTGGAACTGCAAAATCAGACAATATTCAGTAAGATTTAGTAATTATGATATAGCTGTATTTGTTTAATAGATTGCCAGTGCTAGTTGGTTAGACTAGTCATATCATACTCTCCATTTTTATTGCTTCTGTAAAACTCCTGACTTCACAGGGCCTTTGAATTTGGACTTTCCATGATAATAAAACCATAAAAATGGAGCCCCCAGTTGTTGCTAACAATTACAGCCATCAGAGTTGGACTGTGTTTTACCAATCTGCTCTTGCTTCAGGAGACAAAGTCTATCTTGCAAAAATTCACCATTATTAAATATTCTCACATGGGATATCTATGATTCTATAAGACCCTTATATGACCTGTGGACAGACACAGCGTTTTGCATAATATATATACTTTTATTTTCCTCTAGCTTTCTTATTATTTATTCAATAAATCCTTTTTTTCTTGCTGACAGCAGTTGTATTTATAAAGCTAAATCCAACACAGCAAAATGTTCATCACTTTATAAACTAAACGCTAATGTTTTATTTATGTGCAATGAACAGAGAAAAAAGAACTGAATTGATGTTTACCTAACAAGCTGCAAAAAAGTGCAGTAACATAATAGTGAAGTTCATAAGCATTCTGGCTTGTAATTTTTGGTGTCAACATTTGAATTGCAGAAAGAGCTTATGCAGACATTGCACGTATACAAGTGCAGTTTAGATCTACATCTATAAAAATAACATCTGTTTAAGCATACATTACATTTAAAAATAACTGTACAGTGATCAGCTGGTTAAGTACAGTTAACCAGATGCCGTTTTAAAGTGCCAGATGGAACAATGAAACTAAGATTGAAAATTAAAAAATACTGTGAAAGGTCAAATCAATTAAGCAACCTGTTTTGTTGGCATGTAACAGTTAAAAGTAAGTTTAAACTACTTAAGGAGTGAGCAATGTGAAGATGAAGCAGTTAATTTTTAACTTGCTATTTAGAAGAGGGAAAGATAAAATGCCTGCCATAGTTCCAGGGTCCCTCAGCAAGTCTAGGGGGATACTGGGAAAACAGGCACGGTTAAGTAATGTTTGCTTTGTTTGCTTTCAATTTAAAATAAATAATATCTCTCAGGCTTTTAAGTAACGTCTTTTATGGCAGTCTGAGCTCGTGTAACACAGATGCAAACATCTCTTTCTTCTCTCCTGTGACCAGTGGGAGACTCCTTGGCTGAATCATCTCCCTGGGCTTGCTCTTTATGGCTGGGGATGGTGCCCAGAGGGGTCAGGGATGGGCTTGGGAACAGACTGATGCCAGGAATTCCATGGGAAGCAGACACCCCTTGCAAATGGGTTCTACAAGCCCCATTTATTTCTGGGGACTAGACCCACCTGAATTAGGAACAACACCCAATAAGAGGTGTAAGGTGCAGTTTTAGAAACAGAGGTGTCACTGTGACTCTGTGAATAAGTGACAAACATTTATTAAAATTGCACCTGATAATAAGCCTCTGAAAGACAGATATGAGGAAAAGAGAGCTTATCCATCTCACCTCTTTGAAGTCCAAGGGGAAAAATAGCATCTTTGTAATGTTATTTAGGGAATGCATTACATTCTTCACTCCCAACCAGTGTAAAATTCACAATCTAAATTTACATTTTGCACAACAGGACGGTGCCATCCTTGCTTAATCAGGAAGATGCAATGATACCTGCAAGTCTGTTGGCAGGCAAGGCAGAACTCGTGGATAATGAGAGAGGAAGTGTTGATTTTCCAATTTTAACTGCTGCTACTTTTTGGGTTGGTGGGTTTTTTTTCCTAAATTCTGAAATCACTCCAACTCAGTCACCCTATAATAGAGTGCACTGCTGGATAATCCTCCAGCAACGGCGCAGAAACCACGGACATCAAAAACCATTTTGGAAAGAAGGTTTAGGCACCAAATCTGTGAGAGGCGTGGGGCTCCAGGTCAAGGGGGGAGATGTTCAGCTGCCCTGGGGGGCAGCAATCCCCCCCAACAACAGCAGTGCCATCCATCAGCAACCCCAGCGGGAATTTTTCCTGAATGAGTGTTGGGCTATTTTCAACCTAGGAACTCACTGTTGTTCCTTTGTTTTAGTAACTTTGTTTATGCGTGGTTGGCGGAGGCGAGGGGAGGAGGGCAGAGCTCCGGGGCACGTTGCTCCTTCCTGACACCTCCTCTGTTGCTCCCAGTAAAACTCCCAGCAAAGGGGCAGCTGCACCTCTCTGGCGTGCACGGCCAACTGTTTAGAAACACAAAGAAAAGATTCTGCTGCTGTCAAAATAAATAGCTTCCCGGCAGGGGGTGGAATAGTATGGCCGTTCCTAGGAACTCCATGTACCTTGCTTCCAGAAAGTGCTGGGATAGGACACGCTATGGAGAGAGAGAGGAAATAAGCCTGGCTTCTGCACTTGGCTCGCTCTTCCTCCTCACACTGAGAATAGTTACCCTACAGATCGCTGGTCCTGTTGGATTCCCTTTCATGGAAATATTTTGCGTTCCTGCTGGTTCAGTGGCTGATGTTCAATTATTTTTATTATTTTTTTTCTTCCCCCAAACAGTTTCTCTTCGTTGACAGCATAAAACAAACATTTGGGCCTGCTGTAAATAGAGAACATACCAGACCAGTGGCAGGTAGCTTGTGATGTTTAAGTGGGTTGCCAACAGAAGTTTGTAAATCTGCAAAATCGTATCGTTATATTTAACAGACAAATGTGTATAATATAAAATCAGTGAAAAGATAACATAATAAGTACTTTGACTATTATCTGGGGGCCTAATTAGACTGGTGGAATCACTGTAGTCAGTGAAATTAGAATAATACAACTGAGGGGAAGGAAAATCCAGCCCTTTAGCGGAATGAACGTTAATGGAGCCCCGTTGACATTTGCCGTCCCAGGTATTCAGCAGCTGTTCCTTTCCTTAATAGAAAACAGGACTTTGCTCTTCTCAGACTATACTTTCTTGAATTTAACCCTCTGGCAGAGGAAGCTGTGAAGAGATAAGAGAGGCTAATCCCTGCCTGAAGCCCAGAATGTTTCACCAAGCATCTTCCCATCCTTGTCGCTGCTTCTCTCTGGTCTCCAAGATGGTACCTTGCAGCAGAATGGGGCTGCTAAACCCCAAGTTCTGCTCACAAGAACAGGTGCTGGGAGGCCACAAACCTTCAAGAAGGCCAGGGTTGTGCTCCCCTCTTTGCTCCAGCCCAGGCACTGATATATGCTCCCATGGCAGGCAGAGGTTCTGGGTCAATATTGCTGCCTGGGATTCCAAACCACGTGCAAGGGGCAGAGGGATGTGTGGACTGGCAGTAATGGTATGAAGGACAGTGATGGAAAGGCTGGGGGGTGTAGAGGGAGCAGAGAGGAGCATGAATTTTACTGGGATGTGTTGCACTGGTGGCTTACTTGGGGACGTGAATCATTCAGCCTGAGCAGATGGTTTCCCTGATGAAGGAAATAATTCTCAAGGAAGACCTTTTGATTGAATTTTGCCATCGTGCTCAGGTGTAGATGAGATGCCTGTGCTTGCAAGGCACAGTGCACTACTGGCGGGGTGAATTTGTGTTGGTGGAAGAACATTCTGGCAGCTGGCAGCAGGATTGGGGCATTTCTTCCTCTGGGAGTAGGAATTCAAGCAAGCTGGAGCACCTGGGCGGTGAGACAGGAGATCTACCTGGCTGCAGGCTGATTGATTGTGTTTCTGTTTCCCCCAACACCCAGTGCTTGGCCAGCCTTCCTCATTACTCCTCTCCTCAGTGCTCTCCTAACCTGTAGCTAAATCACCCTTGGCAAGTTTTCCTTCCCTTGCAAAGACGGCAACTCCCCTGTCAAGTTCTTGAGCATTTGTTTGTGCAATGAAATCTGTGATGCCCTAAATCTCAATGTGCATCAGCTGGCATGCTCTGACATTTGGAGAGCCTCACATTCATTGTGTGCCAGGCACACAACGAGAGGCCTCAGCACAGATGTAGCTGGACCCCAGGTTCATCTTGGAAGGTAGGGAGGGATGTGCTGTGGGTCAGCAAGTGACCTGGAGGCTTTTGGTGGGGGAGGGAGGACTGGAAGGGAACAGTGGATAGCCAGCTGGCTGATGGCGTCGAAAGCAGGACAAACAGTTGAATATCATTTTCTTCTGAATTCCTAAAGTACCAGGACATCTGGCTACCTGAAATACATCAACAAATAGGTCAGCTAAGACTGCAAATGCACGCCTCACACAACAGCGCCGTGAGGAGAGAGTGAGGGCGACTCTGCCAAGGAAAGCCTTCCTTTTCACAGTAACATTTTCTTCTAAAATCCTCTGCAGGCTTTTTGACTAAGATCACTGGAAAATGTGTTAGTCTTGGAATCTTTAATTAAAAAAAAAAAAAAAAGATATTCAGGGAAAGTGTATTTCTGGGGCGGAAGCAGGAGTTCTGCAACCCTGGGCAGCCTGGAGAGATCTCTCCCACTCGAGGGTCTTCTGCACCCCTGCATCCTGGTGTTCCCTACTTGCTGTCCAACCATCTCGTGGGGAGGGCCCTTCTCCCCCATTTTTCCATGTTTTCCCTTACACCAAATCAGCTGTGCTGATTTGGGAGCACTTTGCAGGATCTGCACAGTCCCAGTGCTGACAGGGGCTGGAAGGCAGGAGGGGACTGGCTTCAAGGACCATTCCATTGTTTCTTATTTCTACAGTGTGGACAGTACCTTATAGAAACCCCCAGAACTGCCCAAAAATTGCATTCATCTCTCCTTAGGCATTTGCAGGATAGGATTTTTTTCCTTGTGGCAATGAACACTCGAAATGACTCTAAATTTCTCTATGTAAAAATGCAACACTCCAGTTATTTTTGTCACTGGTGACCTTTCCAAGCCTCTTTTACCCCAAATTATATTTATAGATGTATCACAGCTCCTGTGCCTGATTAGGGTAATGTGTGGGAGCTGAAGTAAATGATGCCACTGTTTGTCCCCTCTTTTAGAGGCTTTAAAAATATTTTTTTAAAGCCTGCAAGGTCCTCATAACTTTTTTCTCCACCCTCCCAAGCCACAGAGGAACCAGTTGGTCCCAATATATAAAATCCTTATAATAAAAGTAAAATATGGAATATTAAAACATATAAAATAAAATCATACTGTTGTTGTTATCACTTTATGGATTCTGGGGCACTGGGTAATGCCTTTTTTCAGTTTTTCTTTTGCTAAATCAACATTAGCTAGCAACACACCTAATCTTGACTGAACTATGTTATTTCCTGCCTCCCTGCCTTTCCTGTCTAAATCTCACTCTCTGCTGAAGCAGCTAAATTTGCTGCAAATGAGGAATATTTTGGGACACGAATTTTCTTACAAAACACGGGGAGAGATCTAATGCTGTAAGCAAACAGAGCTCTAATTAATGCAGATCCAGGCTATTGAAAGCATTTGTAGGTTACATTTATCAAAAAAAGAGATCAAGAAATTGATGCTGAACCCAGTACTGGCACATGGGATAAATACTGACCACAAACATTTTTGGGAATGGTACCGGAGCAGATGTGAGCTCAGAAATTCTGGACCTGGAACATATGGGTTTTAATAAACAGACTTCTGTTCCAGCTCCTCAGTTGCTTTTTTTTTCCCTTTTTTTTTTTTTTTTTAACTGTTCTTGCTTAATTTTATGTGCCTGTGTATGCTTCCATTATTAATTAATCCACAAGTATTTGGCATTGCTTCATCGTCGAGGTTTTCTTTAATTTGCAAATGTGCTGTTTTACTTTGAGCAGGACTTGTGTAGCTAATGTTAGAATGGAAACATTTTTTTTAACCCTCTGTTTCATCAGTTTCCTATCATCCCCTTTTCTCCTTCGAGGAGGAGTAGCTGCCTTTATGTGTGTGCACGTGCACACGTGCGTGTGTGTATTATTAGCTGCGCTGTCATTTTTAATCCTTTTCTTTCAATCATCGTTTTTACTCAGACATGAAATATTTCAGTCTACCACGCTGCACAGGCTGCTCACGGGTGAAACACTCGTAGCATTTTCAACATCTGAAACAGAGGAATACCATGAGGATAGAACAAAAGAAATTAAAACACTAGATATGCCACAGTTGTCTTATGCAGCTGTTAGAAATTTAATTATTTTATCTCATAGAATAATGTGCCCTTCAGAAATCATTTTGGACTAGATGTTTCAAACCAATGATCTGTAGTTAATTATCTTTAATAACTGTTGCACATTATGGTTAGATCTATGTTTTTGCTAAACCAATTAATAATATCTTCATTAGTATAAAGACAAGGTAGCTGGATCCTTTCATTTTTCACATTGAAAGAGTAGATATTTTAAACAGTGTAATTTACTTTAGCCATACATTCCCGATGATATGACTAATTAATGAAACTTCAAAGACATATAACTTCCAAAAGCTACTTATTTAAAGTCATTGTTGAGCACTTAATGACATTATGTTGGGGCATTGCAGAAACCATCACTGCCTGAGTGTTGAATTTGCTAAACCTTTTTACACTACCAAACTGAAGGAAGCTTAAGTTATATTGAAAAGCAAATTGAGCCAATATTTCTTCATGTTCAAAAAAAAACCCGCCACAAAACCTGTTGATTACAAGAGGATCTATCAAAAGTTGATGACCTCCTTTCTGCTTACAAACTGCAGCTGCCAGTTTGACTCACTCATGCAAGTCTGTGTGGAAAACTCTGGAAAAAGAGCAAAGAAAATATTCTGTATTTTAAGAATTGGGTGGGATTTTATTCAGACCCACTTGTTGTCTAAGTATTCCTTTTTTTATCTGCTTTTTTCCTTTTATTTTTTTTTCATGTCCATGTCTCATTTTTTCAACTGGCTGATAACTACCACACCTAATTTTAGTCTGCTATCTGACAAAAGATTAATCCTGAATACAGTATTAAACACACCAATGATTGCTTTGGTATTACCAGAGCTTCTGATGGCACAGAGAATAAAGTTATGGATGTTATGGTGCCAAATGGTCTAGGTCTCCTGTTTAGGCATGTGAGCTGATGAAAAGATTCTCCTGCAAAATTTCCCTGACCTTGAGGTAAACTGAAAGCACAAAAAGATGTATTCTGTTTTTCATCTTATATGTATTTTCATACAATCTTCAAATATCATGCAGCCATCAGGGAAGGCTCTCTGAATCTTAAAAGAGCATCGTATATATACAGCCCTCCAAGACCTGGTATTTCCCACCATGGAGAACTGTACACCAGAAATCAACTGAAAAGAAAAAAAAAAAAAAAGAAAAAAAAACCTAAAAAAAAAAGGAGAAAAAAATTACATCTAAGAGAATAAAACAGTGCAGTCAACTGTGCACAGGGCTGGAAGGCCAGGAGAGAAGTGTTAACAGCCAGTTGTGACAGCTACAAAATAATTATCCTAGCAGTGAGCACCTGGTCCTTCAGCTGCTGAGCTTCCCACAGGAGTCATCTTCAGTCCTGGTGCAGATAGAGAAGAGGTGAATGCATTTATTTAGTCAGGATTAGACTTAACTGGAGGCAGGGATGGGGTTCATGGTCCATGTCTGTGCCAGGGGTGTGCTGGCAGAGCTGGGGCTGCTCATCCTAATTCCCACCTCAAGGCTGATCCTGTTGGGAAGGTAAAAAGGTGTGGATTCCTTTAATACAATTCTGGTGGCCTTGGGGGGGGGGTTGGGGTTGTAAAAATGCATCACTTAAGAGCAAAGAAAGGAAGGAGCTTTACACTGAGTTACTGGTAATGTTTTAGGGGCTTTGTCCATATGATTTGTTGACTGGCAATTCAAATTCAGGTTAACCTCCTGCAATGTGCAGGTTGCCCCCAGTGATTGATATTTAATGACAATATTAATACACAATAAAAGGAAAAAATACAAGGTATCTAAAAGAAATCTTTTCACCTTATATTTCTTTTTTTCTCTGTGTGCCTACTGAATTAAAAGAATGTGCTTGACACTCCGCAGGGGCAAATCTATAGTGGCTTTCTGGAAATGACCAGTTCAAACCAATCTGTGGGAACCTGGCAGGGAAAGCATCCAGAAAATCATTTTCTAATGGCAACTGTATTTTGACAACTTGTAAACTCAGATATCTCTGGAAAACAATGGCATTTTTCTCAGGTGCCAGCACTTCTGCAAAGTTGTTTTCCCCCCTTAAGCCATGCCATCTTAAAAATGCTGTGTACTAGTGCCAGGCTGTTTGAAGCTGCTGCTATTGATGCTCCAGTGAGCTGTAGGAGCCTGTGTGATCCTCAGCTCGATGGTCTGTTGGGCTAAATCTTCTCTAAGGGAGAGGAAAATAAATTTCCCCTAAATGATTTTTTTTTTTTTTTTTTTTTTTTTTTTTTTTTTTTTTTTAATCCTGCATGAGTATTTTTCTTCAGTTACCCTGAAAATACTGAAAAAAAACCCCAAATGAACCAAACTTGAGTAAAATTACTTTTCTGGAATTCAGTCAAATGGAATATTTTAGATTTGAATTTTTGTATCCATTTTCATCTAGACTTTGCTGTAGGCTCTACCATTTTTTAAATTAAGTAATTGATGTGAAACATTGTGTTTATTCTTCATTGTGTTTATCCTTCCTGGAAATCTAAAAGATTTCGTTTCCTATGTTTTTAGTAAAGGACATAGTCATTCTGAAATTCTTCAGTATTGGTCCATTAATATTTTTGGGATATTTTGAGGTGTAAGCAAAATAGATGGGTTTATAGTAGCCACAAATATTATCTAGCTACAACTTATTCTTAATGCCCTTGTAAGAAAATAACACCATTGTTCATTTTCATTCCCTGGGGTTTACTCTTTGATGTCCTACATACCTAATCAATCTTTAAACTAATGCCAAGTCTGATTAAAGATTGTCAGATGAGGCTGGTACTTGTTACTTCGTATTTTTGCTGCAAGGAAGGAGTGTCCAGATGAGGAAGTTCAGTGTTTGGATAAGTGAAGCTGTCTTATTAGCTAAAATTTTGAGCTGAATACCTCAGCACAAGAAATGTCACTGCAGAAATGGATGATATTTCTGGAATAAGGATCACATCATTTTCCTTTTTCACCTGTTCAGGACATCCATGCTGGAATATTACTGGAGGCATTTTGAAATTACCTCTGCTGTGAGAGTAGCTTGAACTGTTGTTTGAGTTGTTTCTAGCATACAGCTGTATTTTATTTCATTTCAGTGATTTGTCATATATCTTTTGAGAGCTTTAACCTCTCCCATTTTGGGCTGACAGGGTAACTCAAGCTCTTTTCTTTTCCTTTTAAAGCCTGGGCAGCCAAAGAAATCCAAGCATTCACAGTGTTTCTGTGCCTTGAAAGTGAGTTACCAGGAACTGGGAGAGGCACTGGGCGAGTTAGGTTCCAGATGGAAATCATTATTCTGTTTGATGAAAGTTTCAGTAATATTCTCCAACCTTGAGGTGAAGGAGGCTGACTTGTATGGCTCCGTGTCACAGCATCTTGTTCCAGTGGGAAACTAAAAGAAACTCTTCAGTTTCCACAGACCTGGACTTTGCACTGGGGGTTAGTTTGCATGAGATATCGTGTGCAAGCCAGAAATGAATTTGAGCAAATCTCAGTTGTATAAGCTGATGTTAGTGAAATTATTGGAAATTTACCACTTGAGAACTTCTGGTAATTAAAGATTGCTTCTGGAGGTTCCCCTGCTCTTCAGAAATAACCTTGTGAAGTGTTTGTCTAAGGGCTATTCATAACCTGCCTTTCTCAGAGTCACTCCTCGCTGCTGTGAAAGCAGGGGCTGGATATGGAAAACAGGAATTTTTAACACACCTCCTCCTTTGCAGAGCCTCTGTTTGGTTGGTAAGCCCTCAAGGAAGAAACACATAATATAGGGAATTTGATCTCTAATTTGGATATCACATTTGTAACACCTTAAAATTATGATAATGTGATTCTGTTACTGGAGGACTAATTGGGAAACCACAAAATCTTGGAATGCATAAGCCAGTCCCACTTTAATGTTACTTAATGCAAATGCATTGGTTTTGGGGTTGGGAGTATTTTATAATTTAAGTAAGCAGTTTAAATGATGTGGTTATAACTTAAACAAAATGTATTGTGCATGGGAGTGATAATTCAGAAGCCTTGTGGCCACTTATCCAACTCCTTATCCCATGAGAATTATGCATGTTATAAAAAATCTTGAATGAACCAGCAGTGGTTAAGAATATATATCTGAACACTTCCCTAGCTCCCAAGAAAATGAGTGATTGAAAATGTTAAATGTTGCTGCTGCCATATTTATGAACAGGAATTAAAGCTCTCGGGGCCATAAAACTTCATTTTCTGGTTGTAGCCCAAGTCATTTGGCCAAAAGATACCCCTTAGGAGAGAGCTAGATTAGAGAGACTCAAGTCCCATCTGAGGCAAATGTCCTGCAAGGTATTTTCTTTTCAGTAATCAGTATGAAACAGTCGTATAACTTGTGTCTGTTGAACTGAGAAAAAGGATTTCAGACACTACAGATCAAATAGAATATTGGTAAAAAGCCTCATCTAAAAGCAAAACTTGTCAGAGAATGAAAAAAAATCCCAAACCCAGACATTTTCTCTTTTTTCCTTAGGAAGGAGAGTATTTCTTAAAAGCAAGTTCATATTCATCTGCCCATTCTCATTAGGGCTAGGTCAGAAAAACTAAATATACTGAGAGAGACAATTGCTAAGCTAACCCAAAGCAGAGAAGATTGGAGAGCTGGCACGAAAACCTGCTCAGGTTAAGCATGTACAGTGCCCTAGGACAGAGGATGAGGGGAACAAAGCCACTGCATTTCCCCTAATGTTTTTCTTGCTGATGATTTTTTTGTTTTGGTTTGGTTTTGGTTTTTTTTTTGTTGTTGTGGGTTTTTTTGTTTTGGGGGTGTTTTTTTGTTTTTTTTTTTGTTTTTTTTTTTTTTTTTTGGTGATAGCAACCGGAAACACTATTTCCTGAGAAAATAATAATAAAAAAAAAGTCCTCTGAAAACTGCCTGGCTGGAAAAAAATCTGGTTCTTGTAGCTGCGAGAATTAGCGTACCACCCTGCCCTTAGTAAGGATTACATCCGGAATTAAACCCAGCTTTCCTCTGCCTTTGTTTTATTTATTATCTGCAGCACTGCTTTGTACGAATGTTATGAAAGAGCCCTGCATTGGGGAGTTTTTTTGTAAATGAGCCATTAGCTTGAGTAAACAGGGTCTGGACGGAGTTTGCAGCCTCCACAAGGCGGCACTGGCGCATCTCGCATCCCAGCTCCCTGTCCCTGCTGGATGCTCCCTCGCCAAACCTTTAGAAATTTTATGTGCACGCTGTTCGTGGAAAAAAAACCTTCTTCCGCTTCTAAATTTTCGTGTTACCTTGCAAAGTGTTGGGTTAACAAAATAGGAGTTAACCTTGATAAAAGCCGTCAGTAATTCCTTGTACAATGGATGCTGTGTATTCTGGGAGCTCTAAGGCAACGATAATGTAAATTGCCTATTTGCAGTGACAAACAATATTCTTTTAGTACTTGAATATATCAGTGACTTGCAAGTTTTGTACCCAGTTTCTACATTCCTTTTCCTGGTCTTTGCAACGTTCAAAAAGTTTCAGAAGCTGGTTTTATTTGATTTCTTTGGGTTAACAAATGGAGGCACCACATGCGTGCACGGTTCTTTTCTCCCCCCACTGATCACAGCTGGTGACTGATATGAAGCTACTTCTTGTCTTTACAAACTTGACTCCAGCCAGCTGAGATCCAGGCCCTACTGCCTTTTCTCTATTAAATACATACTGAACTCTGTCAATAAACAGCAACATGGGAGAGAGAGCAGTGGGCACAGCAAAACAAAGTGGTTTTCCCCATGGCAGTCCCGTTAGCAAGCTCAGAGTTGCTGCTATCAGTAAGGAGATAAGGTTGCTCATTTCATCTACTTATGCAGTAAAAATGCAACTGGAGAAATGAAGTAATAGTTGCAAAAGCTTCCTCTGAGCCTGTGTCACCCAAGGCAAGGTGAGTGGGGTTCAGTCTGCAAGCCCTGCAAGCCTTGTGTCCCTGTTCCAAATAAAGCAGGCCTGTTTTAGTGAGAGATTTTAGTATATCAGGGTTTAAAAGAGATTTTAACAAACTTTAGAGTAAAATTTATACCATGCTTTTTTTTTTTTTTTTTTTTTTTTTTTCTGTGCTGATACTACTCTATAGAATCATTGAACTGTTTGGGTTGGAAGGGACAGTAAAGATCATCTCATTCCACCCCTCTTCCATGGGCAGGGACACCTTCCACTATCCCAGGTTGCTCCAAGTCCCCTCCAATGCAGCCTTGGACAGTTCCAGGGATGGGGCAGTCACAGCTTCTTTGGGCAGCTTGTAGAAGTTTCTCACCATCCTAAAAAAAAGTTTCTACTTGTCCCAATTATTTCAAAAAATGTGGACTATAGTTACCATTATTTGGACAACTGAATAGCATCAAATATTGTGATTACTGTATATTAAACATATATAAAACATAAGCTTAATGTATATAAAATTTCTTTTTTATTGCTTAGCAGTGTGAAAACAAATCAGAAGAAAGAAACATAGAAAAGCTCTCCCTCCTAAAACCTTGCTGGCTCTTCTCCTTTGCTCTGTGGTCAAAAGTTAAATAGGATGTTCTGATTATCACCACTCCCAAAACAGATCAGTGGGATTTTTTTGTTCAAAATAATTCCTCCTCCTCTTGCAGCTAGTCTGTGCCAACAAGTTCAAAATACGGGAAGCTTGACCTTAGCTTCAGTCCTTGCTGATGTGCCACACATCCTGCACTGCCCAAGGAGCACAGAGAGCTGAGGCAATCTGGTGGAGACTTCCGAGCTCTGCCCTTCCCACCAGAGCACAGACACACCAGGGGAGGAAAAGCCCATGGGGAATCTGATGTAAATTTACTTGGAGCTAACAGGTTCCACAGATTTCATTGCAATATTGGAGCGGGACCCAGATATGTAATAAATTGGCAGGGAAATAGTTCCCACTGTATATGTGGCAAAAAGGAGTCTTCACCTCCCAAGTGCTAAAGGGGAAAGTCAAAATCTCTTTCGAATTCTGCCACATTCACCAGTGCATAGTGAAAGAAAAAACATTCCTCCCTGATCCCGGTGCTGGCGATCATCCAGAGCCGGAGCACTCTGGGAAATTCCACTTTCTGAACCCCGCTGTGCTACCTAATCACACAATGGGCTACATATGCCATCCAAGAAAATAAACACAGGTCTGGGAAGCTGTTT
The DNA here is from genome assembly GCF_021018805.1 of Prinia subflava. Lineage (NCBI taxonomy): Eukaryota > Metazoa > Chordata > Aves > Passeriformes > Cisticolidae > Prinia > Prinia subflava. Next base: position 4,217,880 of record NC_086260.1, on the reverse strand, counting down.
GTCCTGCAGGGCTAGGAATGCTCTTCCTAACTTGGCAGGGCAGCATAATCCTCTCTGAAAGGGGAGAGAGAGCTGCTTGAACTCAAACTGACTAATGAGATTGAGGAAAAGCCCATCAGAAGCTGGCACAGCCCTTCGCTCGCCCTGCCAACACATGCCAGGTGACACTGCTGGGTACTCTCACTGTGGCTTGTGTTTGTGTCATGACAGAAGCTAGACCATGGATCTAGACCCCAACAAGGGCCCAAAAGTTTGCTGAGGGGCAGGTTGTACCTCTGAGCTCGTGGTTAATAGGGGAGGCTGCTGCCTTGGCTGGGCAAAATCCAACTGAGTTTCAACCTTCACCATAGACCATGGGCAGCTCAGTAGTGACTGAAATTTCCTGTGACTGCAGGTGCCTGAGCAGGGTCTTGTGGTCCATTTGGACTCTGGGCTGAGATCCTGGGATCTCAGTGAAGGCTGGAGGATGGAAGTGGTGGCTTGTTGAAGGTTGCCAGTTGGTCAGCAGAAACTGCAACCTGCATCGGCTTTCCTGAGACCCGTCTGGTGCTCTTCTCCACTTGGCTCTTGAGATCATAACCAAATTCCTTTGAGAACAGGACCTGCATTGATTACAGTAGAAATTGGATCTGGATTTTAAATCACATTATTAGCTCTTCTAGCAAGATGAACTGAGAGATACAATTTGATTAAAAATTGCAAAGACCTCCCCTTCCACCTCCCTCGCTCAGTTTTGGAGCAAATGTGTGTTTCATGGTAACAGGGAATGAAAGCGTTCCACAAGGGCTTTTTTAATTACAGCATTAATAAAATGCACTATATGTTACTCTCCAGATCTACAGATTTGTTGCTTTAAACACATCATATTGCTCTCTGAAACACTTGAAACTCTCAGAAGTTTTTAAAAGTGTGTGTTTAGGTTAAGGTTAAGTTGCCCTTGACAGCATTTTTTAAAAAGATTTGAATTGTTGAATAACCACCTTTCACCCATCCCTAATTGTAATTTAAATGACAATATGCTCCCAATCAATAGCTCTTTGTCACACTTTGAAGATCAAGGATGAGATTTCACCCCATGAGTTTACATGGCAAAAGCTTCTTTTTCATAATGCTAAAAATGTTGCATCCTGCTGTTAAAGAAGTATAAGAATACCTGCTCTCAAATAATTAGTTTTGAATAAAAGCATTTAAGTCATACTTTATAGCCATTAATTTGAAACAATTCAAAGCCCTTCATTTCTGCACTTTGTTCACAGCTAAGTATTACAATAGGTATTTTAGCCAATTGGAAAAAAAAATCAGTTACAGCAAGACAATTTGAACAACTTAAGTTAGGTAATACTGTAAGAGGTGGGTTTTGAATAACTATAGCTTTATTTTGCATCAACTCCATTTCTGTACAGAATCATCTCTGCAAGTGGAAAATTGAAAATCTTATAATGGTGATCACTGTGTGTATGTGACTTACCAGCATTGTGTGATTGTCTAACAGGTACATATGGGGGCATGGGGCTGTTTCTCCAGCTGTACATATGAAGATAGGCATTTATTATACAGGTTCCACTCAAAAAAGCTGATTTATTTATGTTGCTTTATTTTATTTTGTTTTGTTTTATTATTTCTGTAACTAAACTCTTTCTCACAGTCTTAGGCAAGGGCCAGGCCTCTCCTGTGCTCAGCGTTATGAAATGCTGAACAGAATGATGCTCTTTGTCTGAGAGTGCTCACAATTCTTGTTTTTAGTTAGAGCGGCGAGATGTTTTAAGAAGGATAAAGTCTGGTCTGTTTCTGTGTTGTCCTTGGTAAACCCAATCTAGTCTGGTCTCAAAAATGGAGCAATTCTGCTGGTTGCCAGGGAGAATACATAGGTATCCAATGAGTCATGGTCAAACATACGGCCATTATTAGACCACAAACACAGGAGGAGAAAAAAAGATTTCATTTGGACCTGTTGTCCCTGCTGAGCTGGTGAGGAGGAATAACAAATAAGCGAGTGGAGGAGGTTACTCTTTAGGTATTTATGAGGAGCTTCTCCCCCTGTGGGGATAGACTGGGGAAAAGCAGAAATGTGCATGTTGGAAAATTTAACTAGAGCAAGGGAGGCTGCGTCATGGTGTAACTAAGAGAACTTAGCACATTTTAATGGCAAACTAGAGACAATGGGAAAGAGGGGCTGAAGCTGTAACGGGCTTCAGTGAATACAAAGAACTTATTTTTAGTTTGGAGGAGACGGGGCAATCAGAAGACAGACACAAAGGGAGAAGTGATTAAGTTTTGTGTTAGAGCAATGCTCTCCGTGGCAGTATCACAAATGAGCACGTTCATCCAGACCAAGAAAAAGGATGCTGAAGAAACAGGACTCGGGGTGCTGAGCTCCACAAACGCTGTGCTTCTGTGGCTTAGCAGAAAAGGTCATGTCTGAGAATTGTTGTGTGGAAATGTTTTGCAAGACTGGGCCCATATGTATAAATTTAGAGAAAAATCTCAATTAAAATTGCAGCACAAGTTCTTACTTTTAACTGTGGGTTTGCACAAATACAGAGTATAAACCAAAGGATGGAGAAAAGGAAAGAAAATGTATTTTTGAAGCGTCCTTTAAAGAGAAAATCTATAGCATCATAGAATTATTTTTTAAAAAATACTTTCAGTATATATACTATAAAATAAAGACTTCGCACTTGGGCAAGCCACCTTCTCCTGAATTACCCTTTAGTGAAGGCTTAGGAAACTGGTTGATTTTATCCTTGCACTGATTTTTAGTTGGACCAGAGTAGGAGAAAGTTGTGGTGATGAACTCTTCCTGTCTGGGCTGCTTAGTGGAGGTTTGGAGAGTATCAGGTTGTGCTTGGGGTCCCACTGAATTGAGCCATGCCCAAATAAAAACCACCAAAATATTGCCCTGGCATTGCACTTTATGCACAGTGATCTCAAAGTAAGGATATGGCATGGCTCTGAATGGCTCTGAGTATTCACAAAGCCTTTCTGTGCTCCAGGTTTTCCTACATATAAAACAGAGGCAACAATATTTCCAGCTCTGACACTAGTGGTTAGGGAATTTATATTTTTGAACATTAATTTGTGAGAAACTATATTGGTACAAAGTATTGGTTCTGTTCACATTGTTCCTGGTTATTAACCCTATTATTGGTCATTGCATCTGTATACTCAAAACACAGGGTTTATTGATGGCTTTTATTTCCTATATGTGTCATATAAATGCCTTAACAGATGAACAGGGTAGTGAAAATGATAGGGTACTTCAGAACAGCTCAAAGTCACTGCTTCTTTAATAAAGCTTTGGTTTTGTGTGTCGGGAGAGATGGAATTCACACCCCAACCTATGCACAGCTGCAAGCCCTATTAAGTGAAACCCCTCCTAAATTTAGATCCAATGGCCTCAGCCCTGGCCAGCTTCCAAAGACCATAGAGGCCTGTTCCACTCCTTCCACACCCCCCTCCCAAAGTACCACAAGCATCAAATCCTTTGCTCAGTAGTGGGAAGAACCAGTGCAGGGTTTGGGGGCTTGGAAGGTGCAGCAAAATCTTCCTGCAGAGAGGGTGATTTTCACATGTGAAAGTCAGTCAGTAAAAGAACATTCTAATCACTGTAGCTATTCATAAGCTGTATATCCATTTTCCTGTGTACTGTCACTTAAAATAAAAAGGGCCTTTTTTTTCCCAAGTAGCCCTAAAGACAGCGCTCATGAGGTGAGCAAGTCTGAGCCATGTTCACACAGAGCATTTTAACAATCAGGAGAGTCCTGAAGCCCAGGAGTTGCCAGGGATTGCATGTTAACAGTAAGACAAATCATCAAAATGCAGCTTGAGTAGGTCCAGTGAGGGTGTATTATATTGCAACAATTGTGCCTGTTGGAGCTAAGGTTGAGTGGGCATTCCTATTATACACCCCAGCTGGTGGGGTTGAGTATTTTGACCACATCAGATAATGTCAAGTGAAACTTCTCATATGAATTGACACCCAAATACTTGTAACCTCCCTTACAAACAGGATCAAGCTCTTCCCCTTCCACCTACTCCTCTTCCCAGCCTACACTCGATTTTTTAACTGGGTCATTCTCTTCCAACATGAATGGATAAAAAATTGTAGCTATCTAGTTTAAAGAAATCAGGACTCTCAGTGCCTGATTGTTGGTGTAGGTTTCACACCCATGTGCAATGGCCATGCAGACCAAACCTTTGGCCATTGTGTCACTGGGAAATGTTCTGTGATCCATCAGGCTCTCAGTGACAGCCAAAGTGTGGCATGGCAGTGATGCTGCATTTCACCAGACAGCCCTTACTGAACTGGTGGGAGCTCAGTACTAGAGCACATTTCCTGTCTGCAGGCAGAAATTTCCCCAAAGATTTGGCCAAAGTGCTCTGAGTGTGCACGTGTGAACAATGTGTCACAGGCCTGTAGAGCTGAATGTCACTAGCAAGGATTAGAGGGGCCCAAACCTTAACAGGATTAAAGAAAAAACCATGAACTTGGATAAAACTTAATAAAATTGTGCTATGTTATGTTGTTGAAGTTTTCAACACAGTTTTCTGGATGGGACAGAGGATTTTGCTGTTACCAGCACAAACAAGTAAAGGATTAGAAATGGATTTTCTTCATAGGAGGGTGACTCTAAACTTGATTTAAGAGAGAAAGGGTGCTCCAGTGGTGAGGGCACAGCTGAGAAATCCAACACCCAGAGTGCTGTGCCATTTCCCTGTGGTCATGAGGAGGCTGAGCAGGCCTAGATCTTTGCAGATATTAAGGACTTTACCCCTTAGCAGCCTCTGGGGACTTTGAGGGAACATTTCCAAGGAGAAGACCTTTGTCTATGTTGGCCCTCTCTCCCCATGGATAATGAAGAGCCCAACATGTACCTGCAGTGCTGGAGTGGACAAGCCTGTTCCATCAGTAAAGAGCTGAATGAGTCAGGGGTTGAGTAGGAAGACAGGGAAAGGAAAATCCTCCCACTGATAAATTGCTAACCCTCTTTTGCAAAAGATTTGAGATACTTGATGGCATCAGGATAATTTTTGTGTGTCAGAATTGCTAAATATTCAGACGTCTGGTTTTTGCCAAACCCAATGTGTAAAAGCAGATGAGAGATATTTTGCAAACTTTTAATATCACCTACAGTGCTTAAGATGTTGAGGGTAGATTAGATAAGACTAGCAAAGTTATTTGAACATAAACATTTATTTAAAAAATATCCTCTGCTTTGCTGAGCCCACAAACATTGTATAAATAATACACAGTTCATGAATAGGAATGAACAGACTTGTACCCCTCACTAGTATGGATTTATATTCTGCACCTGCCAGGGCTTTATTAACTCTCCTGAAAACAGTGGTATCTTTGCAGAGAGATCTAAAGGAAGTTGTTCTTGAGAATATGCCCCTGAAGCTTAAACTTCAGGTATTAATGGATAGATTTACAAATGTATTTAGGCAATTAGAAATGAGAATACACGACTAGTCATATTCATAAAAGTTAAATAAGTTAGGGGCCTGTCTGCTGTCCTGGGCTCTGTCAATGTCCTTTGACACATTCATGTGTTTTAGGGTCATAAGGAATTATATTCTTATTCTGCAGAAAATGCTACCTGTGCTTAACTTGATGCATGCAAATAGTCCTTGGTGGAGCTGCTCATATAAGTAAAGTGTTTGTATATCTGTAGAGGCTGGCCTGAAATGGTAAACATTATAAGATGGGTCTAAACTACCATCTTTTTGACCACATTTTAACCGTGGTAGAACTTCAGAGGTGGCTGATTTCACGCTGGTGGTAAAAAAAGTTCATAGAAAACCCTGCCTGGGGTTTGGTCTGAGCTTGTTTGTCACATTGCTTTGAATCTACCTTCCTTGCAATCTTCCCTGTGTGGTCCCAGGGGTCTGTCTGAGCACTGGTGGCTACAGAGCCTTCTGCTCAAATAAAAGTCCTAAAACAATGCATTGACTTTCCTGTGCAGTTAGGGGGTTAAAAGAACTCTAGGTAGGAACAGCTGTTCTGGAATGTGTTCAGTTTGCTCTTCTCTATCTCTGTCATCTAGTCTGGTGAAAAAACAAACAGCAAAACCCCCCAAACCCTCATCTTATAAGCCTCACAGGTGCATCAAGAATTTGAGTCTCAAACAGGGGAAAGGAGGAAAGTTTTGGAATCATTTATCTGCTGAAATGCAGTCCACATTCCACAAAACATGGAACACTTCAAGCTTCTTGCTAATTGATCCTATGTCTGTTGTTTGGGCAAATACCTAATGAGTCAATTATGAGCACATACATCATCATTTGTAAGGTATTTACTATTATATAAGTTTTAAAATGGAAATAAGTTATTAGCTTTCAAGTACCTTTTAATCTTGGTATTAATAACAAAGAGAGATACATTTGTCTCTATACATTAATAATCTGAGATTTAATACTCTATTTGATCAAAAGGAACATCAAAATGATCTTGTAACATCTCGAAATACAGCCTGTGTGTGCAGCAAGGTGATGGGGTAGAGAGAAGTTCCACATCAACTTTGTTGCAGAATCAGGATGGAAATCCCAGTGACACATTTGGTTATTGGATGACCTGGGAACTCCTGCAGATAAGAGAGCAGCAGAAATCTGCCAAACAAAAAATAACACCGAAGCACTTTTATTGCTGTTAGTGCATTTTAGTATGTTTTCCTTTTGTTAAATGTGAGAAATCTAGAAATATTAAACATTTGGAGAGGTGTGGCGGATATGGAAAAGGAAATAAGTTAATTGATGGGTTTGGTTGTAGTTTTATTATGGCCAAAATGCAAATATGTGGATCATGATAATTGAGTTGGAAACAATCATGAGAACTCTGGGAGAAGTAGCAGTAGGTGTAAGGGAGGATTATTAAGAAGGAGTGGATTATTAATGCACTAATTTCATGTTAAGGAAAGCATTTTTGGCTTTTTTAATATGGGAAAGTGTGAAAAGATCTGTGACACCTTTGGGGTAGAAATGACCTGACAGGTGATTGTAAGAGATCCTTTCTACTGAAACGGTCAATGATATCTTTGTAGAAGCATCTCCCCTGGAAAATATCAAATATGGCATATTTTGATTGAAACATTTCATCCTGTTACAGTAAAAGCAGAGTCACTGTTTCTTCTGTGTAAATTCATGTACTTCAGCCAGAGTGTTAGACATAGTTAGGCTCTAAGGGACAGGAAAATCCCTGTAAATAAGCCCAAATCAAGGATTGCTGTACAGCTAACAAAATCTGTGAAGCCAAGAGATCCCACTAGCTCCCTGAGGTGGGGTGGACACTCTGGGGTGGGAAAGAGGAGAGCTTTGGGAAGCCATCCCAGATGCCAAAGCAAAGCATTGGTGGGGCTGACGGCACAGCAGCTGCTCCACTTCCCTCCTGTCAGGCAGGTTGGGTTTCCTTTGGCCCCCTGGGAAAGGCACTTCACACCGTGTGGAAACTCCATATGAATGAAATCCTCTCGCTTTATGCATAGCCCTCCAAATTATCCTTGTATGAAATCACATGCATAACTCAGCCTTGGTGTATTTAATGCCGCGTCTCCTTTTCTGCCTTTCTCTCTCTCTCTGTGCCTTATTTCTTGTGCCAGACTTATTCTCCCTTTGTTTTTATGGGTTTTGCAGCAGTAAATCTGGCTGCTGTTTAGCAAGGAGAGCTGTAGCTTGAATCAAACCTTAGTTACAGACTGTTTCTTTTTGTTGTTAGACACTACCCGCCTCATGCTCTACCTGGCCAAAGCTGCCAAGTTTTGGATTTCCTAGAGGAGGCTTTTTATTCTGTCATCTTGTCTGCACATGTACACACAACCTCCAATTATATAGTAGGTGAACTCACTGTTGTGCTATTGTGCATTTTCCTCTTTTTACAAGCGAACTGCACTGACACTTTTTTGTGTTTCGTGTCTATTGTTACCTCGTGCTGGGGCTGCAGCCCTGAGATTTCCTCGAATCTTCACTTTTCCCACACCTAATCAAGAGCTTATTTTTAGCATGTTTTCTTCCCCCCCTCCGCTTTTTTCAGTTTAAAACCTCTAAAATACTAAAAATGGCCAGGCCAACACAACCTCTCCAAACACCAAGCATTGTGTAATCTTAGGGCACGTTGTCTGCCTGCCCAGGATGGCAGAGGAGACTCAGCAGTGGTGAAAGAGCTCAGTGTGTTCAAAAAAAAAAATATCCAAGAAACAAGGAAGAGGTGATTCCCTTGGTGCTGATTTCAGTCTCAGCTTTCTGAGGGAGCACCATGTTGTCATCAAAGCCTCCAGCGTGCAGTTTGTACCTGACTGTGATGAGGAGGAGGAGGAGGAAGGGCTTCCCCTTCCAGCCACACATGGTGTGTGGGCACGAGGCTTCCCGGAGCTGGGCTCTCAGCTGGCACACATCTGCCTCGGCACAGCTCCCCTCCTTCCCAGCACACCCAGGCACACGAGCTGGTTGCAAAGCAGCTCTTTGTCAGAGCTGGCTTCTTGGAAAAGTGACTTTTCTGATCGGAGGAGCGGAAAGAGGAAATCTTTCCCTTACCAGCCTCGGGATCATCCCTCTCTGCAGACCACATAGGAGGAGGAAGGGGAAAAAACAACTGCAAACAAACAGAAATGGAGTGAGGTGGTTGAGACCAAATTAGATTAATTAGCCCCAGGCTGTTTTGTATGTTTATATTTAATTTAGGGTTTGCTACTTCAAAGTTCACATAGTTTTAGTTAATAACTTTTCTATAACTTATTATTTTCAGATGTTGGCAGGTAGACAAGTTGTGAGTCACCTGGAATATGAGGCTAAATAAGTAATACTCACTGGCAGGGTTTTGACCATGACTGATTACACTTCTCTGTCTTCTGTGTTAGAAAAATATAGCTTCAGAAGGAAAAAAGTCTACTTTTCTCACTTCTCCTACCATTTTATGTTGAAATGTCCATGGGGTGGGTTAGATTTCATACATGGCTGTCTAGCTTTCAAAAACTTTCAATCTTTAATCTGCTGCTTAATGGTTAGTACATCCTGTAGCATACCAGGTCTTTATTATTTCATTTGACCTCTTTTGTGAACCTAAGAAGGTCCACAAGACCTGTTTGTTTATGAGCAGGGCGGTCTAGAGGTTAGTGGTCTTAAATCATAGAGGAGAAAATGAATGGGCAGCCCTTTACTTGGGATAATAAAATTGTTGTCACTCCAACTATAGATTTTTGTAGGTTATTACATTAGTTAAATAAAATACTGCTTCATCAATGCAAATTCCAGTTCCGGCTAGTCCTGATGTTGGCTGTTGAAGCAGGAATTCATTCATATTGCTGGCAGTAAAAAGGAATAAAATTGTGTTTGACAGGAGTGGAGAGTTAAGATCATAACTTTTCAGAACCAATAAGGGTTCATGGAAAAATATATACTAGGGAAGAACAAAACCCTAATCACAGGCATTGCTTACTGGAGGTCTACAGCTGTGACAAATGGTGTGATACTCATGAATATGCAAAGTTCTTTTCAGCCTGTAATTATAAGAATCATTGAGCCTATGTATGCATTTCATAGGAAGCCTCAGTTGCATAAAGCAGCAGATGTATTTTGGTGACAACAATCAATAGTAAGAGAGAAACTCATCATAATCCCAGGAGCTCAGCCCGGACCTGACAGGCTGTTTTTCCTCTAGATTTCCAAACCCTTCCATGAATTTGCACCACTGGATTAGAGTGTGTTTCTCTCTGCCCTCAGAATAAGCCTGCTGTCCTTGACACTCAGCCAGATACACCAGCTCCCCTCCTTTACCTTCTGTCCTATTGTCCCATGTCTGCCCTGGAGAGAGAGAAATAAAATGCTACTGTCTCCAAGCCCTTCCTCCTCCAAACAGAAATGGTCTGTCATCCCAAAGCAGCACCAAATCTTTGCAGGGCAGCAAACCACTGGGTTATTTGGCTTGATTTTTCTGCTGGCATTTTATTTGAAGAGCTACTTCCATCTGGAGATGAAATAGCCACAGAATCTATCATCTAACACCTCTTTCCTACTGATGTGTTTTGCAGATGAGGCCCTGGCTGGACCAAATTCAGCAGCAGTGGCTGGAGACACAACCCCACACGTGCAGGTCAGCACTGAGTGCAGGTAGGGTTAAATTTTGAGTTGTAGCTGGCAGAGATGGGACTCGGCCTCTGCCTCCAGGCACTGCTTCTTGGATATGTCAGGGAGTCACTGATGGATGGAGGAGAGGTGTGTCTGTTAAAGATTTGCCTTTCACTATTCAAAGAACATAAAATTGTCTAAATTCAAGGGTCATGCAAGAGATATGATAGAACTTACCCTTCTTAGCCCTGGCAAAATCATCTCCAAAACCAAAAAGCTGAAAAAGAAAAAAACAAATCCTGAGAGATTCAGAATCAAGTGAGACATAGAAGAGAGGTAACTAAGACACCTATAGCAGCTTATCATGGAGGAAGATGATTATTACTTTGTTATGTGCATCTGGGGACAGAGGCAGCTGTTTGTGTTTTCTAAATACCACCCTGGGACTAACATCTCCCCATACCAATGTAAGCATATACTTTACAAATTGAAATACCTGTTTATCAGCAATATCAAAGTATCGGTGTTTATGGCAGGTTTATTTTGGCAGTAAATTTTGTTGCTCATGTTGGTCTTGATAAAAAGCATTCAGATGTACTGTGTGTTAGGAAGGAACATCTCAGTATTTTGGATTTTGTTTTCACTGTTCCCATTTTGGATTTCACTAGATTTCTTAAGGTTTCTTTATATCGGGGCAAAGCTTTTTTGAAAATCATGGGCCCATGTCTGTTTGGTCAGTTACAGGCACAATTAAACACTTATTTAGATATTTTGAAGGTGACCATCAAAATTTCTACAGGTTGTTTGGAGTTAACAGCAAATGTCTGAAAGAAACATATATTTTCTGCCCTTCAAAAAATCACCTGGAAGGCATAAACAGGCTATCATGACAATTGTTATTGTATAGTTTAAGACTCTTTAGGAAATGGCTCTTTTTAGGGAAAAGGCAATAAAATTTATGCGTTTAAGAACAATAGGATATTTAAATATTGAGTAAAATGTACCATATGAAGAGAAACTGTATTCCAAAGGGCTTCATTGTGTGTTTTCAGGGCCTCTTGGCTCTTTATTCTTCTTAGCCTAAATGAGACAAAATACTTGTTCTTAGACAGCAATATACTGACTTTGTAAAGAAAAATCTGTGGGTTCTGGCATAGCCAGCCTGTGTCAGAAAGTAGCATGTGAGATGTAGGGAGCCACAGTGCTTCCAACTGTAAGACATCAGTTTTTTTCCTTGAAAATTTGGGATATAGCCCTCAGTACTCACTTACCCAGGGAAGAAAGGGGACACCCTGCACCCCTTCATGAGGCTGTATCACAGGGCAAACAGAGCAGACTCTCTGCCAGAACCATCATAATTTTTCCCCAGACTGGGGGAAAATATTGGCCCCCATTATTTGCAAACTTTGAGCAGGAGAGGGGAGGGAACAGTGAGAAGGGACTTTGTGATGCCTTGAGTTTGGGCAGAAAGGAGGTGACAAACACCTCTAAAGCCACCAGCATGGTTTAGGCTCTGTGGCATCACAGCTGTGTCTCACACCTTGCTCAGGACTCGTGGCATTTTAGCACCTTTAAACTGTTGACTTTTTGCATGCCAGAGTCAGATGGAGAGCTGTACATCCTCATGGCTGGATGGATGTGCTAAGCATGGAAAAATGGCCCTAAAATACAAATGAGTGACCTGTGGTGTAGCAGAAGGGGATCTTGTCATGCTGAGTGCTGTGCAATCTGTTGAAAGCAAGCCTTCATATTGATTAACTACCTTCTTTCTGCTGCCATAACATAACTGAAATCCAATATGTTACATAAATAAAAATCCTTCTGGTTATTAAGGGGTCATTTATGTGGGGAAAAATGTCCACATGAGTGTACAGCCCTTACTCATTCTGGATGGAAATGATAAATAATTGAGGTTTATGCAGAAAACCCACTGGTGGTAAAACACTGCAGGAGTGAAAGGCTCCTTCCACGAGCAGAGTTGGGCTTGGTGTCCCTGGTTTTCATTCTGGCAGCATCTTCTGCCTCCAGGATTTCTGCTCCCTACTGGGACCCCCAGGCCAGGTGAGAGCTGGGCAGCTCCAGTGATGGTTGCTGGACACAGACAGGGCAGGCAGAGGCAAAACTCTTGATAACGACACCAATACTTGATTTTTTAGGTATGAACTGCCCATAGATTTCAAAAACCTGACAAACAAAAGGCAGAATTTAGCCTCAACCACAGATTTGCTGCCTGGCACACTTGTACATTTCAATTTCCAATAAGCTGTGTTCTCTAATCACAAGACTTCTAATCTTCCACCACCGAGTCACCGATTTTGAATTCAAATTTCCTTCTTTTTGTCTGTATTTAAAAAATAATAATAATCATTTTCCATCTATTGCAAATAACAATACAGATCCACAGACTGAATGCTGAAGTTGTAATTCAATCTCAGGCCTTGGCTGCCATTCATTGATACCTCGAGCTGTGCTCTTATTATTTATGACATCAGCAGAAACTCTCAATTGAATTGCAGCCTTATATTTAATTAGGGACTATGTATTATTTTGTAGGCAATATCCAGAATTAAAAATAGCCCCTTTCCAGAGTATAATGGGGAAAAGGCAGCAAAGTTTGAATATATATTCTAATTGATATTTCTTGTACTTATTCTAAAAGTAATCAAAACGTATGTTAAATATTAATTATAATATTTTTACTGCATTGTGCACCCTGATTTATTGCTGCCTCTTTTGGTTCACTTTTTAATTACTGTACATTATAAGAAAACTAAGGGGGTTTTAAATAGAAAAGTTATTTAGCATTAAAATTAATGTATAATTCAATATCAATCTTCATAGTGAATGTTATATTAAACGTAATGAACAAAAGGTGTATTTAACACAGTTTGCAAGTTTTTTTTTTTTACTTTTTTTATTTTCTTTCCTCTCACAACATGCCTCTCAACTCTCTCCACATTTAAAAGTCGGGGACAAAGCTCATAAAGGAACAAAAGACTAAAATCAGGGATGGTCTTTTTTTAAAAGAGGTACAGTTTCAAAGCCTGGAGGGAAAAAAAAAGATAGAAATCAAAGTGCTCTTGAATACAGAGAACATTTTAAAGGAAATATTGAACTGTTTGCTTAAAAATCTTACATTATTGCCTTCTTTTTAAACTCAATTCCTTTTTGAAGGAGAACACCAGATAGGGACAAAGAGAATATTTTCATGCAAAAATCAGGCACAGGTACAGAGGCACAGCCAGACATCATTTCAAGTGGGCACAGGAATTTAATTCAAGTTATTCTCTCCTTTATTCCACATTTAACAAAGTTGAAGGATTTATCCACCTCTCTGACACTAGTGCAGACTTCACTAGGTAACATTTGTATCCAGTGGCAAGTAAATATTGGGCTGGATTTTTGTGTCCACCTGAAATGGATTCTGGTTATGAACCTCAGCAGTTGTGGAAAATGAAGTTGAGCATCACTGCAGAGCTCTGCACACAGCTTTGTTAAGCTGTTGTCAGCAAGAACAAAGAAATGATCCTTGTTTACCCACCCAGGTCTAATTCAAAGGGAGAACAACCCATTTTTTTCCAGGGGTAAATTCACCTGATGTTTGGAGGCAGCTCCAAAGAGCAGCGAGTTTTGGGGAAATGATGCACTGGGTGGAAATATTCCCGTGAGGGTGCTTTGGAAATCAAACCTCCAGGGAAGGAGGTGAAGCAGTGGGGCCTCTCTGACCCCCACTGTGTCCTCAGGGAGAAGTGGAGAAGGACTCAGGTGATGCCCTCTGCCCCAGGGCAGGTCGAAGCCTGGGGTGTTTGGAGAGATGGACAAGCTTTTTTTGAGAAAATATTTACAGATGTGTTATCATTAGCCTTAGAACCTCCTTGTCTAATCCACATGACCTGGTTTCCTGAAAGGAGAAATGAAAAAAACATGTTTGTTTTTAAATAAATAAGAGATCCCTCACTAAATCATCTAACATACTGTCTATTTATATTTCATAAGGACAAATGTTTCTGACAACTCTCATAATAGGTCTGTACAAGTATGCCATGTTCTTCCCAAGGAGGCTTCTTTGAGTGACATAAATTGCCATTAATGAAAATTTTAACAATTCAGGATAAATAATTTTTAACTTTTAATGTGCAGAGATGCAACATAACATGGCAGGCCTTGTGAGAGAAGACATTTGTTTTGGAAGGAAGTTGCAGAGTATATTTATTCATAGACCAAAATAAAAGCAGCATGAACATTATTTTTTAATAGCTCTGCATGTTGGGTGGCTGTACAGAAACAGTGATATATTCCTTCAGTAAATACTGGAATATGCAGTGCTGTAGTGCCTTGAGGAAATCTCAAGTATCCAAATGTTAAAAGAACTGATCTTGCAGAATTAAGCAGTGATGTTGACCAAGAGGTCACCTGGGACAGTGGGACTCTGTGTGAAATCCCACCACAGCTCAGCTCTTTGGTCTTTAATGACAAAAACAGCCACTGAACAACCAGCACTGAGAAAGAAAACTTAATAATATTCCTCCAGAAATCCACCCCCTGCCAGCAAAATCATCATATTGCAACCCTAAAACACAGGCACCAGAAATATCACCCAAGGGAGCAGGGAGAACTTCCTTGTCACTCTTATCACTCCTTCCCTCATCAAGCTGTGTCTGGGTCCACTAATCCATTTGAAATTCCTATATCACTGTCATTTACCCTCCTTCCTGCCCAGTGCCATTGATGCTGGCATTGACAGGCACCTGTCACTTCCCATGAATTCTGGATCTGGTCCACTGGACTTGTGTGAGGCAGGCGAGGATCATTAGGATTTTGCAGGGTTAGTTCCAGCTTTCCCCTTATATAATAGCAGCGCCACTTGAAAGGCACAAAATATAGTTTCAATAAATGGCTTTCAGATCAGATAAATGTTTCAGCTCTGCTCTGGAGTTTACAAGAGCTGGCAGTCATCTATTTTAAGTGTACAAAGGACACTCAGACATCGGTGTTTAAATATCTAATAACTCTTACATAAGAATGTGGCACTAGCGACGCCATCATGCATTCATCTGAAAAAGCAGTAAACTAATCCCATGGAAAAGAAATTTCTTCTTAGTAATGTATTGAGCAGGGATCCTTATCAATTCAGTAAGAGTAGATTTAATTTTTTAATGTTTTCCAGGCAAAACAAAAGTTTTCATTCAAAATAAGCATTTGTTTTCTGTAGCCAAGTTGGTGGAGGGTGAAAATGCTGTCTGTTGCTATAATGCAGGATCCTTTCTGTGTTACAAGAAGTTACTCTAATAACCTGTATACATCAAAATCATGCTGAATTTGTTACATAAAAGTATGCAGTTGTGTTGTCTGTATACCCTTCTGAAATACTTCAGCTCAGCAAAGCACTTTTATTAGTATTTACTACTCCCACTGAAGTTAATATACTTAATTGCAGACAATAAAACAACTGAGATCCTCCAAATTAAACACATCTTTAATTGCTTTGCGAAAATTGAACAGTAATGTCATTATGTTAACAAACACACTTATCTAGAAGAGGATGATGTAATCAAACATGAGAAAGAGTCGGAGCGGAAAACTGGAATCTTTATCATTAAGTGTGCAGAGCCCCTCCAGAAGCCTTAGGAAGGAGGCATGATGCAACTGAAATGTAATCCAGTGGGGGGAAAAAATGGGGTGAAGAAACTAGACACGTTGCAGAGTTAATTCCTAATTAAAATTAAAACTGACAAAACAAACCCTGCAGGCAAGCATCCATTAGTGCCACAAGGCATAAGAACATGGAAATTTATTTTAGTGCAATAGCTTTAGCTTTCTGTGTTTCCTCTACCAATAGCTTCTGAATTATTTGTAGTCTTCAGAAAGAGGAGCAATTAGAGGAGGCAAAGGGAGAAAATGGTTATGGCTGGTTCTAAGTAGGCAGGAGCCTTATTAATTGTAATGAAGTTGGATTAAGCTCTTGTTAAACTTCTCTGAAGGGGAGTGGCATGTGGGGAATTTTGTTTAGAAGTTGAAGTTTTCATGCAACCATTGATTTTTTGGTAAAACACGTCACTCATATTCTCCTGCAAATATCAGGTTATTGTTACCAAACAGGATCAATTATTCTGGTCTAATCCATAACTTGGATAGGCAGAGAATCATTGAATCCTAGAATATCCTGGGTTGGAAGCACCACTCAAGTCCAACTCCAGGCACATTTCTTACACATGAGCAGGGGGCTCTGAGAAGCAGACCTGCCCTCTTACATTTTGATCTTTAGTAACTCATTTAACTTCTCTGCACCAGTTTGTGTGTGAAATTGGAATGATACATATTTGCCTGATTTTTAAAAGCATCATAATGTAAGGAGCAAAGTAGCATGACTAATCTTGTTTATCAGAGTGTGGTTTCTATCTGATTTTCTTTATAATGCACACAGTAGTCCTGCTCTATCTTGTGATTCACAGAAGCAGCTGCAAGCATCTAGATACCATGTTTTGGTATAAGGGAATCACACCAAATCACTGGTTTATTTTTGTAATTTTTTTATAAAACTATTCATAATTTTCAGTTCAGTGGCACAATGGGGCTTTCCTGGGGCTCTTGTGCCCATATTCCATAGTGACTGCAAACAGAGATTCCTCTGTTTGTTGGGAAGTTGGTCTATTAGAGGGATCACAGGTAACTTTTAGTAACAGAATTGGATACCACATCTGTTAGGGTGGAATTCACCAGGCTTTCAGTTTAATAACATTCTTCATTTCCTGTCTTTATATGGCAACTGACAACAAAAGCTGGAGAAGAGCAGTGATTCCTGTGCCTGGAAGGGAGCAGAGAGGACTGGGGCTGAATGGAGAAATAAAGATCATCTGTACCATCATTTTCTAGAGTGATTAGGTCAGGGTTCTTTGGGTGACTATGTCCTTGTCTTCAGTTTTAAGGGCCAAGGACACCAAGATCTCATCTGCCTATTTGTGGCTGCAGTGGAGAGCAGCACAGTTTTGCACAACTTTAACTCTGCATAGCATAACTAACCTGCACTACTGTTGGTAGAGAGTGAGCAGCAGTATTTATTGAGGAAAAAATTAGTTGATGCCTTTTGTGGTTTAACCCAGCAGCAAGAGAATCACCACACATCTCTCTCTCCTCCAGTGAGATGGGGAAAAGAATCAGAAAAAAAGGTAAAATTTGTGGGTTGAGAAAAAAACATTTAAAAGGGCAGTTTAATTACACCATATGGTCTGGAATATTCCTTTGGCCAGTTGGTGTCAGCTGTCCTAGTTCTGTCCCCTTCCAGCTCCTTGTAGCCCTCAGCCTTCTCCTCCCTGGCAGGGCAGGGAAGCTGAGAAGTCTCTGACTCCACCAACCCTACTCAGCAACAGCTAAATCATCAGTGTGTGACCAATATCATTCCCATCCTAAACCCAAAACACAGCACTGCACCATCTCCTGGGAAGAAAATTAACTCCAACCAGGCCAAAACCAGGAAAAATCCAGAGGAAGAGTTCCCTGAGCCAACAGCCCAAGAGCTGTTTTTCCTTCCAGCAGCTTCAGAAATAAGGGCATTGATGCCCTGTGCAAAATGGCCTCATTGTCCACCTCCTGGCCATGCTGCCTGAGGCCATTCAGGTGAGGAGTGCTTGGAAAGTGCCCACTTAGAGCAGGGTTGGGAAGACAGCCCGGCCTCTCACTGCCTCCTTGTTCTGCTCTTGTAGCTGAAATGAGATGCAAGGATGCCTGGCCTGGGACCCTGCCCAGATCTGCTCTGGAAAAGGTGCAATGCTTCCCACTGCCTGCATCAGCATTCCCACACCTCGCTCTGTCCCATGCCTGGTCCCACCAGCAGTGCAGGACATGGATCTGAACACTTTGGGACATGGACAGGGAGGACTCCTGCACTGGCCTCACAAATTTGGTTGCTATGGGGCTGAAATGGATTGGATTGGGCTCAGGCTCTAACCACCTGGAGATTTCAGCAGCTCCAGCAACCAAACATCTCTTCTCTTTCAACTTAAAGGCACCATCAGCATCTACATGTAACATTTATATTGTTCACTGGAATGACCTTAGGACACCCCCCAGACCATGCTCCTATCTGAGCCAAGGTCAGTTCACTCTCCTCCTGCCATCCGAGCCCAAAAATGTCAAATGCTCCTTGTCTTGGTGTCACCCTCCCCAGAGCAACTGCTTTGCAGCAATATTTGGGTTATGTAAAGGACATCTCAGGGAGCTTCTGTAGCAGAGGGTCTCAGAGCTCCCCCATCACTGCTGTGACTGTGAGTCAATGTCTCACTGATCTTTGTCCCCTGACCCCCTCAAGCCCTTTATTTAAGTTTAACTCTCAGAGCTGTATAAGACTCTTTCCATTCTGCATTTTCCACCCCCTACAACATTCTTGCTTTCCTCATGACCTTCCCAGTGGCCTCAAAGAACAGATCAAGTGGGAAATAGTTTTGTAAACAAGTCAGTTCACTTCTCCTAGGTGGGGAAAATGTCATTGTAGTGGTGATCAGAGTCTTATTCCTCTGCAGTTGCTCAGATCAGTTTGTTGAGCCCCTGAGAGATTTTTCCCTCACACAGGGGAAAAGATGGTCATGGATATTGTCATAGAATGGGAGACTTGGGAAGGCAATTTGTTTGCTCTCCTTTTAAAACATTTTATTCTCTTCTTTTTTTGCTGTCCCCCAAATGTGACATCTTTCTTAGCCTGTTCTTCAAATCATCTACTGCAACTCTAAGGAGTTCTATGCACCTGTGAGTTCATTAAACCAAAATGTTCAGGATAGCTTCCTCAGCTCACTTTAGACTAATTAAATGGTTGTTTTCATCAGTTCTTGCAATTTATTTTACTACAGATAACGGGAGAATATATCAGCCTCGGAATTGCATTAAATATTTCCCTCATAACATATTGTCAACAAAAGTCCTGCTGAATTAATGACTTGTGTGCCTGTTTGAAAGTGGGATTGTACTTGTCTAATTGTGGCATCAGTTGTCATAGTGACTATCAGGCAATCCGGCAGCAAACACCCTTCCTTGGCAGGGTTTAGGTAAAGCAGCCTTTGTGCAGTTGTCAGCCAGAGATTTATGATGGTAAAAACTATATTTGGCAGCCAAATCAATGCCTTGACCACTCTTTGTGCTCCTGCCCTTATTTTAACTTAAACACTTGATACTCTACCTGAATATTAAGAGGCTGTATGTCTCCAGAGCTGTTTTGTTATTAATAGATCACTTTTTATAAACTGTGTGTGGGATGACTGGTTATTTGTATATATGTCCAACAAATGCAGTTGCTGGTATTTTCTGAACATGTAACTCCAAATGTCAGATCTTGCAAGCACGTGGATATTAGAGGGTACCTTTTTATGCCTCCTATTAAAACATGTCGAGTGATCTATAAATTACCCCATTGAGATAAACAGTGGATTAAAATAAGGCACTCCCATTCTGTCATCACTGTAATATTAGTCATTGGAGTTTTGGTCTTTAATGTTAAAATGTACCTTTTAGCAGTTTATGTCACTCCATATTAAATTACATGTGAACTGACAGATTTTTTAATCAAAACTTGCATTCTGAGTTTTGTTTTCTTCATAATGTCACAACAAGGTAGGAAAATAATTTTGCTGATGTCTATGATTTTTTTAACATTTGGTGTTTTATTTTTGCTGTAGAATTTGTTTTTCATGGTGGTTTTCTTAAGTTTGACTAGTTTCTTTCACTGAGCTACAAAAATGCTTGTTTTAGTCTTATTGTATCAGCTGGTGAAGGAAAGGAATTATGAATTTCATTCAAAATATTAGAACCATAGAGTGTTATAACATAAGAAAGTATAAAAATTTAATTATGTCAGTTAGTAGAGGAAAACATTTATATGGCCAAAAAAGTGTCACAGACTGGTTCTGTATTAAACACAAATATTTTCTTGACTGGATCTAAATTTTGTCATCATTCCAAATGAAGTTGTGTTAGTGGGTTTAACAGCAGATATTTACTTTTTTAATAGCAATGGACAATAACAGGGCCACGTATGTAAATGTTTTTCTAACCCAAATATGCAGCTTTGAGATTGCTTATTTTCTTTCATAGGGGAAATGGGTCCAGCTCATCTTGTAAAACTGCAAGCCTAGTCATTCAGGACAAGAAATCACAACTTTTTGGGTTTGGTTCTGTGTTAGGTCTCCAAAACTCTGAAGGCCAAGTTCTCTGTTATCTTATGTGGGTCCTGCTGCCCCAGGATTCACATCAAAGGGTTCACCTCTTTAAAGTGTTGTAACACTCCATGACAGTGGGTGCAATAACCATTTTACTGGTAAACAGCCTGAAACACCCACTGCCACTGACTTTCCACATTTTCATGTGGTCAGATAAGTAATTTATTATTGGAAGACATATCTTGTGTCTTTGTCCTCCAAAGCAATTTGAAGACAAATCTATTTTAATAGTGTTCTGACTTCCAGTGTGTCAATGTACTGGAAATATTTTTCCTTCTTTTAAGGTGACTTTACTTTGTGACTGGTCATATGTGTGGTGTTTCTGTGCATTTTTCTCTGTGTATGTTGGCTCTGGAAGGATTTTTGCAATCCTGAGTTTCCCATTCCTCCTTCCTCTCCCCTGTCATTATGTTGGAGGGGACACAAGTGTCCTGACAGGGACCACCAGCCAGGGGTGGCCCTCATGCTGCAGGTACACCAAGAGGGCTGCTCACCTGAGACAGCCAAACGTGAGGTCAGGAGCCAGGGGGGAAAACCTGAGAGAGGAAAGAAGGAGCCTGAGCTCATGACAGATGCTCCCAGCAAAAGGATCAGAGAGTCAAAGAATTGTTTGTGTTGGAAGAGCCCTTAAAGATTACCTAGTTCTAACCCCCTTGCCACAGGCAAGGAACCTTCCACTGAGATGAACTTGGCAACAAAGAGGAATACTTCCAAGCCAAGAGAGAAGTTTGTGTCTCTGAACCCAGTCTCCTCCCTCACAGAAGTGAGGAAGGCTTGTTCTTAAAGGAGATGGCAAAGTTATGACTACAAAGCAGAGAGGAAGACAGTCAAAAATGAGTAGCAAGTACAGTGGATTCAGAGACAGCGATGGTTGGGTAAATCTGTGGGACATCCATGCAGACAACAGATGGATGAATCAGGAGAGGAATATGGAAGGGAGATCCTAGAAATGGAGAGATTGGAAAAATTGCCATCCTAGCCACAAAGAGGGATCCTGGCAAGGAAGTGTGTAGATGTTATCGGTTAAAGGTTATCTCGCACTGCTCCTGCTGGGTGTGTGCTGAAAGCTGGCGTGGGGCTGGAAAAGGGAAACATTTGCCTGGGAGATTTTTGCAACGCTTTATCAGTTTGTTAACATTTGGTCTAAGTGTTCCCGTGCGTGCCTTTTCCCCATCCCCCCACCTCAAATCCCAGGCGTCGGAGCTCCTCTCACAACATATTGATAATAACCAACACACTTGTCCGTCTTGGAAATCATAAAAGCTATAGACCGTAATAGATTTTTAAAGTTACATTTCGAGTTTAATGCTTATAACTGTATCACTGGGAGCAGGTACTTGGCACAAATGTCTCCGTTGGAGCATAAACACCTTGGCCTATAGCCTCTGAGAGTTTATCAGTGCCATGGGAGATATTTCCTGCTATGTACATGCTCCTCTACAATGAGTGAACAGCTTGCAACTACATATTAATCTACTTGATGACCTAGATCAAGAACAAGGAAAATAATACTGATAAGTCAGTCACTTTTCCTTTTTGGTGTATTCCTGACTATTATCACTGACCAGGAGGCAAACAGATGAATTGAGACTTTGCTTCCTGACACGGGTCAATATCATTAAGAAAACTTTTAATTATTTCTGGTCCAGACTGATCAAGTGGCTGAATAGAGTGGGTTGTGGAAGGTGAGGTTAGTTCTGCTGGGATGGATCTGAGAGCTGCAGTGTTGCAGCACTGACTGGATGGTTGAAATACACTTTCTGTGAATACGCTGCTGTTGCAGTGGTCGGCCAGGATCTGGACTGTCATGCCTGATTCTGTGAGAAACTTTTCTGTGCAGGTTATTTCGTGCTGTGTGGCATCGCCCTGTTAACCTCTGAGCATTGAGTCCTGGCTCTAAGCAGAGAGTTCAAATCAAGGCAAATAAACTCAAGTGTTATCTGCTAGAGGATTACGCAGCCCTGCAGTCATTCAGCTGCAACCTCTACAGTCACCTTCCTATGCACCCTGTATCCTTCCTGGTTATGCTCATCTTTCTCCTAGCACCTCTTTAAATTACACACCTGCAGAGGCACTGATCACTGCAGTGTAGCCATAAAGGAAAGACATTGCTTCTTTGCCCTCCTAAATACCTTGAAACACCGCTGATTAATTTTTCACCAAAAATAGTCCCCCCTGGATGGACTGAGAGGAATTTACCACTGATATTCTGTAGGCCAGTATGTGTGGATGGAATCCTGCCTCCTTAGCTCTGACCATTGTGTATTCCAGCCCTTAATCCCTCTTTTCTGCCACAGAAACTAATATTCCTTTTAGTCTTTGTTCTTGCCAAGCTTAGAGAAAAACAAGGTCTTTTTCCATTTAATGTAAGTATCACAATAAGAAAAAAGTTTCAAGTGAGAAAAATATGACTGTTGCTGTTTTCAACAGAAAGTGCTCCCCAATGATCCATATATTCAAGATGTATGGGAAATTAATACCTTAACACATATATTAGTATGTCAAAATGGCATGCCTACTTACCCATTTATCAGGTTAAAGGAGGAGACTGGTGTGACTTTAGATAGTCATTTCATTTCTATGTGCCTACGTTCTGTCATTTAAAAACAGGAATATGGATAATAAACAATAGCAGAATGTTATTGAGTCGTTCCCATTTATAAAGCCCTTTGATATTGTCTATGCCTCAGTTTTCTCATTTGTAAAACAAGTGTAATAATTCATATATTTATAGCTTTAAAGGGTGGATAATCTAATTTGACATCCTGTGGAGCAAAATCCTTAGCATTTCATTTAGCTATTCCTTCACTGTTCTCAGTAACTCATGGCCTAAAGAAAGAACATTTTAGAGAGGCAGGAGATATTGATTTTGAAAATGTCATGTGACTGATAACTTCCCTCAACTCTTGGCAAACTATGCCCTTCATCAAGCATCCAAACTGTTAAAACTATCATCCTTATTCAAAGTGTGATATTGTTCATGATTCCTAACTTTCCAGTTAGGAAAGTCTCATGTTTTGAGACCCCTTATAAGTAATTTATTGTATTGGACAATTTGTACAGTAGATTCTGTTCCATCTATTGCTTCAATTACTCTGAGCTATGCCAGTGGCCTGCACTTTATGACATCCTGCTCTGATATCCCTTTTTTAACACGTCTGAGTCACACTGGCTGAAAGATCCCCAATGGTTTTTTGTAGTACAGCCCTGGATAGGACAGAGACGTGTCATTAGTGATGACCTGCCAGTGATTTTTCTCAAGTGGGCAGAGGAGCATTGACCAAACTACTGCTAAGAGGCTGCTAAGTGGAGCTCAGCGCTGTCTGACTTTCCACTCATCCTCCCTCCCCGATCTGTAGAGCTCTGTTATTTCAGGAGTCACTGGAGTGCACAGAAAGGAGCATTCCAAGTGGTGGCAACCATCTGCTTCAGAGGGTGTTGCTGGCAGCTCGTTTCCAAGCTGCATCTTAGTCAGGATTGAGAATTTTCTAATTTGATGCCATGACTAAAATCTCCTTGTCGATCGTGTGTCATCCTCAACAAATTTCTGATATTTTGGTTATTGTGGGGAAGACAGCTGGATGCAAATGCAGATGAAAGCAAGTCCAGCAGAAGAGATGAGGCTGTGCTTGCATGGGTGCACACACAGATCAAATTGCCATTGTTGTAATTGCAAACTTGCATTTTCCAAATCTTTCGAAGTATAATTCTGTATTTTCCTCGCATTATGTCTTTTGGATTGGTCCCTGTGAAGGAAAGAAAAAGAAATCATTCTTCTGTGAAATCCAGTGTGTCTGTCAGAGAAATATAATTTACTATTTCAAATTCCAGTTGTGGGTAACCTGTTGATTGGCAATTTGTTTGATTTTCAAGGTGACAAATACAAACAGTTGCCTCTGAGTAGACTCTTGGCTACTCCATACAAAATAATTTACTTTTGTCCTTTTTAAAGCTGCCTTTTGGGCCTATCATGAATGAACCAGCTGCCTTGAAACTTGGATAAAATATTATTCTTTTACATATATAACAAACCAGTGAAGCAGTAAAAATAACATTGGCATAAGCTTGCCAAGGGGATTTGGTTGAACCATTAGGTAAGGTCTGCCAGATATATATAGTTTCAGCTGTTAAAATTGCATATTCATGTGTTTTCCATATACCTATTGGCCTCTCTCTCAGAGAACTTTGGAATATTTTTTTACTAGACTATAATTAAACAACAGCAAATGAGACAGGGTATTCCCCAGAAATTGCAAAATGAGGAGTATGTGGTGGCCACTTGCAGAGCTGCTCATTAATCTTGAGAAAATTCAAAAAGAACAGACTTGGTGTGAAGAAATGATGGGAGGGGGGGGCCCACAGGACTAAAACACAATCTTTTTGTACACGTGTTTTGCAGATTTAAGTTTTGTGCAAGGAATGCAATTGAAATAAGTCCCTACAGTCCAACCAGTCTATATTATTTGTCCATATTATTTCCCTGTACCCTTAGAAATTGACTTGAGTTGGTGCCACATGTCCCAGTGCCATCAGTCTGTATGTCTGGGAATAATTCACTCCTAGGCTAGCCTCGGGTTTTGATGATTTCTCTGCCGTACAACTCTAGCTTGCTCTATTTATGGAGCAGTGAGTCAGGTTCTCTGTTTCTTTTTTTTCAATGAAACACAACGTTGAGTATCTTCTGGGATGTTCGTGAAGTTTTCTTTCCTGAAAGTTCTGCCTTACCAGAGTTACCTTCTCAGTAGGATTTTGCAAAGTTGTCTTGATGTAGCAAGGAGTAAATTGATTTAAAGAACATTCTTTCTCGCCTTATCTGTGGGAAATTAAGATTTTCAGACCCCTACCCCAAATCAGCTTGGATCAGGAGTGTGAAGCCTATTCCTGGAATATTTATTACTCAAGAGCTGTGCCATCTAAATTGGGAGGTCACGTTCCTGCTGCAGATGAGTGAGCGCTGCTAAATTCAGCAGGACAGCAGGGAAGTGATCCAAAGCTCTCACTATGGCTTACACATTGTCACCCACCCACCTCCAAAGTATTTATGTGACCTGTCAAAGCTTCTGTTTCTTCGCTGGCTTGGGTTGAGCGTTGACGCCGTTGTCTTCAGAGACCTGTGCTTCAGGCTCAGGCTGCTCAGATTGATGGTCAGAGCAGAAAATGGACTGAGCAGGGATCTGAAATGCTCCAGCATGGAAATCCACACAGCTGTAGGTCCTGGGTGTGAGATGGTGGCTGTCCATGATGTTCTCCACCACTCCAAACTGCAGTCCCGCCACACTCACATCCCCTTGCCATGTCTCTGATTTTTCATTCACCACATGCTATTTTGTAATTTTTTGCACATCAGAGCCGTGAAAGCAGTCCAAGGATAAGTGTTTAAAAGGATTTTAGAAGAATATGATAGTGGAGCCAGATGTAATCCTAAAGTTACCCCAAGATTAAAGAAAGTCAACATCATTTTTACGTAGAGCCTATTTTTGTGATGGATTAGGATCTCATGTGTATGCCACTGTCTTTCTCCTTTTCTGTAAGAACCATATGAATATTAATTCATAGCCTTACAGACAAAATCATCCATCTATCTATCTATCTATCTATCTATCTATCTATCTATCTATCTATCTATCTATCTATCTACCTACCTACCTACCTACCTACCTACCTACCTACCTATGTTTATATTTTTAATACATTTTTCTCTTGCTTTAAGGAGAGAGTTTCCTGTCTTGGACAGTTGGGATGGTTGGTTTTGGGTTGGGAAAAAAATGCTCTTTTGATTTTCAAGTGTGTAGAAGCTGTGCTGGTGTTGCTCTGTTTAAAGAAGATCCATGGTCTTGATTAGGAAAGTTCTGATGGTTCAAGTATAAACCCATTCATAAGAAAATCAGAAATTAATAAGAAAATGCTATTAAAAAAAAGCTTCTGGCCCTTCTTTTTTCCCTTCTTTTTTATTTTTTTATGTCAGCAGTCTACAAACATTTATTTGGAGAAGTTTATTGACTGTGCAGACATTTGTACTGATATAACACAAGTGTCTCTTGTCTTGATATCTTGTGGGAAGTCAGTCGTAAACTCCTGTCATGTCTATTTTCTTTGTCTCTCATTTCTTGGGTCCCAGTATAATGTAGGGTAGACATCAATGACACACTTAGTGTATCATTTTCCTGAAGCTGATTATCCACCAAATTCTAAATTTCAAAGCAACAGAACTTGAATTTCCTAGATTAAGCATCCAAATATGAAAGAGGAAAGGGACAGAGGTGGGGAAAGAGGAAAAGAAAGAAAATGGACTCATTCTTTCCTAAATTTAATAAATAAAATTAAAAGCCAAAACAATGCAAGCTACTGGAATCATTTTACAAAGGCTTTGCATAGCTGAGGCCTGGTGTGCTGTGGGCACTGCACCCAGAGCAGTCTTCTTTTGGGTATTCTGCTTTTTGAATATCAGAACCCCCCTTCACAGCAGGGAAAACTGGTGAACAGAAAAACTAAATGCTAAATGTCCCACTGGAGGTTCTTGGCGAAACTAGGAGCAGCACTCAGAGATTCTGGCTCCTGTTTCAATATCTTAATTACATAATTAGCCTTGCTTAAATCAGGTCATGTGGCACTCAATCTGACTTCCTTTGCTGTCGTGCTATCTGTGCTATGTAATTCTCATGCCAAGATAGTGTGCAGAGCCTTAAATAATCCAAGATTTTCTAGTAAGGCATGGTAAAAAGTTAATTTAAAAAAAAAATCACATAAACATATATATAAGGAAATTAACACTGTTAGAGATTAACATAATCAAACAAAATATGGTTCATTACAACTGTATATATTACCATTCATTTAAATGAATGCTGATTGAAGGGAAAATGTATTTTCTCTGCACTGAATTGAAGCACAAGAGCAAAACAAGTGAGCTTCTTTTAAGAATCTGTAGCTAAGAAATTTATTTCATAGGTAACAAATGGTAAACGGACAGGAATAGTTATTTCTGTTAAAGGAATAAATCTGCTGAAATACTGTGAAACGTTTTCTGTGCAGCAAGCCACAATATATACAATAATGCAGTAAAATCCTCCACCAAATATCTGTTAAAGGAATAAACCTGTCAAAAGAATTAATTTTCTGTGCAACAAGGTTATTCATTCAACAGGCTTCCACCATATGTAATTTATGAAGCAAATTATACTATTCCAAAAAGGAAAGGGAAGCTCATACAATGCAGTTTAAACTACAGAAAGACTGGCTGGAAGAATGCAGCCTTAAAAGTCAGGAAATCTCTGAGCAGAGCCAACTGCCTGAGCAAGGAGCTCTCAGTGTGCACCAAATGCTTTACCATGACTGTGGGGACAGAAAAAGAACACCTTTCTCATCATATATGAAGCAAACCTGGCGATGTAATAGGCAGGGGAACAGTTCACATTTCTGATTTCTATTCAAAAATCCACTTTCCTGGCGTATCCCACATTTCTGGGTGATCAGGAGATGCAGTCCAGCCCTAGCAGAATTACCTGGCCAGTGAATCAAAGGGTTGTGGAAGTATTTCTGCTTGAATTAGGGGATCCTGTAGTATGTAATAGCACCTGGTGGTGTTTTCTTTACTTCTACGTTCTACCTCATGCTGTTTTTTACTTTGGTAACACTGAGTTTGAATGTAGGAGGAAAAGGGACTCACCAGCACTCAGAAAATGTAGTTATCCCTTCCAGCAACTGCAAACATTTTGTACCAAAAATCATTGAAAAGTGCTACATGAAGGTGTGGCCTCTTTTCCCTGCAGCTATACCTTTGCTGTCTGAGCCAAATTCATCAAAATAATCAAAATTTGCCCTGTGCCAGATCTATAACTTGAAAATCCCTTTGTAAGTTTTTTTCCTTGACTATCTGTCTGGGGGCCACTGTAACTTTTGGGTGAAGTCTTGTAATCCAGCCTGAAGTGTCATCCTCATTGTCAAGTCTAAGGCATCCGAAATACTTTATTTACAAGTCTTTAATTTCATGCAAAAGTCTTCCAGTCCTGGGCAGATTAATTTGCACTGTGTCTCAATCTTATTATTTTAATAACTTTTCACTACCCTCTAAGCAAGTAGAATGTTGATTCCTAGAATAATGATAAGGTTTCCTTAAAAAAAAAAAAGCGGAAAGGTGAAAGTTGCTTTGTTTGAGCTTTTTTTACAAATACAGAGACTAAGCCAGGTTCAGTGGGGTTCATGAAGCTTTTGGCAAATGTGGGTTGAGCGTCACCACAGAATCACAGAATGGTTTGGGTTGGAATTGGCTTTTAAAACCATTCAGCTCCACCCCTGTCAGGGAAGGGGCACCTTCCACTGTCCCAGGTTGTTCCAAGTCCCATAGAGCCTGGCCTTGGACCATTCCAGGATTGGGACAAGCGATGTCCCAAGCCAAATATCAAAAAATATGGACTGATACATGATTTTGGGTGGAAATCAAGTGCCACCAAGAGAAATGTGTCAGTGTAGCTAAGTCACCATTGCTTTTCCTGGGTATTGTTAACCCAGAAGAATTCAAGGTATTGGATTCCCATGACATGGGTGATCCCTTTCAAACATAATTCCATGGGTAAGGAGTGAAGAAAATGCAGAAATCATGCTGGATAATTGGCAAAATGACAAAAAATGCTACAGCCACCTTTGCAGTTTGAGATAGACAAAAACTGGTGCTTCCTTTAAACAGCAGCTGTAGTCACCTGGAGAACTGCTCAGGAGGGGAACAAGCACGAGCAATAATTCACAGCCAGTTTACAGATAGCCTCCAGTGGTGAAGCTCAGGCAAAGATTACATAAAAGAGATTTAGACTTCCAGGGATTGTCCGTTCCAGATCTGTTTATTTACATAAATTTGTCAAAGCAGAATTAAAGCTGCAGTTAAGATCCAGAAATCCGTATTTGTGATTGAGCTAGGTGTAATATTTGAAAGTATGTAGTTATCAAATTGCAATATCACTTTGTTTTCTTCCTGCAGGCAAACTAAAGGATAAATTGCCTCCCATGCAAATCCACTCATCTGGTTTTTGTTGGGTTTTTTCTTTTCTTTTTTTTCCTGTTTTGTTTCATTTTGTTTTATCATTCAGTCACTGAAATCTGATCTCCAAGAAATGTAGGCAGATGTACAGAAGACTTATTTTTCCCTTGGCACACAATTTAAAAACTTATAAATTAACTCCCACTCTTTTAAATCATTCTTCTCGAGGTGTTCTAGCCAAGCATCTTCACTGGCTGCCACATCCTAGATTCCTTGGGATTTGCTGTTGGCCTGAAATTATTGTTCTATGTGAGCTCATCATCTGGGATATTAAAAATATCCGTTACTTCAAATGTGATTCGTATACCCAGTGGCATTTGAGTAAACAGCAACATCACTGACTCAGGGATCCAGCCTGGCTCTGTGACATGCACTAAGTGCAAAAGCAACACCATTTTAGGGAAGAACAGAACTCGAAGATTATTTTGTTTATATATTATTGACTGGAAGGGAGAGCTGGCCTCCTAAGCAAGTGTATAAAAAGATCTAGGAAACAGAGGCCAGAAAAATAAATCATTGTTGAAATAAAATTTCAAGTTTCCTGCTCCTGACCTCCTCAAGAAAGGTCTCATTTTTCCTTTCTCTCATATTTTGAGTGTTGCACAGAACTGTAAACCACAAAGTGCTTTCTCAGTGATGGATTTTACTCCTATTCTAGGCTGAGTTCTGCTGCTGAGGAGATTTTGTTTACTGAGTGTGCTCACCATTTGAGTTGTGGTTGTTGTTTAAATAACTGATTAAATTGCTGATAAAGATTATTCAAGTTAGAGAACATCCTGAGTGGTCTAAATTATTGAAAAGCGAGCCATTAGTTGAGATTGACAATAAAGTCTGATTAATAGTTTGATTTTTAAAACAATTACATAAAAATATTGTTTGAAATCACTCATTTTAAACAGCTGACATTTTAATGCATAAATATAATTACAGACTCTTTAAGAAGAGCCTAATTTTGGCCTTGATATATATGCTGGCAATTGTGTATTTGAAATAGAATCATAAAATGTAAAAGTTTTATATTTAATCACTAGTGTCAAAAATTATTAGGTAATAACCACAGCAGGAGAGAATGTGATAAAAGATACAAAGGCCCATATTTAAAACATAATTTTTCTAATACTCACTATGATTTTAAGATGTCATGTCGTCATGTGAAGGTGAGCGGGTCAGATGCAAAGTTGACTTTTCCTTTTTTTATTTTTTTAATGTGAAGTGATCAATTTACATTTGTGGATGGATTTAGCTTACTGGAAGCCCAAGTCCTCTTTGTCCATCCTCCAGGTAGTCCCAGGGCCATCAGCCCTGTACCTGTCTGCTCTCCATGGGTTAAATTAAACCATCCTCCCATCCAAACCCAGCACTCCTGCACAGGAGCTGGAGGAACTTCTGAAAAGGAATCTGTCATCCCACAAAATGCTGTTTAATTATCTCAAACCTGGTGCTTTTCCAAAAGGAACGGGGGTTTTCCTTTCAGATGCTTCACGTCTTTCTGCAGCACCAGCCTGAGTGCCTCTGTGACAGAGAGAAAAGGACTCTCACAGCTCTGCTGGAGGCTCTAACAGTGCACAAAGCAGGAGGATCTCATCCAGTGCCTGCTCTCACTGCATTTGAGCCCCTTTTTAGTCAGCAGAGAAGACTCTGATCCTTGTAGTTTGCTGTTTGTCTCAGCAATCTTTTTAGCAGACATGCAATAACCACTGTGAAAAATGCATCTGCTATTTCCAGTCCATTTGTGACCATCAAAAGAGCCGAGGTTTTTAAGTCACAGCCCCACACAAATGATAACACACAACTTGCAGAGCAGAAGGCTGATGTATGAGCATTGCTCCTTACTGCAGGGACTTATTTACCTCTGGGACAGAGCTCAAGAATTTATAAGCCTTGCAGAAAAGAGTCCCTGCCCCGGCCACCTCACAAAAGTGCTCTGCAATCACATCCCTGCTATCCTAAAGGAGCTAATAGGATCAGTCCCAACAGAGACAGAACAGGAAAGAGCAGCAATGTGGCAGGATAATGGCCAGGCATTTCTGCTATTACCCCTGTAGTGCCTTTGAGTGACCACTTTTAAGTGGAGAATTGGGGTTTGTGGAGTACTTTAGTGTCATTTTTACTCTCCAATTTTTTTACTCTGGCTTTGCTTAAATGAAAACTGCTTTTGAACTGCTCTCCACTGGGGCTGCCTGCACAGGAGGGGGAAATGGGACAGGCATAGCAGGAGTCCTGCATTTCAAAACTCTTCAGCACCTACTGGAGCCATCCAGGGGACCATCTGTCCATCCTTGGGTGATCAGTCCTCTGTGGCAAGAAAAAGGGATGTAGAGAAGGAAAATCCTTTTCTTAAGGCTGCAGGTACTTCTGGACTACTGCCAGGCTGGAAATAAGATTTTTGCTATGTGTAATAAGGGCAATCCAGAAGTGCTGAGGAAATTAAAATAAATTCAGAGAAAAAATTAAATTTTGGATTGAAACACCAAGGATTATTGGTTTTTATCTAGAAGGCAGATGACGGTATTTAGCAAACCAGGTGATTTTTAAATCATATGTGTAATCATTTAATAAAAGTTACTGAGAGTAATTTGAAAAGAAAGTAGACAAAGTGAAAGAGGTAGGTCAAGACAGTGTTTTGTTCAGTCAGGAGGTCAAACACAAATATGTCTAAGTGAATGAAAAATATTTATTTCTTAGTTCTAAAATCATAGAAACAGAGTGGCTTGGGTGAGAAGGGACTTTTAAAGCTCATTCCATGCCACCCCTGCCATGGCAGGGACACCTTCCACAGTCCCAGGGTGCTCCAAGCCCTGTCCAACCTGGCCTTAGACACTGCCAGGGATGCAGGGGCAGCCACAGTTGCTCTGGGCACCCTGTGCCAGGGCTGCCCACCCTGCCAGGGAAGTTTTTCTTCCTAATATCAGATTTAAATCTTGTGTCACAGAGAATCCATTCCTGACAACACTTCTACAATTTGCTATAGTTCACCTCAGGAGCATCCCCAGTAGGCACCATGTGGTTGTCCTCTTCAGACACACTTCTCCAGAGCCTCTCCTCTTCAGCCCTGGCAATGAAATACCAGGCTAGAAAGATCTTTTCTACCACTTCTCATGGCCTTTCTTATGTTCTTACTTAAGAAATGCCTGGCATTGCCAGTTTAAAATTCTTTAATTTAAATGAATATTAAATTTTGAAGATATTATTTAATAATTTTATTTAAATTATTTCATTATTAAATTTTTAAATTATTAAATTTAATTTTAAATGTAATATTGTTCTGTATGCCCTTTAATGTCATCTGATGAAATGTCACTCACCAGGAGCCACAGATAAAAGCAATCACCAAAATTTTGGTAATGAGATAACAGACATAGGTCAGGGGTGTTTTGATCAGGAGTGTTTTGTTTCTCCAAAGCAGATGAGAATTCCTGGAGTTTTGAAGAACCCAAGCTACAAACCCATGGGGTTTTGTGTTATTTCCTGTCAAGAAATACATGAGCACACTCCAGATCTGTCATATAGGGGAAATAATTCCAAATTAGGAACTCGTTGGTGTCAATGTTTACTGATGGTTTAGCTGATGAGTAGCTGATGTTCTGCTGGCAGATACTTTGCAGCCCTCAAAGGAGGCAGCTCTACTTCCAACAAAACTGTGTCGGAGCCAAAGTGGAAAAGCATCTCCACCCTCACCTTGGTAATCCGGGTGACTCAGCTGAATTTGGTTGAACTGATCTACACAAAATCCAAGAGAACATGTTGGTACTCTTCTTTTTCATCACCAGACTTATCTTCTCCCCTGAAGAGTAGGTTAATAGTTCAGGAAGATCTGTGGAGTTTGGGAAGCAGCCATGGTAGTGCCACTTCTAAATGCGGCACCCAGGAACAGCAGGAAAATCAGTTTGTGTCCAGTGTCTGATCTGCACTGAGCATCTGAAAATAATTATATGCAAGCATATGGAAATATATACATATCTATAGATATGGATGGATGGGTATAGGGGAAACAGCTCTGGTAATCAGTTTGAATACACCCAATCTAAACCCTTCACTCATACATCCTGATGAGCCAGGGGTTGCTTGTTTGTTTGGGGTTTGCCTTGTTTTTCCTCATGCATTGTTTCTGGAGCAGATGGGCTTATCTCTGCAGAAGGGCTCTCAGCAAAGTGCTTTATCAGATCACCCTTCTGATTGCAGCACAAAAACAGCCTTTCTGTCTTCCTAGCAGGGATGTATGGGAAAACCTCTCTCCCAGTTTCACATGTGTCCTTGCTGCATTTTTGTTTGATGCTGTTGGCTTCACTGGGGCTGGTGTGACAAGAGTTTACAGCAGGCAGGAGCCACCAAAGCACTCTGATGATAAAATCTTCCAGTTTGTTGATGCTATGGCCAGTTCTTTGTGATTCATGAGTTTGTTCACAGTGGGTGATTTTAGCCCGTATATTGACAGGAATTTTTAATCTCTGTAGTATCTCTGGGATGATGCAAGCAGGAGAAGGCTGTTTATGACTTTCACAAGCATCCTTCACCCCTACCGTGTTGCCTTTAGATGTGTGTTTAATATAGGGGTGGTTATTTCTTGCTGATCTCTAGTTGGCAATGGCCACTGAAAAGAAATCTATGTTGATTTCATTAGATCTGTCAACAGTCCTTGATGTTATTGACAATGAGATTTTGCTGACTTGTGGAAATGGAAGGAAACTTTCCTCAAGTTTGATATTTTCTTAGCATTCCATGAAGTGTATCCAAACTAATATTCTCAGCAACAGTTTGGTTTATTGTGAAATGTCCAGACCTGATTATCTGAGGAAAAATAATAGAGTTTGATGGGTCATGATATAGCAGAAGTAAAACAGGGAGGGAGGATTCAAAGAAAGAAGGAGGAGGGTCCTTTAGCATGACAGAAAACACCCAATTTCATGGTATTCTCTGAGCTATTATTGCAAATACTGCACAGCATCTTGATATCGAGAGTTCTGTGAACCTCTTAGTTGTTCTACAGCAGCATTGTGCCAGATAAAGAGGAAACAGTTCTATGCTTTGACAATAATCTTTGCTAATACATTTTCCAGCGGGGAAAAAAATAATCCTAATTAAGAAGTTAGTTAATGCCTTACAAAATGGAAGGGCAAAGGTTACTCATTCCAGGGGAAGAACAGGAGAGTAGATCTGAGAGCTGACAGTGGGATTGGCTTGGATCCACTCCTCTTTAGGCTTAGTTTTTGCAAGCTCTCTGCCAGCTTGGAGCACCATGGACCTCTTTCCATACCTAATGGCATGCTGGATGTCAGCCCCAGCCTCAAGAAAGCTCAACTGCACAAGCAAAATTAGGTGTGTTGCTGTGCAACAAAAACAACTCCTTTCCCAACAGCAACAATTCTTGTGCTGTTCTGAGGGCAGCTGATTTGTAATCCATTCAAGTCTGCCTGTAAAGCACTTGCACTGGAAACACAAAGATAAAGCAAGCTGTAATACCGTATAAACACGTGCAATAGGGGTGGATTTCAGAGTTATATCTGTATTTATGCCTGGAATATTCACGCCTTGATCTAATCCTCTTTTTCTTAAAGGGGAATTTTTCAAAAGTTCTTAAGGACCCATCATTGGAGCCACATCTTGAAAAGGGCACGTCTTTCTCTAGCACACCTCAAACAAGGTGGCCTGATGTTTCAAAAGCTGCTCAGAATTCAAACGCTTCCTTCGGGTGCCTAAGTGGAAGAGCATCTCTTTTGAAACTTTGGCCACTTGTGGAGGTGTTTAAATGGGAAGACTTGGTGCTAAGTAGGGCATGTAAAAAGTTTTCCCTTGAAATATTTCCTTAGGGAAAATTGGGGTTTTGACTACTGAAATGTTATTTCACAAAGAGCAATGCTTTCTGTGATAATAACAGGTTTTAATAAAAAGAAAAATGACCACTTGAAGAACAAAGAAGATCCCTGTTATAAACTAAAATTTAAAGCATTTTCAATTTGAAAGTTAGCATTTGCCCTTTGGAAGCTTCACTGAATTTTTGTTTTTTAACAGCATTTTCCTCAAAGAGGAGGCAGGGCAAGAACAATTCTTTCCAGATCTAACATAAAATTTTAAGGTGAAACAAGTGGCAAGATTCAAACAAACAGAAGAAAAATGAACCCATCTTTAAAAACATCCCTGAGAACAGCTGAAGATCCACATTCATTCCATTCTGTCACTGAAAACTGGGAAGTTTTCAGACAGCTATCAGGAAACAATGGGCTACATGTGCAGAAGTCTGTAACTGAAGGTAGATTAAGAATTGGAGCATAAACTTCGCTTACCTCTTGAGTAGACTTTGAGCTCCAAGGCCCTTAAAGGTTAACAATAAAATCTCAAATTGAATCCTCATTTTCAATATGAGACAATTTAAGTTATAAAACAATGAAGTGACATGAGCCTAGCGAGGCCAACGAGGACACTTAAACCAGGGTTGTCAGAATGCCCAGGCTTTATCACCCATGAAAGGATGTAACTCTCCATGACATTAAGGATGCAGGGTTTGATGGAGTGTCACAGTTAGTTGACACCAGAATCATCCAAAGTCGTAGACTCCCTGTCACATCCTGCCACTGCAGAATAGAAACAAATGATTGTGCTACTGCACCATCACAGGCATGCTGGGGTGCTGGTTGCTGGTAAATTATTACACAGCAGTAAGAGTTGCCAACAGGACTAGACCTCTAGGCTAATAGCTAGAAAAACAAAAAAAGGGAAACTATAAATGTGGGCTGCTTTACTCCAACAGAGTCAGCTGCTGCTCTGAGTGTCTGATGGGACAAATGGTCTGGGGACAATATAAAGTCATGCTAGGCCACTGCATGAGTTGGAAATCTGTACTTTCCTGTAGATGTTTTGTGAAAGGGACATTTAGATAAGATGCACTTTTGGTAATGGAAAATTTTTTTGCAGTGACTGATGGATTCAAAACACCAAGGCTCGTATTTTTAAACAAATATAAACATATAAAATAGAGGAGTGTCTTATTTCCAGAAAGAAATTTGCAGGGAAAAAAAAAAGGGAAATATTATTTACAGAATGTCATTCTGAATATTTCACAGACTCCAGAAGTCTGTAAATAACAGAAATTTAAAACATCTTTTGGGCCCAGACACAACAGGCATTAAAGTCTGATGGAGAAATAATTTGATTCTAGATTGATAGCTTTTTTATCATTTTCTCTGAAGGAGCAATACCAAAAATCAATGTGTAGGAAATACAGAGGACAGATTCACTCTGTCCTCAGATAAATGATCTTTCTGAACTCCTGCCCAGGTTGCAGCTTGTCCTGGTTTAGGGCAAATTTGGGAGGACACAGTTGAGCACAGAAGTAGAAGCCTTATGGGTGCAGATCAATGGTATTTAAGCACAACAAGAAATCCAATTACACACAGGAAGAAAGTGGCTGATTTGGTATCACTGATCACAGCCTGGCTGAGGGTCCAGGTGACATCTTGCTGGTTTATGCAGTGCTCAAACAGACCCATCACTGGGAGGGGTGGGAAGTTATCCCTTCTCTGTACATGCCCTTTTCCTGCACTGTGTTCCCTATTTCAAGAAAAGTTGTTGATTGCTTGGAGAGGAGCCTGAACACAACATCTCAAAACCCCGATCTAGCAGGACAGATTGGCTGAACGAGGTTGTTTAGCTTAAATAATAAGCGCTTGAGAGGGGACATGTAAGTAATTACAGAAGAAACAGCGGCAGGGAAGACAGAAACAATCTGTGCATAATGGAAAGGACATGACATAATGGGCTTAAATTACAGCAAAGGATTCCGGTTAGACATCAGGAAACTTTCATAACAATCAGGATAATAAAGCACTAAGGTAGACTGCCTGCAGAGGCTCTGGGATCTCCGCTGTTGGAGGCCATCCAGAGCAGGGCAGACAGACTTCTGAAAGGAAAGACAGAAGGATAATTGATCTTGCTGTAGGGCAGAGGGGTGCACCAGCAACAACCTTCCTAGAACCTGTGACTACCTTGAACTGTTGATATCCTTCATCCCCACCCTTCTTAAAACTTGTTTCTTAGTCTTACATCTCTGTTTTCTGCTGGTTCGCCTTTCAAATCTACTTCTGATTTTATTTTAGAGGCTTGGCCTTATCCATCTTCATCTTAAAACACAAATTTAAGTAGTACCTCTATGCCGATGAGTCACAGGTCTGTGCATCTTCCTACCTCAGGCCTAGCTAATACTTTTCAAAATAAGAGCTCAGTCTGTTTTCCTGACATATCATTGCAGATGTTTTTCCCACCACAAATCCTGGCACAGCTAAAAAAAATTCATAGTAATCAATTCCCTCTGCTCCCTGCTTTTCCTTTGATCACATTGAATAACACTGTCAGCCTGCTTCTAACTCAGGTCTAGAACCAAGAAATCACTTTACCTAAGACCTCACCTGGCTCTCTGTTCGGGACTATATATGTGTTTTATGGAGGACAGGTAATATTTGCCCTGCAAAAGGACAGAAAAATAGGGCCTCTCATCATCTCCATTCCTTGAATAATGTAACATTCTCTCATCTACCTGTTCACACCACCACCAGAAGCTTCATTGCTGTCTTGGCTGCTGCTTTGACCCTGTCAGAGCGGGGAACTGCAGCTCAACAGAGCAAGTGCCAGGCTTTGCAGGTAGCACACCGTTCCCAAACACGTGTTCCTGTCTTGTTATACCACTAACAATTTGTTGTTCAGTGCTGAAAACATGCTGAATAATGGAAGATGCCTGGAGAAAGGAACACGGCGCGTCCGTGCACCCGCAGCGCGTGGTTGCTGTTTGCGTGCTCAGCCCTGAGCACAGACGAGGGAGTGCCGGCCTTGCCTGGTGGATAAGCACCTGTTTCTCTGCCAAATGAAACTCTGTGGCTGCAGAAACAGTGTCTGCATTTGCTTTGCAGCAGGTAAATACACCCACTGAATTCCTGCCATGCGGCCCCACGGTGTGGCAAACACCTCTGGGAAAAGCCGGTGGAAAGGGAGGGGGCAGGACCTCGAGCCTCAGGATCCATCTCTCTGCTAAATCAAACTGACCTTGATTTGAAATCAAAGGGGGGCTAAGAAGGTGTCCAGGCATACCCATGTAGTTGATCAGAGACACATTTTGACTACAGGATTTTAGGACAAAGATTGGGTTTGCTTTTTTGTCTGTGTTTGTGCAGGTGCCCAGTGCAGCTCCATGACTAAGCTCCCTTGCAATCCCACAGTAAAATAAGTAAAAGCTGATTTTCAGTGGAAAATAAACAGACAAAACCTTCCTACCTTCCTCCTGGAAATGTGCTGTGGTGTAGTCTGGGGAGATGCTGGTGTTCCTTTGGGCTTAGCTGTGACTGTGAGCTTTGGTCACAAGCTGGGAAGAGCTGCTCTTAATGAAGACCCTTAAGATGATTGTGTTTGGACCATGGATTGTTCCAACCAGCTGCTGGTGGAGTCACGGTGAGCTAGAGGAGATGAAACCCCCACATAATCAAATCAGGGGAGTAAAGAGGTTTGGGACTGGAAAACCAAGAGGGACAACAGACAAACAAAGTGGGGCTGTGCCACGAGCCTCTGAAGTCTGTAAGTAACTTCATTATGTCAGCAGCAAACGAGGGAACAGCTTTGCAAAAATTCAGATCCCAAATACCATTATAATTAGCATTATTGCAAGATTAAAGAAACCACCACTTCCGTGTAACAAATTATCTCCAATTTAAAAGCAAAAATAATGTATTTTTTGTTCATAAAAAATGCTCAAGCGGAAGCATTCTCACATTAATTATTTCAGTCTATTCGGAAAGCATATCCCTGCTTGCTTTTTATTATGCCTTCCAGCTCCTTCTTTGAAAAATATGTTAAGAAGCTGCAAGCTATTTTCCAAAAAAATGAAAAATAAATAATCTTTGAAGCAATTAGAGCTGAACGACAGAATGTATAAATATTTTTTTTACTTATTCTCCCCCTAGATTCAAGCCCTCCATTTTCTGCCACCTCCCATCTTGGCAGCTGCAATTCAAGCATCTTTGCTTGAACTTTGAAGGCAGGCAAGTGTTTCTCTTTCTTCCCCCAGAGCTGAATCAAATCGTATTTTGTAGATTTGACTGGCAAGAGCTTTTATAAGTGAGCTGAGGGCTACTCCTGGAGGCTAAATGCATTATTTCTATAATGCATTTGTCTTTACTCTCCTAGGAGCCTAAACACTTCTGAACCCTTCCCTACAAAAGTAATAATTAGCGAACACTTTGCAAAAAAACTTTGCTTACACGAGGAAAAAAAAATCGCAAAATTGAATAATGGGGACTACGGCTGGTAGCGTGGAATTATCTGGAATGTATTTTATGGTAAGAACAAAGAGTGCTTTGAATGTCACGTAAATATCATTATGGAGCTGCTTTTTATTTTAATGAAGGCTTTGCCGTGGTTCAGCGTCGGGCACAACCGCTCAGCGCTCGCGCAACTTTGAGCCGGCCCGCGCTGCGCTGGAGCTGCAGCTCGTGCCATTCTCAAAAGCACCTTCAACCCCAGAAAGCTGAATTTAAAATGTAATTAAGGAACATTTGTCTAGTTCCATTGCCACAATCGAATCAATATGTAGCCCAATTAAACAAGAACAGTGAACTGTTCGGCATTATCAGCTACATTAATAAAAGGTACCTGTTTTCAATTCTCTGTAATATACTTTCTGCCTTGCCTTTCTTTGATTTTTGCCATAGGAACAGGAGAATGCATCTAAACAGTTTCCTATTTCTCTGGCACTAGCTGGAAGTAGTCACGAGTTGCAGGGAGATAATATATTAATATGAAACTAACCAGGAGATAAAAAGAGCTTACACTGCACTTTTTGTAGGTAAGATGATTAAAAGTGTTATATATGATAGTAGGGCGTGGGGCCACATCCTCATTTGTTTGCTTTCCCAAGAGGTGGATGGGAGGGTGTGCTCCAGGGATCCTTCCTGGAGATGATAATGGAGAATATTCTCTGTGGGGCAGGAGAGTTTAGGATCAGTGGAGGATCTTTCTTGTCTAGGAAAAATTTGAGCTTTTTCTTAGTGCAAAGACATCCTGGGCACTGAAAGCAGCACCTGCCCACATCCAGTGGGAGCAGAATAGGGTGGCTATGTGCAGAAGGGTAAGACTGATCCTAGGATTATCCTGCTGTGCAGCATTTGCTGGTGCTGGGAACAGTTGCCCACTGTGGGTGACAGGTATGGGTTAGTGCTGTAACACACAGTCTTTTAATGGGCTTCTTGCAAATCAAAAATGTTCAGGATCATCAGTGAGAACTGGAAATTCCAGGCAGTAAAACACAGGTAAGGACTGAGGGGAGCACCATATGCAGCCACTGAGACCTCCTGTGTAACGCAGGCCTGAAAATGCCAGAAACAGACAAAATTTTTAGGTTAGTTTCAGGTTTAAAATCAGAGTTTAAAAACTTCCAGCAACCAAGGATCCACTGCAACCTGAGATGAGACAAATGGAGACAGGGACCATGGGCAAGCGGTCAAGGAACTTTCTTTAAGTGCATTATCCAATTTCTACAGACTGTGATAAAGTTGCTCCGTGATCCCGTCAGAGTTAGGCTAAATGAGCTTTTCCATGAGACAGCATCTTTTTCAATTTCTTTAATGTTTCCTATGACTTTCTACAATAATTGCCTAATTTCTCAATGTACTTTTCAAAGTGAGGATCCAGAACTCCACAATATTCTCACAGAGGTAACAGCAGGCTGAAATACAGAAGTGCACCTGCTATTTGTACTCCTGTCTGAGCATCTTAGAATGGATTTGCTCTTTATTTCGTGGCTTAATACTTGAATATAATGTTGAAGGGATCATATCCGTGTCTTCTGTGGAACTAGAGTTCCCC
Organism: Prinia subflava; assembly: GCF_021018805.1. Taxonomy (NCBI): domain Eukaryota; kingdom Metazoa; phylum Chordata; class Aves; order Passeriformes; family Cisticolidae; genus Prinia; species Prinia subflava. Next base: position 4,176,750 of record NC_086260.1, on the reverse strand, counting down.
ATTTCAAGACTGTGGCCTTCACATTTTAATAACTAGATGTATAAATTCATACAAAGTCACATCTCTAACTCACAGCTTTGCCTTCAGATGTTTCAGGGCCATTCTTGTCCATTTTCAGTAACCTCTTTCTCAATTTTGTTTACTGCCCTTCCATTGTTTCACTCCTGAGCTTTGCAGGAACAATTGGTTTCCTCCCAGTGAGTACTAATGGCACATGGTACAAGGCCAAGAACTAGTCCCTAAAAGATTGCAGAAAGCATTGTTGTGTTTCTTTTGGTTTAATAATTAAAATGTCTTGGACTAATAAGTGGAAAGCTAATGACATTAAAACTCTACTGCAATGTCCTATTATGCTGCAGTATGAAGTATAGTCTAAATAAGGTGCCATGTGCTCCAGGATGAGCTTAGGACAGCTCATTCTGTTTGTTTTCCTAAGTTTGTTTGTATCCTGTGATTCTGTATCTAGCCCCAGGGTTTTCGTGCTGTACCTTTGACTAGTGTTTACTTGACTGAGAGCTGAATGTCCTCCCTTTCTTCTCTGGTGTCTTTCTTAATAATGCATTGAGGTTGCTAAACTTTTTCCTGACCTTATCCAAGGCCACTTGGCATTGTGTCTCCTTTCAGCCAAAAGGACATCTGTTTGTTTGTTTGTTTAATTTTTAAATCTTTTGTATCTAAGAAATAGCAACTGTGTACTTTTCTTGGCCTTTTTTTTGACAGATCTTTGGAAATCATAACTGCTGAGAGCATTTCTTACTTGACAGGGAGAGGTGGCATCAAGATTTCTATCTGCAAGCACTCTGTTATGTATTGAAATGTAAAGAAACCTGCTCAAGCATGGTCTATGACAAGCAGGGAGGGACGAGTAATCTTAAAATCAACTGCCAATCCCTTCCTGTCATGAAAGTTCCTGGGCAAAGAAGCAGGTGTTTTAGCTGTAAAGAAAGGTATTTTCTTTGGGGATCAGCAATGTAAGAACAACACATATTTGCTCTTCTGGCTTTAGAGCCTAACTAGCTGTTTGTTATATTATTTACTAGGTTTCTGTAATCCAACCTCTTTATGCACATGGGTTTTGTACAGAGTGCAGAGACAAATCTGCTCCCTAAAGATGCATTAAAGAGCGTCAGCTGAAATGTTGAGTAACGATAAATTCCCTCGAATTCCTCGTGCGCATTATAATCCACCATGATGAAACTTTCATGTTTTGTCAGCTATTGTAATTTTGCTTTCAGAAATGCAATACAAATTCTTCCTGGCTAAGTGACTTGCACATTTAGCAATGTCTTTCAGAAGAGGATCACTGCTGTCGTGTTATAAACGGCGTGTGTTTCAGTAGCACTCAAACACAGAGGCTCTTGCTGGTGTGAATTTGAAACCCAATTGGTTTTACTCAGCTGAAGCCAAGCTTACTTCCTTTTATTTCTTTCAGGAATTACCTTATGTTTTATTGCCTGCAGGGAGAGACCCTAAAATGAAGCAATGCTAAGGATGTGTAGTTGAAAACAAAGATAAAGGTCCTGCTTCTATGATCTTGGATTATTGCAAGTCATAAAAAATAACCCCAAAAAAACCAAAAAACTGATTTGGCACCTCTTGTTAGTAAGAATCTGTCCATATCATGTTTCAGTTTTATTTGCCTTGGAGCCATAAGATTTTTGAAAAAAATCCTCACTATAAAACATTTTGGGGAGAAGAAGAAAAGCCATAGAAGGAAACAACCAGAGAGAACATACAAAATTTTCTTTTCTATCTGCCTTGCCCTCTTCAAATCTTTAGCAAGATACTAAAGATGCTTGAAAATTTCCTGCAAAAGGTCAAATGGTTTCATAATAACAAAAAACAATCTCCATCTCAGCTACAGGAGTCGCTCTGCTATAACAAAATCCAGTAGGATGTATAAATGCAATATATTGCATATCATATGTTCAATAACAACAGAAAAGCCAGCCTGGCTAAAAATAATTATGAAGCTCAGCAGCTGTAATTAAAATAATTTGATGGGAGATAGGAGACGTTTATGCATCTTGGCAGAAAAAGACATTTTGAGGATTTTGATTGATGTCTTTTATGTTTGTTCGATGTGTTGTACAATAGCAGATACGGGCACTGCACCAGGATGTTAACTAGGCATAATGCTGCATGCCTTACCAGGGCAGATAAGAGGTCAAACTGAGAGAAAAAGAGAATTTCTTGGTGATTTCCATTTTCCAGCAACTAGCCTTCAATTGTCCAAAAGTATCAAGGTAAGATGATACAAGCTTTTCATGGGTGAGCCCTTATAGACTCGAAAAATCCAGCTGAATTAATTTGTGTGAGGTTTATTTATATGAATTGCTGTTCACCACAGTGATTAAATGTGCATAAGGGTAGTTCAATGAGAAGAACAAAAAGTAATATCTGAAGTCATATTAGAGAGAAATATTAACCCCTGCAGAGAATTTTCCAACACTTCACCTGGGGCTTGGAAAACATTGCAGCAAACAACTGATCTCACAAAGCCAGGCTGCTCCCAACAATTTCCTGTTGATAGTATAATTTTTTCTTCTTTTCAGATAAAGAATGGGCCAGGTTTTTATCAGGGAGCTGACTCCAGTGTTTCCAGCGAAACTGAGTGGATGTTGCCTGCACTAGTGTAATCATACCTTAGAAAAACAAGGAGCTATCTTCACATCTCAATTTACATTATTGATGCAGTATGAAATAAGTCCCATAGTAGATGAGCACTCTGGGGATTCTCTTGTTTGTCTCAGCATGTTAAATGACTGCAAGGCATTACACATCTGAGATAGAACTGCTTAAGTGCATAATTCTTCCTCGTGGCTTTGCTAGGAGCTAAACGAACCTTCTTAAACTAATAATAAAATAATCTAAGATATAAAAATATGTTTCTTTTGGACAAATCTGACATGTTACAATGACAGAGTGTTTATGACTCACAATCACCACCTCCGCCACCAGCACTGCTGTATTTAGAAGCAGCAGGCAGCAGAGTGAAATAGGCAGCCCTGAAGTTTCACATCAGGATAAAAGTAGCTAAATTCTTACTAAATGGGGATTAGATATTAATGAAGAAAAAAGATGGTGGATTTCCAGGACTATGGCTCAAGGGAACACTCTCCTATTTCACTGCGCCTTGTAGTTGTGTCTAAGTTCAGATTGCAGCTTAGATATAAACAGATGAAGACTTTGGGGATGAAATGTAAACATTCCCAAGTTCTTACAGTTCTAAATTAGGTGCGGTTCCAAGAACACGGGTTTTGGTCCTAGCGCTGTTTACATTTGATTTTTATGTGTCAAGGAGTACTTATTCAGAGGTGGAAAAAACTAAACCAGGAAGGCTTGTCTCGTTAAATCTGTACATTAGAGGTGCCTCACAGCGTGCAGTGATTAATTGGGTCTTAGAGGAGGCATTTCTACTCCCCCAAATGGAAAACTTTTAAAGGTCCAAGAACACACTCTTCTGCATGCAGAAAGGATGAATAGGTTATAGTCAGCTCTGAGTGTCCTGCAAGATTTCTAGAAAAATGTAGCAGAGCAAATCCGTGTTATTATTGCACTGAGTTGAAGTAGAGGAAATGTCACTTCTAAGCCTCAGAAAAGACTATCAAAACCACTATTTACAAGTTTCTTTTTATTCATAGCCATGTAAAGCCTTTAGCATCACTTTGGACTAGCCCTTGTAACCTTTTCCCTGTGCTTTCTCTTATTTTACCTCCTAATTCTCTTGCCAAAATTCCTGCAGTCATACGTTACCTATTGAGCTAAATTAATTTCCAGCCACAGAAACTTCTGGTAGCACAACCCTTCCCAGGGCAGAGGGTGAAGTTGGGCCCTTGAGCACACTGACAGGTCGATGTGGATCTCCAAGGAGTCACTCCCTGAAGGTGAAGCTCAGGGATTTCCAGGGGCCTGTCACACACACAGCCCCATCACAACCTTGCCAAACTTCAGGAGAAGCAGGGAGGGTGAATTGATCCCTGTGGGATGCACAGATCCTGCTCCATCTGAGAACAACAAATAGTTTTGTGGTTTGATGGAGGCAATCAAAGCAGGCACCTGCAGGGGTGGTTGTGTCACCCGAGTTAAAAATCAGATGTGATGAACAGAACAAATGTACAAAATTATAAGTCTGTCCAATGAATGTGGAAGCCTTTTTAAAAGAAGGAGAAGTTTTACACTGGTGTGATGCCAGCTGAGAATTTAGCCAGTGTGATGACCCAGTTTGACCTAAACTACTTACCCAGTTTACCTGTAGCTTTGCTGGTTTGCTCCAGCAAATCCTAAATATAAGGTTTTTCCCCCTTGCTTTTTGCACATATTAAGCTTCTGTTTGTGTAAATAACCATCTTATATAATAGACTGTGAAATATTGTCGTGTAAAGATGTATTTGACACTTTTTCTTGATTTTGTTCCTCACCCAAAATATAACCACTCAGACATGTTTTTGGAATGACGCACATTTTAGCGGAAAAAATACTTTAGAAATATGCTGAGCTTGTTGGCATTATTTCTTTTTGGATCCCTCTGGTTGTAAGCAAAATATCATTGTTAGCTCCATTGGGCAAAAGAAATATAACTACCACTGTGTAAAATATGTATATTTGAACTCTTAGTTAAATGTTTTAATGTTAGCTTAGGTCTTTTCCAGTTGCCATAATTTTAGATAAAGAAATGTGTGAGCACTAGGATGAATGGTAAGGCAGTCCAAATGTTTTCTTCCTATTTATCATCTGTGCACATTCTTACCACAGTTACTCAAATTTTTAAATCTTTCCTGGCTATTGGTAAGATTCCAGGAGGTTTGCTAGCCTTGAAGTGGAAAAAAATCTACAATGCCAAGAAAATGTAGCCCAATCTGCATTTAAAACAATTATAGTTAAATATTTAAAGGTTTTTCTGTATCTCTGCAGAGCATTTTGCAGCTTATCCTTAAATTTAGAAGCCCTAAATTGCCTTGCCGTGATCATTTCCTCCTTGTTGAAGGAAGTCCTGTCTTGTACTTTGGTCACCATACTAGTAGATCAAAAATGTCCCTGTTTTATACCACACTGCCTTTTTCAATCCATTTTTTTTAATTGGTAACTCAGCTGAATTCTATTTAAACTGTAATTTCCAGAGATTTTGGAAGAGGAGTGGGAATCTTTTACCTCACCCAACCCTGGTCCAGACTGTGTCCCATTTGCAGTCTTTAAGTCAGCCAAGTGCATCTTAGAGGTGCTGTTATGTCTTTACCTACAAACCTTCTTTAGAATTGCAACACAAAAGTTCCTAGCTCAGAACATGGAATTTGAAAGCCCATCTTCCATTTAAATCTTAAACTAACAACCTGTAAATGTATCAAGTACAATTATATCTTGATCTAGTACCTTCTAATCAGCTTTCAGACCAAAGATTTGTCTCCCCTTTTTCAGGACATGCCCAGGTTATTTGCTAAGCAGCACAACAAAGAAAGCAGTGATCCAGTTGATCCCAAAGAACTCCAAATTTTTTTCCTTCTCTTAAGCAGAAGGTAGTGCTGCACAGCCACAGGAAACTGCTCCTGTTTTGGGGCTGGTTTTGCTCTATGAGGGGTTGTCAATCAGTTCCTTACTGACAGTTTCTTGCTAACAATGAAAACACATTTTTCAGTGGTGAATGCTGTGAACAGCTCCAGGTGAAGATGTCAGGGAGGATTTTCAGGGCAGAAGAAGCTGTGCCCAGCTGGATCAGGCTGAGCTCTCTGCTCATGTGCCAGCACATCCAACAAGAGCTCTTTGGAGATGAGTTTGCTCCAAGGGATGTTAACCTAGGGGCTGTCCCTCTCATCTAACCCAACCAGGCTTGTGTGAAGCTGGTGCAAATTTTCCAGTGGTATGTTTGTTTTTCTGACTGTCGCACCCAGGGCTGTACAGCCTTTCCACGGTGCAGTGAACCTCGTGCCAGGACAGGATTAATGTCCAAACCAGGTGTGTTAGCCCATTGAGAGGGGGGTAATTTGGCAGGGCTGAGCCTCTCCTGCACCCTCCATCTCTCTGAGCTCGCCTGCCTTTCTGCACATCACGATGTTTGGCACCTGGTACATGCTCACAGTTCTGATTGAAAGGAAACAGCCTACAACTTTAATTAGCTAATCAGACAGTGCAAGAAAAAAAATCTGTAAAAGGGGAATATTAACAAAGCCTCAATGGTTGGTAAATTATACACTTTCAGTGGATCTAGTGCTGCTCTTCAGTCTTTTGTAACTAAACTCAGGTCTACATGGAGTGTACGGCCTCCATTCATTGAAATGTATGGCTCTTCTCATCTCATTATAGGTGTGGGTTTTGTTTCAGTTTATCTTTTTAGTCTTGTGATGTTCAAGCAAACCAGATATCCTTTCAGAGCTATAACACTAAAATCCTGGAAGGAAGCACGCATGCAGAAGTAACAAGATAACAGCACTATCAGCAGCAGGGCAGGTAACGACAGGTTTAGAGACTGAAATTATTGAGCTCATTTAATGTTCCCACTTTTGCAGCAGGAACAAGCTGTCCTTTTCTAAAAACCTCCTGATTGCTAGTGATGCTTTTTTTCTGGCAGTCTGTAGTTCTGCTGACAGTGGAGTTTTGTCACATGAGGAATGAGACTGTCCTGGCTGAAGTCTGTGCATCCTCAGAAACAACCTAATCTGCCCAACATTGTGTCCTTCCTGGCCTAGAGATGGCCTCTGTTTCAGGAATTACTCACTATATTGTCCACTACAGGCTTCCTTGTTCTCTTTGATGGCCACACAAGCCATGGCCCACAGTCTGAGCTGGTGTCCAGAGGGTCAGTAAACTCTCACTTGAGGCTCTTCCTTCTTAACCAGGGTTCAATGGACAGAGGGACAGAGGGACGTTGATGAGACTCTATTTCATCAGGGAATTTCAAACCTCTGATTGTTAGGTAGCCTTGTACATTTAACATAGAACTTCCCTGCTCTCTCATATATCCATCTGTGGGTTTCAATGGAAAAGGTGTTCTACCTGTTTCTGTGATCAGCCTTATTCAGAGTTTGGTAAATTTCTTCCTCTTTGAAGCCATTGTTTTAAAGTAGAAATTAGATGTGCCATCCTGCAGACATCACTGCTAATTCTGTACAGCCTAAGAATTTTTTGAGGTGAGCAACATAGCCTTTGTAAAAGAAATTTGTGGTCTCAGAGGTTGGGATTACTTTGAAGGTCCAATACCAGACACAATTACAGCCTGTTACATAATGAATGTATTGGGAGAAAAGTTGGATGTTTTAGCAAAATTACAGTCCTCCCAATACTGTTAAAAGAGATTTTTTCCCCCAGTAAGCTCTGTGTCTTATGCTTCAAGAATAGACTTAGGTAGTCCTGCTAAGACAGAAATATTTGCCTCAGTGTACAAAATGCATCAGTAGAAATCCCCAACATATATTAGTGGCAGAGAAGCAAAGAGGATATTATTAAAGCAAGAAGGAATATGTGCACTCTGTATATACAAATATGGCATATCCACAAGATTCAGCAGCTTCAGCAGTAATGTGGTACGTTTTGGACAATCTCCACCACCTGAGATCAGGTGTTGTACTCTGACTGTGATTTTCCTTTGTAGGCATCTGTGTTACACTAAAGAAGTTCCAAAATCTCATTGTACCAGGCCTTCTTTCTGCAAGGTATTAAGGAAGAAACCTTGGGAATGAAGAATTCTAGAAATTGTCTTCTGTGTGACAATGGAGGTATTTGAACTGATCTTTCTTCTCTCTCTGTCTTCTACTGAAGTGACAGGAGGTAACAGACTGGCTGTGAGGGAAGGGTGTAAGACAGAAAACTGTAGTTCAAGTGAATGTTTTTCTTCAGGTGATTATTTCAACATGTCCCCACCCTGAGCCTCTGCAGGAGCAAAATCTATGATTTTTTAAATGACTTTTAATTTTGCACTTGGAATCACTTGCAGATACAGCTCACTGAAGCTGCAAAAGACAGACCTTGGGCATTGAGCTCTAGCTGTGAACAAGAAATGTCCAAGTCTGGAGAAAAGTACATAAATTTCATCCCACATCCATTTTTGATATCCAAATTACTTTTTTTGATAGTTACATGCTTTTTACTAGATGTATCTATTCTTTTATTAGAAGAACAAAACCAACACCATTCCCCATTTTGTAACGTTTAGCAAAGTGTCTTCCCTTGGTTCTACATAAACACTTGTTTTGGTTCTCTGAAACCAACTTGAGGGATTTAACTCAAATCCTGAATCCAACTCTTCACCTTCCAGTTTTAGGATTTCCTAAACTCTTCATAAACAACTGAATAGCAGGATCCTAGCAGAGTTTCCTCATGTTCTCTCAAAGTTCTCAGTGGTACCAGTACCTATTTGCTATTGCCTTAATCCAGTTTAAATTAAAATATTGATAAGTTGATCACATAATGCGTGCTGAATTTTCTCTGAGTTCCTGAAGGAGTTTTGAGGAGTAAATGACAGACACTTCAAAAAAACTGAATCCAATCAATCAGAAGACAAACTTCAATCCAAAGTTAGTTTTGATAGGAGGAGTATTTATTTATAGGAGAAGAGTCTTTATCTCCTCAGTGGCATTTGGATGGTGAAATAGCTGTGTCAAAATCCTCTAAACTGTTCTCCAAAAAGGCACCAAAAAGTCTGTAATGCAGCTCTGAAACAAGGGTATTTTTAATCACATCCATCATGATGAAGTATGGATGAAGTCTTGACCATCCTGCTTGGCTCTCTGCTAATGGCAAACCTCTCAAACTGATCTTCTTGCAGTGGTGGTGCTTCCTCAGCTTCAGCTTCAAAATTCCTTCCAGGCCCTTGTGGGGGTCTGAAGAGCCTTTATCTCACCTGTGTGCTCCAGGAGCTCCAGGGAGGAGAGAGGGAAGGAGGAAGGCTCAGAAGCTTCCTGCAAAACCTGTTTTGCCTGTTGTCTTTGCTTCATGGCTGAACAGTTATAGGGCTGCCCTGAGCAGAGAGGTGACAGAGTTTAATTTCACACCTGTTGTCAGTGGCTGTGTGATTTCCCAAGGGAGCACAGGGACTGCAGAAACCTGCAGCCCGTGGTGGAGATGCTCTGGTGCCAGGGTGATGGATGTCATGTAAGACCAGGCTCCAGAACACTGCGGCCTTTTCTTGCCCTAAAGCTTTTATGTGAGTTGCCACTGATAAAAAATCCAAATAAAAACCCGAAAGAGCAACCATGCTGCAAGAATGGGAAAGGGAGGGCTCAGAGTTCAGCTTTCAGCCTCACTGCATGGCCAACAGAGCCTTCTTGTTGCTCTTTCCAATGGAGCCAAGGACGTGGCCCTGGGGGAAGCAGGTGGAGGCAGTCATGGGGCAAGGAACACTTTATGGTGCCAGCAGCAGTTATGATGCAAGGAGGAGTTACAATGATAGCCCTGGAAGACATGTGCTGGTTCAAAGGACCCAGGAGAGGGTGATGGGCAGGGGACAGAGCCTGTGCCACAGTTCCTGCCAGCTCTTGAAGAGCAGCTCTCCTCCTGCCTGCAAAGCTGAGCCTTGCACCCTGCCAGAGAAGAACGAGCAGGCGGTGTAGGAAACCCCATGGAGATGGGGTCAAAAGTTTAGCTTTCTACCCTCACTCCTTACCTAGTCACACAAAACTTCAGTTATTTCAGGAGTGAGAACTGAAGGTAGCTTTAAAGCTGTCTTCTGCCGATTTTGCTGCAGGGGTCCCCTTTGCTGTCAAGTTCAGTTAGCATTTGTTTAAACAAGAGATGTAGATACCTGATAAGTGGCAGCACCTGGCTTAAAGATGCATTATGGACAGCAAAGAGTAAACAGAACAGCTATAAGATTCCAGTGTGCAGAGGTCAAGACAACATCTGTTTTGCCTCGTGTACATATTCATACATAGTTTTCTGTTCTAGGAATCACTCAAGCATCTAATAACTTCCTGCTCCAGGTGATATTTCAGCAAATTGTTTTCCTGCACCAGTTCAGTCAGGATATTTCTAGCTTTGGCAAAACGGCTAAAATACCTACAGATTCCACATGCCACCCTGGTTTAATTGCAGTGTCACAAATCTTGGGCTGGGAGCCAGCGACAAACAAGTTCAGCCAGGCAGGGAGGGGATGGATGGGGAGTTCAAACAGGGGATGCTGAACTGGTGCTGCTGTCAAACACTCAGAGCTGAGGGTCAGCCGGCCACCCTTTCCATTGCTATGTTATATATCCTATTCATTTTCACTCATTTAAATTGGGAGTTTTGGGTAAGGTCATGAGTTAGGCACAGAGACATTGGATTCAGCCTCCTCTCTGGCCAAAGTTTTGCCATTAAATTCCAACAAGCATCTAAGTCATTAGTGTTATTTAAACCAAAACCATTTCATATTCTGCAGATAATGACTTTACATTCTGTTCCTAAAAATTAATAATTGAACAAGTGTCTCTAATATAGTATTTTAGTATTTGTGTTGCAGTAGCTGCTAAAAACCCACCAAGATCAGGGCTCCCTTGTGCTGAATAAAGATGCAGTGAAAAACAGATTGTAGATAAGAAACATACATTGTAAATAATTAACACCAGAGGAAAAAAAACCTGCAATAATTTGATCCATCCTTCTGTCACACTTTTTTTTTATTCGTCTTCCATATAATCTCAGACTCACACTCATCTAGTTCTGTTTTGCAATAGGGCTTTCCATCGTACCCAATTTTTAATTTTTTTTTCAATGTTAAAATAAAAGTAACTGCAGTGGAAAATACTATGAGCAATGCACATTTTCAAGCATGTAGGCTTCAGTAAACTCTTGAACAATATTGCAGATACCAACTGACTTGTATGAGACATAACTTTGTGTGTGCGGTGTTATCTCTCTTTTGGTTGCAGTATTTCCTTCTGCAGTACTGGAATACTTTAATCTTCCTCCAGTTTGGCAGTTGGTTTATGAAATGTTTATTCATTTTCTTTGCATTTGGGATGGAGCTGAAATTAGCACGTCCATTTTCTTGTTTAAACAAGAGAAACTTCAGTGTAAATAACATCTCGTCACACAAATGCGTTTTTGTCCTTTCACTGATGTCAGAACAAAATGAAGGATGATATTTATGGGGAAAACAAAACCAACCCAAATCTCGTTCCTAAAGCCAACAGAGGGAGCACAAACCTTTGCATTTTTTGTGAGACTTTAAAAAAATAGGAGGTTGGGTCTGCCACAACTTACCTTTCCAGTGAGAGCATGGTAGGTTTAAAAGCTGTGGAAATATTTTAAATAGTAGAAACTTCTTCCACTGACTGTTACAATTTGCACAGATTTGGGATTTATCTAGCTGTCTTCAGTGTGTTCTTGCTGCACTTCCTTTATTATTCTTTTCATTCAACCTCTTGACTTTCCATTGATTTTTTTCATATACAGGCATAAAATGTACCTTCCTCTCTCCCTTCTCACCACCCTTTGGCCAACACAACTGCTGCTGTGGTGCTTCCCTGCAGCCCAAAATGTTCTACTCCCTGCTTCTGTGGAGTGACTCACACCACAGCTGGGACTATGTTTCTCCCACAGCTTGTTGTGCAATGTCTCTTGAAAATTCAGGTAAAAATATCATCTGATAAAAATGGAAGGCTTGAATACACTGCAAAGAAAACACAAAGAGGGTCCATGTCTTCATCTCTCTGCAACAGTGTTTATCATTTAACCCTCTTTTTACTGATGAGAAAACACCATCTATGTTCAGAAAGGGACGGCTGAGGTGTTTGGGGGTGGTTTCTTAGAGCTGCTGAAGGACAATGGTCCAGATTCTCCAGTGATGTATGCTGGCATAACTCTAATTCAGCGGAGCTCAAAGAAATGCAACGGTAAAATTGTTGTCACCTGCATTTGAGCTTGGATGTCCTTCCAGAAGACATGCTCCATTTGCAGCACAGCTTGTTCAGAAGATGGGTGGATGCCTGTGATACCCTGACTGCAGGACAGACATGCAGCTGACACTCATTCTCTGTGGTGCAGGAGACCTCCTCATGCACCAGAGGCTTGTGCAATGCATGGCTGTGTGGTTTACCATGAGACATTGCCTTTTTTTCCACATTGTGCAAGGTTCAGGCCTCTATCTATTCAGACATTTAAAACAAGTGACCAGATGCTGTAGGCTTACAAAAGCACTACACATAGCCAGCTGTGCCATATAAATCTTAGACTCTTTTTTTTTTATCATCAAGCTGTGGTTTGTTTGTGGTGTCTCATTTTTCCATCAGCTAGACATTCCTGTCCGTGCTTCCCATTTATTTGTTGGGATCACATAAAAACGTAGCTTTATTTATGTGTATGCTCTAATCCAGAACATAAACTGCTGCAGCCGACTCATCATGCATTGTCTGAGGGAATGCACATCGTAAAGCGCATACGTCACACCAAGAGCTTTCTTATAACTCTGTGCAGTCCTTTTAACTGGATCTCTGCTTTGGCCATCTGGTCTTTAATATTATAATGAATATTTCACACTTATCGCTGCTTTTGTTTGAGGATCTCTCACTTTTTTTTTTTTTCAAAGTTGACTATTGCTATTATCTCAGTGCTCCAGACAGTGTAACTGAGGCACAGACGAGTTGGGTGACTTGCCAAGGTGATGTGTTTGGCAAGAGTGAGAATGAGGCTTGCCCCTTCAGCTTTCTGTTTCCTGTTCCTCATTGCTCCGTGCCGTTGCAAGTATGGTTTGGGGTCAGCCTGCAGTAATAAGTCATATTGTTCAACTGGTTCTTTGACCTAGACCCAAATGTTATCGTTTGAGTTAAACAAATATTCTCTAGTTTGGCTACCAGCATGTCACGGTGTCTGGATAAAAAACCTTGGCAGATTTCAGCTCCTGAAAATGCTCTCCAAAAATTTTTGTTAAAATTCTCCAAGTAGTTCAAGTCAGTGCTGACATTTTCCAAGGGCTCAGGTTTAGCACTAAGCACAATCAGGTGATTTTGGGGGGTATTTTTTGGTAATTAATTGCCTACGTGCCTGGACTGAAGCCGCTGTAGAACTGGGAGAATGCTGAAAGAAAATATTTGTGACTTCAAATGTCACTCTCACACTTCAGCTGGACCCTTTTGTTGGTTTGGTTGGTGTTTCCAGAGGCACCAAGGTGGCAGTTTAGCTGGATGGTGTTCAGGTGTTTTTGTTTACATGCTCTCTTTGTAGGTAAAGACATCTGTACAAAAGCAACCATGTACATGGCAGTCATGAACACTGAACTGGAAAAAAATGAAATTCTATCAATGAGTATACAGATTAGGCAAATTGCAAAACATTCCCTTACAATGGTAAGAAATTTGTTTTCAGAACAGCAGCTCTGGCTTTGAAAGCCTCTTCTAAGACAGTTGATAAAACCAGACAAGCTTCAGAGATCATCCCTTCAACAGATACAAGAAAGAAAAATGGAATATCCCCAGTTATTCCTGCCAGGATTTGCCTGCTTTCTCCCTTAGCTTCAAAGCTACAGGGCTTTGAGTAAAGACCAGATATAATGCATATGCATCTCAAGGAAACAAAAGACTTAAACTGTGCCCCCACTCAACACCACTCTTATCCTGAGTGTCTAAAGACCATCCAAGCTTAATTAGCTCTAAATGGACTTGTGGCAGTCCCCTGCTCTTCCCCTACCTTGGTTTGCCCATGACTGTGTGAACCTTGAGGTCAGGTTTGATGGGCCTTTGATGGGCCCAGTCTCAGGAAAGGTTTCCCTGCTCTGGAAGAGGGTTGGAATGAGATGGTGTTCCAACCTAAAGCATTCTATCAGCATTCTGTCTTTCTACAGTTTGCCTAAGTCCTGTTGCCTTTGGATACAGCCAGTGACCTACTAATAAAACTGAAGTGGTTTGGAGATAGGGATCAATAGCCCAAGGCTGCTGCTCACCACAGATTCTGTGAATTAAGAGTGGTAGGTGTTGGAAGTGAACATATCACAGTCACAGCTGAAATTTTTCCACACATTTATGAGCATTTGCAAGGCAGTTTTGTGGAATAAACAAGTAAATAGCAGCATGGAATGCTATTTCTAGAGAGTTTACCAATTGGAGAAGGACCAAAACCTGCAGAATTTGCTTTGTGATAAGATAACCACTTCAAGGCTGGCGAGTCCTCCCCTGCCAGTGTGCTGCCGTTCAATTAATAAAGGTGCTCTGCTAGAGATTAACTGTCTTGATCTGTACATCCATCCAGCAAAGAGATGGTCTTGGTAGTGTTCACCTGATGGGTGGCCCAAGATAAATGTGCTCTCTGTGTTATTTTAACAGTCCCTCTTCATGAGTCAGTGCCCTGGCATCTGCTCCCAAACTGTTCCCATCCTGTTCAGAAAACTGACCTGCATATAGATTGGTCTTAATGATCAAATGTTTAAAAATTCATTGCACTAGAACAGCTGAAAGCAGTTGATTGGTTTGAACTTTATTGTATGCACCTTGATTCCCAGATCTGCAGTAAAGGGGAAGGTCAGCTGGTAAACATTTGAGCATTTAAAAATAAAAAGGGATGGATTTCCCGCTACTCGGGCCTTTTATGTTCAACCTCAGTGCAGACCTGGATGTACTGAGGTATTTCTCATGTGTATGATTTAAATCCACCTGGACACTGTGGGCCACATCTTCCCTCAGCTGGTGTAAATCAGCATAGCCCCTTTGAAGTTAATGAAGAAAAGCCAACTTTGCACCAGCTGAGGATTTGGCCCAGTGTTACTGTAACTTATTATTTCAAGAATCCACAGATATTCTTGAGAAATAGCAGAGTATTTAGAAAGACAAAGTTCCTGACCTGATTATTCTAAAAGCACAGTCTTTCAAGACATTAATTGCCCCAAATTCCCTGTGACAAGCAGAGCTGGAAATCTCAGTATAGGGTCAAACTTAAAGTTATACATAAGGGCTCAGAGGGAATAATATACCAAGAGAAATCAAAATGAATGTTAATATGCTCCCCTCTTCTTGATGGTCCTTCTTTATTTTATTTTACACATAATCTTCAAATATATTTTAATTTTTATTCTGATGATAATATTGAAAAATCAAACCCATTTTTATTCAGGATCATTAAATGGTGGCAGAGTGCAAAAAGTAACAAGTACTATCTTCTTTTTATCAAAGTACTTGCCATATTTGAAAACTCAAGTAAGAGCAAACCTGCCATAAATCAAGATTTTTAGGTAGACTGCATATGAAAATTTTGTATGGATACACTATCAAAAAGCCAATCCCAGGAATTAGGAGGGCAATAACAGTGATGGAAAGAGAATTTGCCTTTTGGGGACCTGTTTGTTTTTCCTTGATTTGCCTTCACCGTAGGTGGGAGATACCCAGCGTTACCTGACCAGAGGAGGTGGCTGTGTGATAGCAAATTGCTCAGTGCTGCTGTGAATCAGTAAATAAATACAACGTGTTCTCTGAAGACATCTGCAGTTTGTCAGGATAATTGGTCCAGGAGCATTAGGTGATGCCCATTACTCCGTCTTTGATCCCGCTGCCCTGGTGTGCATTTTTCTCTTAAGTCATGGGAACAAGCCTAAATCACAGGCACACCTCAGAACACCACAGCCATGGCACCATGTCCATGGGACTGAGGGATCTGCCCCAAAAGGGATAATTCCCACAAGGTAATTACCCCAAAAATGGGAATTCCCACAGCTCCTGCTTTGGGAACACGCTCCAGGTGTAACAGCACCTCTTCATGTGCAGGGGGACGGATGGCATCAGCCCTTAGGGGCTCCTGAACATAAAACTTGCTCAGTCCCATTTCAGCTCTTCCATCAGGATTTCACCAACAGCAGGCTCAGGGCTTCACTAACCTCACTCCCAAGCAATGCTCGGGACAATATTTCTTAACTTTTTGTCTGTGAAGTCCAGGTCAGTTCTTACCAGCTTGAGCTCTAGTATTTATTATTCCTGTCTTCCAACAAATACATGAAATTCACTTTAGTTTAAATCATTCAAGCATGGCAACTCTAATAATGATGTTTTAATAGCGTCTACAGTGCTAAAGTTTGTTGAAATCTGATATCTGAGGCTAGCTAATATAAGCAGTATCATCCCCCTTTTAATAAAACTGTTACTCTAATAGGGAACTCAGTTGTACTTTACTGATAAAGACTAATGATTTTAAACATGACTTTTTCCTCCTGTATTTGTGATTTTCATTTCAACCGAGATTACTCTGTTGTTTCAGCACACAAGCAGTAATGTTCTGCCATCTAAGTACATTTTGTTCACCTCAGAGAATTTAGGTAACTAATTATCCAGAACTACTGAGGCGGTTACTGTTTGCTTCCTGTTCTATTGCATAGCAATATAAGTTTTCTGTAATGGAACAAAAATAATCCAAATTCTTTGCTCTGTATACCAAGAGCTCCCCTTTAAAATGCTTGGTTCTGTTGCCTGCAAATTTTTTTGTAATGAGGACTCTGGATCAGCTTAACAAGGTTAACATTGTTTTGGGGGTTGCAGATGTGGACTTTACATAGTTTTTAATGAAATCAAGCCCAAAAGAGGCTCAATAAACAAATGACAATGTTTGGAAAAGAGAGGAGCTCATTTCCTTTGATAGGGTGCAGGGAATTTAACCAATCTGTGTTTATAATTACTGTCTGGTTTAGTTAGTGCGAAAGAATCTACTTGTTACCAATTTATAAATAAACAAACTAGACCTGCTTTTTCCCATTCTGCAGCAGTCTTCTTAGAGTTTATTTTCTTTTTATTTGACTACAGAGCACTTACTGTACATTTAATACTCAAATTGTTTGGGGTTTTTGGTTTTTTGATGGTTTTACTTTTGGTTTGGGTTTTTTTTTTGTCTCCTTTAAATATATATCACTGCTTCTGAAATTGTGGACTGTTTGGCAAAATTTGCAACTTGTCATTATATTATTTATGAAATACTTTTACTCTATAAAAACTAACATTGTTAGTTAAAAATAGTCAGGGGGGTGGAGGGGTGGGAGGGGAGAAATCTGTTGTCCACATTTTGATCCTTGGTAATTTACCAAAGATATCATTTTTCTTGGCAGTGTTCTGTATAGGCTAAGTTGCTACTGCTTAGTTAATTGTAAACCAAAATCAAATTAACAGTCTTTGAAGGTTTTGGCTGCTACAAACGTGGAATTTTAAGCAAATTAAAAATCCAACATTTGGACTGCCTGAAATGACACAACTTGCTGTCGTGGAAATTAGAGTCTGAATTTTCAGTTACACAGAGTTGCAGACACCGTAATAGATCTAATTTTTGTATAGCTCTTTGAATCTGTATTCATGATTTATTATTCTGTTTTCTTTTTAATTCTTTCCATGAAATATGTAGATTTCATTTTAAAATGTTTCTATTTATTTGGAAATGAAGGTTCATTTCAACTTTGCATCAGCCATAATTAGCCTTAATTTTTTTTTTCATTTATATAGAAGGAAGTAATTAAAATTGCAATTTCTTGCTCTCTAGCAGTAGTCACAGAGGTACAGCATTATTTAGCAAGTGACTGGTTTTGTTCCCTTGCATAACTCTGTGTTTTTGTGATTCTGTGAATTCTTTGTAGTCACCACCAGTTTTATTTTAACTGGGACGTGAGTTTACCTTTGTTTTGGAAATTGCATAAATCTATCAGGAAATTCTGAAAAATCAATAAACTAATTTTATCGCTGGAGATATGTAAAGCAGTAAGCACTTTCCAGATGTGGCTGGGGATAGAAGCAAAGAAAACTGCTCTGTTCTAGGAGAGGAAAAACTGTTGACATTTCTTTGAAGTATAATCTCTTTTGTTTATTTGGGTTTTAATAGCTTCCAGCAGTTAGCTGCATATTTTTAAACTGATGTTGCTTGCATACTTATTTTCTAAGGTTTGTGAGTGGCATTCATTGACTGCCATATGTTTAAAGGCTAACCTGGATGTTGATGAATGAATGAGATTGATGAGGAGAAGGGAGTTTTAACTAAAGATGGACTCAAGCTAAAATTCTCGATCCCCACATTATCTGAACTCTGAAGGTATTTGAAATTCAAACAGCCAAGGCTGGATTTCACAAAGGTTTATTTCATTTCTGACTTCATCCCTGCTTATTCAGGATTCTGGCTGCTTAGCAAGAATTAAAATACCTAGGTAGGAAGTCTAACACTTTCAGTCCAATGTTATAAATCGCCATTTTCCTCCAAGCAGAAATTCTCCCTGTCATAAAATGACCTGGAAAATAGCCAATTGTATGGTGCCATGGGACTTTTATGCCACTGTACTTTCCTAAAGGTGTCTTATCAAACACATGTCCTTGGCCTTCCCTCCACCCTGGACTAGGGAACATTTCCAATTGGAATCTGGATGCTGCTCATTGATTCATTCATGACTTTAACTAGGATCTTAAAATAATGTTCTCACTTTCCTGTGCCCAAATTGCTAGAATATTATGGAAGAATTACTTTGTTGATAGATCACTGGAGACTAGGATTTGTGAATAAAACCCTTTTCCGACTTCTTGTGCTTTGGTGGAGCATGAGGCTTTTTTGGCTAGTACACAAAATATTTAAGATATTTATCTCCACAGGTTTTGGTGTGAAATGGGTGCCCATGTATTTTCTGGAAGGCTGGACCTTGCAGTCCAGCACCAACCTGGAGGAATGGGAAGCTTCCTGCTCTGGATGAGGCCCATTGTCTCCACCATCTGTAAAATGGGAGTAGAAATACTTATCTAAATCCATAATGAGATTTCAAACTATTGGTCTGGAAAGTGCTACAGAAGTGTGAAACCCTAATGAAGAGGAGAGCAATTATTCCAAATGTATCAATTTGCAGCGTAAGAGTTTTTAAAGAAGTCATTATGATTTCTTAGTATAAATGTACCTATTCAGAAGAATGGCTTTACAAATCATTTATTACTGTAATAACAGCTATTTTGAGCTGAGATATCAGGGTGCAATCCAAAGCCCATTAAAGCCAGTGGAAAGATTCCTACAGATGCTAGTGCATTTTATGTCTGTCTTTAAGCACATGCTTAATATTAAAGTCAAGGAGACTTAAGTGTCTACCAGAAGTTAAGTATTGAAACAGGCCCTAGTTCTTTGTCTCATCCTGGGCAAAAAGGCTCCTTGAATGAGGCTTCTTGAGGAAAAGTAAATCAACCACCCCAAAATTTTCACTTCTTGAGCATGAAGCTCTGGTGCACAAGGTAAATACTCTCCCTGCTGGGACTACAAGTGTGAAACTGGCATTGTACCTTGTAAGTTATTGGTCCAGCAAATATGTGCAGCATATTAAATATTAAATGGGTTATTAAAAATATTCATGTGACGAGCAAATTTAACACACAAATCATTAGAGCTGGTCTGAGTGGCTGAAAAGGGGTTGACATTGAAAAATGACAACTATTTTGGAAAGTAAGTGGAAACTTAAAAAAACCTCAAAACACAACTATATATGAGCTCTTGACATTTCCTAATGATTTATGTAACATACTGCACGAGAATACAATTTAATTTGACTTCAGATGCACTGTTGGCTGTTGCCAAACTCCAGCAAACAGTAACCATTTCAGACTGAGAGCAGCTTATTTTTTTTTCTATGAAAATAAATAAGATAGAATCAAACCACTCACTCAACCTAATCAATTTTTTTTATTATTATTTAGAAGGCTATGACTGGCTATGAAATGTTTTGTGTGGAATGAGTCTCTTTATATAATATCAGTGCAACTTTTCAAGAAATTTTGCAATTGTCCTGTGTACTTTAAAAGCACAAACACTAATTATGTCTGGTTTGATACAGTTTAATAGACTTGGAGTTCTACAAATTAATGATCAGGAAGCTTAGCAAATTAACTTTCTTTTGATTTCTGGGTTGAAACTCATCACAAAATGCTCCTTACATATTAGTAATAAAATTATTCCAAATGATGCTACTTGAACAGTTGCTCTAGCTACATATTAAGATTTGCTCTGTTTTTCATGTGTTTTCCATCAAGGAAGTCTGTGGTTACCTTCCTGATTCTGCTGGACTGGAAAAACATAGCTAATATGGTGTGATCTGGAGAAAGCTTTGATGCAGGGGCTTTACAAATAAACCTCCAGATGCCATATGGTTTACATTCATCTCTCAATTTATTTCCTATAAATGTCTATTGAATATTCCATTGAACCAACACATGTGAAACTAGAGCTGGAAAAGAGAGCGAGGTATAGAATGCTTTGTGGCAGCATGTGATTATCATATTTCTTTTCCAATATTGCTACCAGCCTTGAACGCACGGTAAATTAGTCAGATGCCAAAGTTCTCAGAGTTAGGGTGGAAAATAAAGAAACAATATTTTAAACCTTGCAAAAACAAACACTCCTCTCTCGCATGTTGTAATGTTATCTCTCACACTAGAGCTGGTTGTCCTCTGCAGTAAAGCTGACTTGTGTGTTTGGTTTCTGTCACTAGAAAATTTAAGTCCAGGGGAACTCTATGGGAAAGAAAACACTGTTAAAACTTTGCAAAGGAAAAACAAATTAAGGATAAGAAGGTTAGCTGTATATTTGGGCTTGTTTAGCTAATACTGTGTATCAGAGCTCCCCACCCTTCTTAGTTTCTCTTCTTTCTGAAGTCCAGCAGCATAACTTAAACATGTCAGAGTAGCACATCTCAGTCAATGGGCCTTTCTTAGGGCCCATTTACTCAAAAAGAACTCCACTTCTCCAAATGTTCCTCATAGCAGAGGTTACATCTCCAAAATGAACTCTCCATGCACTATTTGGAGCTTCTCTCATCTCTGCAAGCCCCCATGCACAAGTCCCCTGGCCCCTGCTCCAGGCACTTGGCTATTGGAAGTTATGTCTGAAAATTAGGAGAAAGACCCCATTTTGGTACAGATGAGGAAAAGCTTCTGTTGAGATGGACTAATTTGTTTTACAGAGCTAAACTTTTCCATAACCCAGCTTTAACGAACTTACCAGCTTGGACTTTCAGTTTATGTTGATCAAAGGAACATATTTCTGTGCAGCTTATAGAGGAGCTTCTCTCTCTCTCCAAGACAAGTTGGTTTGCATTTATCCATGCTTCTGTCTGAGACAGAATGCAAATTTCTCACCTACCCAGACTGTCTACATAAGGCTGAAAACCCACTTAAAAGACCTGCTTATGCCTTACCAAGCTTATTAGCTGAAATACCATAGGCAGGAAATTTTTCCCCTTAACTCATTTCAACTAAGAATTTATCTGGAGAAGTCAGTGCTGCATCTAGTCTGGTCCTCTAGATGTAATTTTATTTTAGCCAAGAAACCTTGAATAAGTGAGTCTTCAGATCACTGACCAACATATTAGAGAATTGTAGTTATTCATCTGTCTTTATGATACCAGATTGAAAAGCTCCAGTCAGCAGCAGAAAGTCCTATTCATTGCAGCTGAAAAACAGGCTTCGTTATAATGTGAGTTCCACAAATAGCAAAAACAGTCAGGAAAGCGCCCAAATCCACAGATGAAAAATAAGGTAACTAAATTTTTTACTCCATGCATCAGTTTCTTATGTTCCACTGAGACTAGGGCTGGGAAATCCTATATTTAACATACGAAACTTTGATGTCTTCTACAGGGATACTACTCAGGTATGTTTGATTGAAGATGAATGGAAAAAATTCTCTTTGTTTATCCTCAGCCATAAAAGATATTAAAGACACTTTTCATGTATTTTCCATGTTGTTAGTAATAGTATTAGAATTACTATTAGTGTTTATTAGTAGTAGTATTAATATTGGTATTAGTATTTATTAGTATTTAGTATTTAGTATTGAGTATTGGTACTGGTAGTATTAGTATTAGTATTAGTATTAGTATTATTAGTGTTGCAAGGCAGAAACTGCCAGATGCTGCTGGGAATAAATCTTTAGAGCTTCCTTTGAGAAATAGGATATTGGATTATTAAAAATAAAAAGGCTAGAAAACTAGACTCCTACATAGTCACAATGGCCATGCACAGGTTCTGACAAAAGTATTGAATTGCTAAGAAATTTGTCAAAACAACTTTCATGTAAGAGAAAAACAAACTGCTGGCAAGCAAATCATATTATATACCAGAATGGAAATAGCAGTCCCTTCCTATTCAACTCCAAGAGCAATAAAAAAGGACTTTTTACTGTTCCCATGTACAGTAAATGTAATAATTTTCATTTTTGTAAAGTGTTATCATTTTAACTAAATTTCTTCAGTGACTCACCAGTTTCTTTTCTTGGCAGTTTGTTACTACACTAATCTCTTGGATGGAAAAAAAAATAAAAGAAGTCTTTCAGTATAGGATAGGAAGAAGATTTTTCAGTGTAGTAAGAAACAACAATTTTGACTTATCTTTACATTTCCCATAAGTTTTTGGAGGAATGAAGTAGGGCTGTGAGGTGGTGAGCCCTCTTCATCCCACCTGCCAGCTCCCTTGTTCCATCTGCTGAAGATTTCATCTTGGACAGCTTTTATTTTTTATATTTTCTTTTAGTTGTTAAAGTATTGAATAACTCCTAAGTACACCAGCAGCATAACATGCTATATTTTCAAAATACTCTCAAAATACTCTCTTAGTAAATACCAAGGGAGACCTGGAAAAAGCACATCAAAACCCAAGGATCCAAACCCAAGTCTTCTCCTCCTTTGGCTTCCCATCTCCCAGCCTCATGATCCCACATGGTCTCTTGACTGACATGTTTAATTCAACTCCAAAATGTTCCTTGCCTGTTCCCTACCTTTCCAGCTCCAGATGTCTGGGTAGCAAACCTATTTCAAAACACTTCTCCTGTTTCTTCTCACCCCTACTTTCTTCCTAAAGCGAATTCCTGCTGCAGTTCCCACTCACTGAGCAGCTGGGAATGAGAAACCATCCCAAAGGTTTGGATGGAGCCATAGGTTTTGTGCTGGTGTCCCCAGGTGGATGTGTGTCCTACCCCCAGGTGAGTGAGGAGGGGGACAAGTCACAATGCCCTGGCTTTGCTTGCTTCACCCCACTGGAGATGCCTTGCATTGACAAGGGGCTGTGCCCAGTTCTGGTGTGTCTCATGAAATCCACTTCAGGCCTCAAGGCATAACCAAGCAAAGTGGGTGAGAGCATTACAAATGAAGCTTACAATTTCCACAGAACCCCCATGTTTGTGCCCAAAGCAGTGCTATTCAGGGTTTTTTTTTTTGCATTCATGCAGTATTGAGCAGGATGCAACCAGGAGACAGCACTGAAGTAAGTGATAGGCTGTGGATGTGGAACCACAATCACACAGATACTGCTGCTAAAAACAAGGCTTTCTTATCAAACCAAGCTTAAACAAGTTTGACTTGTGTAGGGCCCCGAGGCCATGCTGGCCCTCAGTGTGGGTGATCTTTACCTCTCCCACACCCAACACTGCTGCTCTTCTTGGCCAGGGGTCTCTCTCCGTCACTGTGAAGGTTCCAGGGCAGAAGTGCTCTGGCATTTCCTGAGCTGTCACTCGGTTTCAGCAGTGCTGCAGCTGTTGCATAAGTTTTCACCTCTTGTTTTGTACCTCCTAGGGCTCAGTCGTGTCTGCTGCTTAGAAATAATTACATGGGCTTATAAATGCTTTCTTACATTCTTCTACAATGCTCAGCCAAGTCCTCATTTTCAGCTGGTGTGAAAAAGCCATTCCAGGTATTTTCTCATACATGTTCAAGGTTTTCAGACGCATTCCTCTACGATGGCTATGCTGCTGTCTTTGTCCAAGGTGGAGCCTGCCAAAATCTCTTCCCAGAATGATCTTATTCACCAGAAGCAGCATGGAACAAACTCTCCAGCCTGCTAGGAAATGGGCACTCACATGGAGAGTTTCCCTAGTCAGTGTCAAGGAAAATCATCCCTGGGTTCATTCCCCTTAGTACCCGCTTAGACACACGGCTACGGGAAGAGCCTCTCTGGCTGCTTCAGCCCTTGGGAACGGGAAGGGTGAGCACAGAGATGTTTCTTGCCTCTCAGAGCCATTGAGAAAGGTGGCACTGTGCCCAAGGCAGAGATCTGGGGAGAGAAAGGAGCAGTCTCCCTCCTGACACTAGGCAGATGGGGCGTAAGAAACGGAATTTTTTTTTGCTAAGCTTGCAAAACAGGGAATTCAGCCAGGATTTACACTCTTACCTGCCTCTTCCATCACTTAGCCAGACACTTTACTCTCTAAGATCCCAACTAGCTGTTGCTTAAGAGTAGAAGCACTGAAATTCAGACTGCATTAAGCCTCTCAATGTTTAGCATATCCTGAAGTTGTCAGATTTCACAGAGGTTGTCAGTCCAGGGTCCACCTTCTGCAGATACTGGTTTCCACAAGACACATTTCTTCTGCTCATGTGGCCTGTGGAGCCAGCCATGAAATCTCAGAAAAATGGCAGATGGAAACAGGTAAAAGGAAGGGAGATGATGGTCATAGCCATGTCCACCAAAACTCTTGTTTTCAGCTTTATTTCACTACACAGCTGATGCTGTGTCTCCTTCTGGGCTTCTGGGCTTAGAGAGGACTTTTTACTCTTGTGAAGCTCAAGCTGGAGTTAATTGACTACCACAACCTGGTTTTCTGTCTACTCTGCTGTTCAAATCATCCTTGCCTTTCATGAGTCCAAGCTTTAACAAATAACTAGTCCATGAAAAATGGTTTATTGTGGGAGAAAGGAGGAATCCTGTACACTTTGAAGCAATATTTATGCAGAGAGGTGGGATGTGCTCTGAGAGCACTGGAAATTCATCTGTACAGGATGATTCAAGCTCAGGACATGGTTGTAGCCACTAACAGGGAAAATACCAGAATCCAAACTATACCTAGTACCCATTTTGGGGGAGGAAGGTAGGGAATGGAAGGAATTAATGTTTGTCTTCTCCCGTGTTGAAAGGAAGGGCCTGACTGTTTCCCTTCAAGGCAGTGGTTCCTGAGCAGAGCTCACTTTGTAGCCCAAATTGAATTATCTCTTCTTCCTGAAAATGGTGGGATTTGGATGACAGCTCCTATCAACTGCCTAATTCTTGGCATCACTTGAGCTCCATCCTGATGGATTTAAGAACCACAAACCTAATCTCAGTGTTACAGGATCTGCTCTAGGGCAAAGCATCTATGTCTGTGCAACAGTAGGCACCTAAATACCCTTTGTAGGGAGATTTGGGTCCGTGCCAGTAGATTCTGCTAAGAAAGCTGACAACACACACAACACTCTTCACAGGTACAGCATAGCCTCCTCTTCTGCTTGCAGGCATTTCCAATGACCAGTACAGGCAAGAGGCAGAGCCAAAGTTTCACTTGGTGCTCATATCATGTCAGACTGAACCCCTGTGATGGACTCGCTCATGGGGGATTTGTAGAAGTGCAAAGTTTTCTGTATTTGCATTTTCATTTCAGTACTAATTGAAGGGAAGGGATAATACTTGGTCAGCAGAAACAGGAGTTGTCTCCCTGAACACACAGCCAGACAGATCTGATGAGGAGGACACAATATATTTATACAGACCTTTTTCAAAGTGGAACCACACTTTAAATATTGATTTTCACTGGCATGCAAAATGCTGATATCTACAGTCAATTATGTCAGTGCTTTATTATTTTATTTTTAAAATAGATTTTCTACATGACAGGGTAGATCCTTAGTTCTCAGCCAAAAGAACCATCTCAGTAACATGCAATGAACTGTGGGTTTGACTGAAATCCAGCTGGAGCATAAATTTCAAATCCAATTAATTGTAAGCAATATCTTTAAGGCGTTTGAAGAACTGTATCTTGCTTAAAATTTTCTAGTCTGTAATACATATATGTTATATACAATAGTGCATATTTATATATACACACAGGAGACATAGATATATATATATATATATATACACCAGTTACGGTACTGTATACAAAATTTTTGAACTTGAATGAAAACTTTTGTGAGTTTTAGGAAAGTGTAATAGACTGTGCCTGCTCACATGATAAACTCATGATATAGTTATATAGTTCAAGTGTTCTGTACTCCCAGTATTCATCTAATATTTTATAATAACTAGCATAAAACGTCCTACTGTAGGGTTGGATTCAAATGTTCAAACTGGGATAAGTCAGGGGTACCCAAACCCATTCACTTTGAGCTGCTGGTTGTGGTCTCATGTTTTGAATTCTACAGTATCAAAGACAAGACCTGCAGTGACAAAAAATTGACTGTTTTTTCTTTTGCTGAACTAACCCCATACCCCTCTTATCCCATGAGGCAAAAACTGTACATGAAGATTATTCCAGAAATTCTTGCCTCTGATACAGTCAGGCACAGGGACTCCACTGCCATGGGACTGGGTGGGGAACCAAAGGCTCACAGCCATCCAAAATTCTTCTAAACCCTCAGATTTAGGACAGCATTGTGGCCATCACTGAGACTGGCAATGGCAGCATTGCCTTGCTGTGCCTTTAATTTCCTATCCACCAGTCTGGATTTCCAGTGCAATTTAGTTGCCTTTGTACCGAGATAAGCAATTTGTTTTATCTTTGCAATAATGGTTGTCTTGGACTTCCCCAGTAGTCATCCCAAGGGTGATGACACATTCATGTGACATCTGTAACAATGTATGCAAGATTACCTGAGCACAATTTATCGGGGAAGTGGATGAAAAATGCTTTCATTTAACTGATTAACATTTAATTAACATTGTTAATTAACATTGATTTTAACTTTTTCAGCTGAAGTGTTACACTTAACACTGACCTTAACTTTTAAAATCAAAGCTAGGTGCTAAGAAAGCTTGGAGAAAACTATGATTGATATTATGCATTATAATCTAGCTGTGTGAGATCTGTGTTGAAGTTATGGAGTAATGTGCATTGTACCATATAAAAGTCTAATGATAGTTAATGTTAGTTAATTAAGATGAACACTGAATGGTATTACCCTGTCTCATATGGGTATTAACATCATATTAGAGTCTAACAAAATATTATTTTAGTTAAAACCACATATACTGACTGAGTCTAGATTCTCTCTGAAATGAATTCTGAATCGGATTAAACCGCCTTTTTCAAAACCACACGATGCTCCTGGATCTCAACACAGCAAACAAGAAAACAGGGATATAGTCTGATAAAACAAATGGGTCTTCTTTATTGAGTGAAAGTAAAGAGAAAACTTTATACTCATGTTCAGGAATTCTAGGACCACTGAGCAGAGATCTCTACTTTATTGCAGAAAAATGCATTAGATTATTCTGCTCATAAACTTAGAGTGCTCCATTTTCAACTGAAAAGGTTTTCCTTCTGCTTTCTCACATCCTCCCATCCCAAACTCCTCCCAATGAGCCATTAATCCAGAATAACTTTTCACTGAGATACACAACAGCCCTGCTGCAGACCCCAGCACAGCCCCGAGCACCCCCTGAGCACAGAACAATCAGCCTGCTCCTGCCTCGCCCCCCGACCACAACAGGGAAGAAATCAGCATTTAGCTTTTTGTAATCTTGGGTGTGTTTAGCTGCAGGAAGTTACAGCCCCTTGAAGTGGGCTCGAACCACTGGTGGGTTCATTATATACTCCTGAGGCAGGCCAAAAAGGGCCTCTGATCTCTGTCCATTCCCGTGTTGGAGACATCCCTGTGCACAAAAACGTGGGACACAGGTATGTATGGGATTTCTCCCTTCCTTGCACTCAGGAATGTAGTGCAGGGCATCAATTAGAGGTTCATAGTCTCAGGCAAAAAGCAGTATCTAAAGAGAAGAAATATGCAGAAATGCAAGAGTGCATATATCCTTTAAGCACATGAATATACATGTGATATTAAATATGAGAAGGATTTAAAGAGACCGTATTGTACCTTTAATTAGCAGGTGGTGCTTCTTAGCATTGTAAAAGAGATGAGCCCTGTTAAGTGATCTGGAGACGAGCATAATGACTTCAGCACTCGGGTTATGAAGGGCATTTCTATAAAGAGAGGAGTAGTATTAAACAGCCAAACTCTCCATACAGTCATATTTATTCTCCATAGTCTTATCAGCAGAGCCAGGTGGTCACAGGTTGGTTGGTGCAGCTGTGGAAGTAAAGCAAGGACCAAATTTCCCAAATCAAATTTGTGTTGCAAGAGCCTGTGGAAAGAGAGGTGTAAGAGAAGGTAGGTGTGAGAGTGACAGCAGAATTGTGGCTGGAGGAAAAGGGAAAAGCACAGAGCAGCTTCATCAGGTCAGACTGTATTTGGAAAGGAAGTCAAGGTCCATGGATGACAGGCAAACTTTATTCTTTCTGTTTTCCTTCTGAGCCAGTCTCTGTGTCTGATGATTTTTCTTCAGTGCCCTTCACTTTTGTGGCCATTTACTGTCTTTTCTTTCACTCCAAACAATTCAGGGCATGTTACAAATTTTGCTTAAATATCTGGCCAAAAATTAAATTGCCATTACAATTTCAAGAATATTGTTAACTCCAAGATTAACAGGTGTTGTAGGTGGCAGAGAAAACTTCGTTTATCCTTTCACAAAATTGAGAAAACAGAGGTTTATGTCTTGGCAGGAAGGTGGCACCTCCAGCATCCCAAAATCTTTCTGCACACAATGCCATCTACATTTCTCTCACCATGACCATGTGAAGACCACAAGAAGCCTTTTACAGCTTTTTATGGATGTAATAGAGAATTTCAGAAACAGAAGTTGTACCAATTTTGAACATGTTTGTGTCAAGAGAAGCTTCACAATGAGGAAAAGACGACTGATTCTCGAATGAACAAGCATTACAGCAACATCCATATGAGGTCCTGTCAGCTCTTGCCTCCTCAGACTGTCCTTTGGTGTGATTTTTGAATGGCACTGCACAGGACCCAGGTGCTGTGCTACAGAAGATAATATTCTGAGGGTAGCATCTGACCCCTCTGTGAGCTCCAAAGGCAATTGTGTTGGCAACTTTGCATTTGCCTGTGGGGCTCTCTCATAATTAGGCTATTCATGAGCTATGGGGGTTGCTTTCTACTTGTGAATGCTTTTTTTTTTCCTTTGACTTATCTTTGATTCTTAGGAATTTATGCACTTTTATTTGCTTCAGGATCCAGTAATGTACAAATCTGTTTTTAAGATCTGCAATATATGCATTTGCCCCATGGGATGTCTCCCTGAGCCCATATTTGTTTTTGTGTGTAAATATACACAGTGGCTTCACTGCTGCTCACACATCAGAAGGGATCACACTGAGGTGAATGATTACGAATCAAAATTAAAACCACCAATTGGCATTAAAGGTCACATCTTTATTAGAATTATTCCTCCAAATAAAACTAGCTGCACACCAACCTGTCGGGAGGAGGAATGGAGGGTTTCTGTGAGCCTGATCCAATCCCAACCCAACTTACACCAAGTGTGTCATTATCTTGAACAGAGTTTCTTCCAGCTGGTGGTAGAAATACAACTCATCTTCCACAGCCTCACTTCTTCCAAGGGCAGCACAAAGGAAAGAAGATATTAAGGCTCCTGGTCTTAAGGAAACTAGGTTTGTTTTCTTTTTCTTTCTCCTCTCCCTCTATTCTGTTTATAAACAATTTCATTCCTTGCCCCATTGGGTGAAGTTCCATCAGTACACTTGCTGTGGATGGGCTGCATTTCCATGGCAGTCACTCAGTGAAGTGACAGGGTGATGATGCACTGAAGAGAGCAGGGAGAAAAAAACAAATCAGTGGGATTAGTCTGATGAGTTCAAGAGGTTATTTGTGCCAACAAATTAGCAGTAAGGCTTAATCCCCAGGGGCTGCACGTAAACCATGGTAAATGAAATCTAAGATGAAAATATGCATAAGAATTTGAAAAGCAACTGAGCATCAACTTTAAAAAGTGAAGGGAAAGACCAAGTAGAAAAAAAATACGTAGGCCATTCACTGGAGATGTGTAGTAGGAAGCACTGGTGAGCTCTTCACTCAGTGAAGTGTAAGAGTGCAGCACAAGCCCTGCTTCACCTCCAAAGTGACCAGCACTGGCTGCTCCCAGAGACAGGCTGAGGTTGCACAGACCCTTGTGCAGATTATTTATGTTGCAGAAACAGCTTTGTTGAAGTTTATGTACATAATAATCTTTATTAGACCAACAGATGTGGTTATCTGGGTTCTTCTTCAGGGCTCAAACGGAAGCTGCAAACCTGCATGTGTCCAAAAGCAGGTCAATGTTTTTAAAATATACCAATTGATCTAATAAAAGACATTACTTCTCCCAGCAAACCCTTCCTTGAGAACATTTATGGTAGCTCTTATATTCCTGTAACTGAGGGCTTTAAACCATTTTAAAAACATTACACTAGATAGCATCATATCTTCTTTATTTGGAAGTTAATTATTATTTTTTATCATCTTTAAAATGTGAGGAAACACAATTGAATGGACTCTCAACCAAGATAAAATAGGATGTCTGGAGGAGAAATCAGTCCTGGACCTTCTCCTTAGCCACAGCCCTATCTCATATGGAGGGGTAAGCCAAATGTCTCTCCAGAAGGGAGTTTTTCTTTAAGCCTCAGGAGTTAATAGCAGAATGAATGCATTCAAGGGCTATATGATGAATTTGAAACTTTGTCCTCAGCATGGTGAAGTTGAAGTAGCACAAAACTGCCTGTACAGAATGGAGTGAAAGTTTGAGGTGTTCCTGATGTATAATTGCACTTCATTCTTAGATGAGAATTATGATGTTAATTTTAGAGGTTTAAAAAAAGAAGGAAAGTTTAATTATCATACTTAATGGACACATATTATTCAGCGATCTGCAGCTTTTCTAGATGCTCTGTCATTTCTGGCATCTGAAGACAAAATACACTGTCTCTCTCCCAGAGAGACACAGATACACAGGTGTGCATCTCACAAAATGAGATACAGGTACTGGGTTGCAATCTCTTCACATCTGTTTATTGATGGAAGAAACAAAGGGAGGGAAAAAACTGGTTTTTTCAGGATGGTTTAGAATGACTATTCAAGTTGGTTCTCAAAAAAAATATTTGCAAGGCTATCATCTGTTAACTGAGTCTGAGCAAGTGGTTTGGCTTTCAAACAGTTACTCCTTATTGTCTGTCTGAATTCATCTTTCTAACCACAGGGTTCTTAAGTAATGCAATTCCCAAAGCTAAATGCACATACTGAGTGTCTGCAGATCCTCATAATGAAAGTTGCTACCATGTGCAATACCATGTAAACACCTTTCTTCCTCCAGTTTCTAGAAAAATAAAAATGAAGGAGATAAAGTTCCCATTGGTACATTTTAAATGCACGGAATGTGTCAAAAGTCTCCCGAGAAGTCAGGTCTCCTTTATGCCACAGCAATGAAGAAGCAAAATGTGTTTTCTTTCTTTCACTTTGTCAGAATGCAGCGCTAAAGTCTGGGGGTCAGGACTGGTGTCAAATAAACAACTTTACTGTTTTGAATTTTTTAAAGGTTGAAGCTCCAGATAAAACAACTGCCGTTTGCACACAATATGCCCTGTGATCACATGACATGATTGATGATAAGTCAAAACAAATTTTGTTTATTCAGCTTTAAAGTGAATGTGGTGTTCAGATTTTTCTGTGGTTTTGAGTGTTATTAGACAAACAAGGTGCACATATGGGATGTAGTAAAGGTAGAGGCCTGTTTCACCAACAACGTGTTTCCTTTCGGCGCCGCTGCGTCACCCGCGAAGCCACCCTGGGCTGCAGGCGTCTGGCCCTGCGGGGTGACAGCAGTTCTCCCAAAGCCTTGGCTCTGGTTTTGGCTGTCCTGCTCTCCCAGGAGGGCTGTGCACTGGGGAAGGAGGTCTTCTAGGCCTAGAGGACCCAGTAGGTGCAGCAAACATCACGGAAAAGGCAAAATGTTGCTTCTTTTACCGTGGTGCTCTGGCAGGCGCAGCGGTGTTGGAGCATCTGCATGGTGGCGAGTCATCATGTGAAATATACCTTCACCCCCCATCCCTTCACCCCCCATCCCTTCACCCCACATCCCTTCAACCCCACATCCCTTCACCCCCCATCCCTTCAACCCCACATCCCTTCAACCCCACATCCCTTCAACCCCCCATCCCTTCACCCCACATCCCTTCAACCCCACATCCCTTCAACCCCACATCCCTTCACCCCGCATCCCTTCAACCCCACAGCCACTGCTTGCACCAGGAACTGTGCTGTCCTGTTTCCCACAGACCATCTCTCCTCTCCTCCCAGCCTGGATGCTGCCCAGGCACCATTTTGCAGCTCTCCTTTAAATTGAAGTTCTCTTCCAGGAGCTCTTTTCCCCCATGGCTCTGTTTTGCCACCCTTCCTCGTGCTGAGTAGTCTCTTCCTTATAGCAGGGTATAAAATCATGGATTGGAGTGAGTTAATTCAGCTCTTCATTGCCTCCCCTGGGTGGGAGCCAGACCTCGTGGCGGTCAGTGGGACACCCCATGCAATGAGATACCCCAAAGAGTGGCACAGCACTGTTATCTTTCTCCTTGTTGGAATTTGTGTTTGTGTCCTCATTTGTGTGCAAGAGGAGCAGGGAGCAGGCCACGGCACTTTGGATGGGAGGATTTTATTATGGTTTTACTGCTGGGCTAAAATAGCAGGTTGAAAGTATGAAGCGAAAAAATATCGAAGTGCACAGTTATTTCTCTGGTGTCTAAGAAGGCTGTGATATTTGTTTTCCTTAAAAAAATCAACTTTTCCTATGATTATGCTTGAAAATAGGAGTAAGCTAAACTTATATTTTTCAAAGGGGAAATCCAAGGGTTGTTTTTTTTTTTTTTTCTTCTATAGAGTTCAGCTGAAAGCAACAATTGTTTTCAATTTTTCATGCAGGAAATATCATACCAATTCATTGGGAAAATACAAATGAGGTCATTTTTTCGAGAGACTCAAACATTCCCTGGAGAAATATCAGTAATTTCCTAACACCACTATAGTTTATACTTGGCCTTTCTTGAACACATATTTCAAGAGTTCATAGCATAGCCCCCTCCACTGAAACTCTTTCTGTTAGAACAAGATATTTGTTACAAATATTACCACATTTATTAGATTTTACTTTGAAGTCCTACATACAAAACTTATATATTGGGATAGCACAGATAGCAAGCTCCTGAATTATTAATATTTTTAAATTAAATGTTTATTTGCAAAAAGAGTTAATGCTACTTAGAGGGAAAAAAAAGTTGATGCCTAATTTCATCCCACTTAGTGTATTGTAATTATATGATTACCTATAGAAACTTCAGAGTATCGGTTTGCAAAGATCAAAGTTAGTGAAAAGTCAGCATGTAATTAGTTTCTTGCTTTGGAGCATTAGGTAGAATTACTGCAAAGAGGCAAAACTATCATTTTATAGAGACCCTTAGGAGATTTATAATGATGGTAGACAAATATATGCATACAATATCAGTTGGTGTGCTAAAATTTAATTTTAGTGAGGAAATGTGGTTGAAGGTGATCACAATACATGGGGATGTTCTTATTTTAATATTGGTGGATGTTATTATTAGAGAATCATATCAAAAGATATGTCACCAGGGAGAAAATATCATTTATAAATCACTAATGAGTAGCAAACAGTGTTTAGCTTGGAGGTACAAGACATCTTTTCACAATGTGCATTTATGATCAAACACAAAAGATCAACTGGGGGAGAAAAAATGAACAGTAGATCTATATTTTATCTTTTAGTTCTTGGCAACATTTTTGATGGTTAAATGGGGTTACACAATGGACGCACTGAATCACAACCTCTCTATAAAGGCAGAAATAGCCCTCTCTATGTGCAACAAAGAGCTCACATTTTGGCCCCCAAATATTGTTTTCTTTAAGAAAAATTCTTAATAGATGACATCCCAGTTTTAAGATGGTTTGGATTCAATATTTCAAGGTATTCAAATTCCTTGTACCCTTCTATGTCACAAACAGGGACAAAAAATGTATGTTGGGTCCACCTGTGCACATGTGGAAGTTTGGAAGAATTTTATGAGAATTTCGGTGGGTTTTTAATTGAGCCTATTACATGAGAGAAGGTATTTCCAAGACAGAGCCCTCACAACAACATACAACACACCAGGACCTCTTTTTCCATCCACATGACATGGATATGATTTTAGCATGGCATTAAAACATATAAGAAGGACCCTGTGGCTAAACATTTAAGATCTAATGGAATAAATGTGGAGAGAGCTAAAGCAGAAATGTGTAGGTGAGAGATTGTCATGAGACACAGTAAAAGGATTAGAGTCAAAAAAGGAAAAGACAACAGAGAGGCTGAGATAGGAGTTGGGAGAAATATGCATGGAAAGGAAGGAAGAATTTGAGAGCAGATATGGAGTAAGAAATACTTTAGAGTTTCAAAGAACAGAGAAAAGAAAGAAGTGGCCAGCAGTGGCAGCATTTGAAGGTGGCACTTTGTCTTTCTCAAAACATTACTCATTATATTTCCTTAAAAAAAAACCAAACTTGCTGGTTACAAAAATACAATACTGATGAACTAGAGCAAAGAGCTGAGCCATTATCCTAAATTAATGTAGACCCAAAGGTTCGAGGGAGGATGGACTTATGTAAATAATTCAGATATTCATTTTGGTGTCTATAACGGTGATAAATTATTTCAGTATTTCTACTGTATTTGTCCAATACGTATGTACGGTATGATATGAGATTCATCATAAAGTATATAGGACATAAAAAGTTTATTTGTGGATAAAGCAGGGATTTTTACTGTTTTATTTCATGTATATTAATTTGATCTAAATGTCTTGCTCTTTATTCTTTCTCCTTTATTAACATCTCTTTTCATGCCGGAATAAATTATCGCTTGCTGCACTCATATAATAAAATAAGTAAATAGATATCAAGGATTCCAAAATTAAATTCCCCTTCAGAGTAGATCAGAAAGTGAAATATCTCACGTTCGCCTCGTCTTGCAAAACAAAACACAGATTTTGCATCTGCCCCTTTGGGGTTTTTTAAATGGCCCTCAACCAGATCTGGGAAATATCCTTCATATCCTTTCCCAGTCACCCACCTGCACCTATTTCCAGTGTCTGTAGGACAAACCAGTACAGGGAGGACACTCAGCATCCAGCCCCAGCGTGGAACAAAGGGATGCACACCCACCCACACATGGATCAGGCTGCAGCACCATGAGGTTGCTGTCACAGCGAGCGAGGTTCTTAAACCAAGATTAACCTTGAAGCTCAAATGAGATAAAAACAAATAGAAATTTCTCCACAGGAATAAGAGCTTATTATAAAGGAAAGTATTTCATAACTTGCATAACTTTAATTAAGAAAAAAGGCTGGCAGGATATATTCTATCTCAGCAGCCATATGCTTAAATGTGTGCTCAGTGAGGTGCACAGAATGTGTTCACGTCTCATTATTAACTAAGTAGATCTGTGTGTGCAACTTCCTAGAAGTGCTGACAATATCACTCATGCATTTGCATGATGCTCATCCTTTTGCCCATTATGGAGCATCATGTCTGCACCATACTGAGAGAGCTGAGCTGTGCTGGTGTAAACTGAAGCAGATCCTGCAGCAGACCCAAGTGGTTGCAATGGGGTTTCTGAGACAAAAAAAAAAAAAAAAAATAGTAGATGTGGAAGGGGTAAATGAGTGGCTGAAGTGAAAATTGAGAGTTCCATTAGATAAGGAGGCATCTGGGTGGCCTTCTTCCAGTAAATGAAGTTGGCAGGAGAGTTATGATAACAATCCATGGCTTCCAGACAAATTCAGGTCATCTTTCAAAGGGGCACTGGGGTTTTGAGAGGCTTAAGACTGCCCAGGATTCCAGGTGCCCTTTGGAGCTGCAGCTGGGTCAAATGTTGTGAACTGAGTCTGCAGGAGAAGTTATAGAGGATGCCACTGGTGAGAAGTGTGCTGTGGTTTTTATTGAGGAAATCTGCCAAGGTTTCCTCAGTGGCACCATCAGCCTCTGGTTGAACACTGAGACTGACAAAGGCACAAGGAAGTTGTATCTATTACTGAAATTACTCTGCATGTCAGGACCATCTGCTGGAGTCATAGTCCTTGGTCTCTGAAGCAATGAGAAAATATCCAATTTTGAGTGAAGTTGTCTGTACGTGCATTTTGGCATAGAGTATCAGAGGGAAACTGGCCTAGGATTGACCCAACTTGGATTAATGGGTCTCTGGAAAAGGGAAAGGATGGAGGAGGCAGAAGTGACTGGTTTCTCTTTGGATGGATACACTGATTCTGAGTAAACTTGTATGGATCCAAACTGCAGCCAGGCAGAGAGCATGTTTGGAGCTGTGCTTCCATGAGGTCAATGAGCCTCAGCACATCCTCAGACACCTCAGACATCCTCAGACACCAGGCTGCTCGTGGAAGCATCTGATGAGATTTTTTTTCCTGTTAGAAATCAGTGGAGACATAGGTTTGTTCTTGTCTGTATATAATCTGAAACTGCCCCAGTAAATTGTATGATCCATGTAGGGCTTGTAATGGAGGTTTCTTTGTTGATCTAGAGACCTTGCAAATAAAAAGGTGAATAATTATATGTACTCTGTCAATTACCTCACTTTGGATCAGCTGATAGTCTACATATGAATTTGTAATGAATCCAGAATGAATCTTTGGCCTCTGTCTGAGTAAGCAGAGAAACATTACAGCCTGGACTATACTAAAAATTTCTGAGTTCATAGAAAAATTGAAGAGAGGATATTGCATGAGTAATATCTGCTAGAAACTGAAAGATTAGAAGTGGTCCCAAAGTCTTGGACTTCCATTATCACAGTGGTCCCCAGCTCCTGTGATGCCTGGGGCTCAGATACTCCAGCCAGCAGAAAGCACTGGGAGTATCCTCATTACCACTTGTGTGGCAGAAAACTCAATAGCACAGAGGTCTTGATTTTGCCTTTCCATTGAGAATTGGTAAAAAAAACACAACAAATTTTTCTAATAAACATGAAAAAATGAAAGCTGAATGAACACAGCAAACAGGAGACTATGAAACCTTTCTAAGGCAGTTGCTCTACAAGGATGCTGCATTTCCCCAGCTCTTGGAGCTGTATGACTGTTCCTTGTTTAAGATTTTTCCTGGAAAGTTTCATGAAGATGTATCTCATTTAAAATTAGATATCCTTTCAGCAAATCCTTATCTGAAGGATCAAGAAGTAAAAATGTTTGGAGGCAAATAATGCAGCTAAGATATTCATACATTCCTACCGTAACAGAAAGTTCCCTAATCACAACAGCTACATAAAGCTGTTATGTTGTGTCATTTAGGACTGATTGTGGGATCTGGCATTCAGAGTCTGTCACCAGTTTAGAGAAGTCTGTCTCAATCAGTGTCACTGCTGGCCACAGCAGCCTGTGTAGGTCGCTGTCAATCCAGCTGTCTTTGTTTTAAAATGCTGTTTTGTTTGGGGTTTTTTTTGTTTCTCTTTTCTAGGGCAACTACCACATCAGTGTCAGGGTCTGATGCTGCCTCTTACTCAGACATAAGAGAGATTCACACAGGCTGCTCATCAGTGGTTTAGGGTATTTCCTGAGATGAAAGTACCCCTTCCTAACACTCTTTCTCCAGGCTCCTGCAGTGCTCAACAGAAAACGTCTTTGCCAAGTTATCCCGACTGTGAGTCTGAGCAGAGCAGCTGATGGCATATAAAAACCTCACTCATCCTGTATTCTCACCTTGCAAGCAGTAAAGTTAGCCTGTTAATTCACAAAGTTTCAGCTGGTTTTGCTCTTTATTGCACTGTGCTGCAGCAGTGGTGGCAATGCTTCTGGAGGGAGGTGGGAAGACAGGGAGTGCTGCTATCAAATCAGAAATTTAGAAAGGGCTGGGCCTGCTGCTAAAGCTCTTTTGCACATCTGTTGTTTGTGTCCCCTGCCTTTGCAGTGATGCACTGTGTCCCTGAATAGTGGCTGTAGCCTTGGCCAGCTGCTGGATGAGACTTATTTCCAAAGCAAGGGGAGAGCAGGTTATTAGTAAAGCTACTCTGGTGCTTTCACGTTGGAATCACTGCACAGAGCTGTGGATAAGTACTACAACACAACAGGGTGTAGCTGGCAACTTAAATTTGATGTTATGTGTATTTTTCTTCCCCAGCCTGGCACCTTTCCCTCCAATTTAGCTGCAGAACAGAGAGAGCCTTTCCGTGAGGTTGTCTTTGGCTGAGTGTTGAGCCTGGGGTGCAGAGAATTGCAGGCACTTTCATGCTTATGTTTTCTCTGTTGAGTTTGGTCATGCTGTGATAGTATTTGATGGAGGTATGGGTAAGCAGTAGCCATGGGTCACAAAAACCCCCTGTATTTACTGTCAAAAGCAGATCTGGGGACACATTCTGCTTAAAAACAGGACAAAAACTTTGTTGCTGTCATTTACAGGAGACGTTTTTTCTGACCTGCAAGTGATGCCATACGGGCAAGGCGGCTCAGCCCCGGCACTGAGTCTCATCTCTCACATTGGTATTTCCATGCTGCCATTTTGGGCAGAGGAACAAGTTCAGACAAAATAAAAAGTGACCTCTGGCCTTTGCCTTGACCCAGCCCGAGGCGGTGCTTCCCTGCACTGTGAAAGGCTGTCTCAGCTTTATTTCCATGCTCCCCAGTGCCTCCTGGCCTGTCAGGGATGGGAACACCAGTGCCCCAGCACTGTGAGAAAGCTGCTCTTGACCTGAACCTGACCAGAAACAGGAAGTAATAGAAATCTCACAAAAAATAAAAATTAAAAAAATCTTTTCTCCTGAGATCTTCAGCCAGAGGGTCAATTTCTGAACTCTCTTTTTCCCTGGTGTAACCACTGACTTTGTTTACACCAGTGTAATGGAGCACAGCCTTAATTATGGAGGTTCCCCTACAGCTTTGCACAAGAGTCGAGCTTCAGTGTGTGTCCAAACCAAATCTACAGAGCTTTTGAGCTTCTCCCATCCCTAATTATTTGTGGGGTTTGGATATATACCAAGAAATTAGTTCACATCCATCTACAATTTTCTCTTTGTTTGATTGGCTTGAGGGCTGGAATTAAAAAGAGAATTACCTAGAATAATGCCATCTGTATTCCACATAAAGAGAAGCCGACCAGAAGCAACAATGCAATGTTTTTAAAATTGTATGATATGATAATACATAATGACACGCTGCACAAACTGACACATGGTTTCCACGAATACCAGTGAGGTTTCTCTTCAAGGAAAAAGTAATGAAATGGAGCAGATCTCAATCCAACCACAGCAGTACCAACCTGAGCATCCACCAGGGACATAATCAGAAATCACATACTCACTGCTGAGGAGCTATAATTAAACTAGATTTAATTTTAATGGAAATTCTTCCAGAAAAAAAAAATATACCCAAGTTCCCCACCCCCCTCCGCTCTAATGTTGTTCCACTGTTCCGGGCTTTATGGAAATAGTTACAGGAGTCATGTGTTTTGCAACCCCAAATGTTTTCAAAACAAATAGAACATCTTAAAAAATGAAATTAATAAATCTTTTACATTCATACTCAAAAGTCAGTCGTGCTGAGGTTGTGTGGGTTCATCAGCATCAGATGCTTCCTGCCGACTGGTGCCTCCACCCAACACATGTTTTAAATAATAATCAAGTTCAGCCTTTGCAATTATATTTTTGACTTAATGCTGTTGTATGGTAATGGCTCTTTTATCCTACTTTTATCTCTCAACTTTATGTCAGACAGTACTACTCCTATCTAGGGATGTGAAAACCTGATAACTTTAAGAGGATTTATACTGACAAAATGTGCTTTATTAGTTTGGATTTGTTTTATTAGTACCCTGCAGTTTGATTAGGACTAGGAAGCAGTCAGGATATTGTTTGCCCAAGCAGAGAGAAAATAACACCAAGCAGAAAGTTAAATATATATCCATTTATTGGGCTGGTGCTCTCACAAGCACACCAGCTCTTCCTGTGCCTCAGCCCTTCTATTTACAAAGGGCACAGGCCTCTTGGAGATGTAAAACAGAAACCCAGAGCAGATTCTGCAGTGCAAACACACACAGCTCCACAGAGGGATCACCCAGACCACTGAGACCCTTTCTGCAGCCTGGTCCTGTCGCTCCAGTGGGGCTTGAAGGGCCACTGTGCCCAGTGTGGGGCTGCCCCTGGGATAACGCCCCTCTGGGGCCATTCCCCAAATCCTCTACCTCGTTCATGTTCCTCCATGGCCACATCTGGGCACTCTGTGATCAGCCCTTACCCCTTCCCTGCACACCTGGGGAAGGGAAGGCACAGGCTGTGGTGCTGTCCCCATGCTCAGCCCCTTCCTCCTCGGGGGAAGGCTGGGCAGACACAACACCCCACAAAGTGTCCTTGTGTAGAAGTGATGAAGTGCTGCTCAGAAATGCCTTCTCCTTGGGATAAATCAGCTCAGGCTGAGTTAAGTGCTGTTGTGTGTGGCAGTCAAACCAACCAGGTTGAAACCAGGCTGGGTCTTGTGCCACTGCAGCCCTGGGATGGTCCCTCCACCCTGGGTGCTCTGGGGTGCCCCTCAGAGAGGGTGCTTTGGTGGGGAGAGGGGGTCAGGCGTGTTCCTGACATCTCTGACAGCAAGGCTGGCATCTGGAGGACTAAGAAATGTGGCTGAATATATTCCTACATGTGATAGGTGCATGGAAAACCCATTTTTTAATTTTTGGCAGAAAGGAATTGGAATGCAACTGGGCAAGCTACAGACCCATGCTCACCCTGCCAACTTTTGTGATAATAGGAAGCTAGTTACAGTAAACAGTGGTAAATAACACACTCATGAAATCCAGCAGGGAATAAATGATTTGTTCTTATATAGGAAAACAAAAAAGGAGACAGTGCTTTATTTTTTAATACTGTGGTGCTCCACCCACACTGTCTCCAGTATATCCCATAACAATATTGGCTTTTGAGAAAAATGAATATAATGACTGGACTCAGCCTTCTTGCACAGAAGCATGACTAGATAATAAAACAAAGATGCTGGCTTACCAAAAAATTCACATTCAACTCTTTGTGACACATTCATTCACCACTCACTTTCTCCCTTTTTACACATAGAAAGGGTTTGGTGACTGGATTTATTCCTGATTTGTGAGGATGAAAACAGAATGAGCACAATGCTATTTCTATCTGTTCCCAACATATATAGTACATTACTTACAAAATATTTATCTGTGTTTCTTCCCACCCACTACTTTGTTATATTCATCACTGCCTGGGAGGAGAGGTAGAAGATGCAGTAGATATATGAGGACTGGAAAGGATGTTTACTTGAGGGAGACTTGTTGTAAGTTATGAAACAGACTTTAAAAAAAAAACTAGTTTCCTATATTTTTCTGGAAGTAAACAACAAGTTTAGTTATGATAATAGATTATTCCAGTGCCCATAAAGGGTCTGTTGCCTTTTCTACTATGAGCTATTTTTAAACTTAGAAAGCTTTTAGGCTCTCTTACTCAGGAGTTAGCCTGCAACTCTTTCTCATATACCACATGGGCAGGGAGAATAGTTTATTCCCTGCCCCTCAGAAATAGAATTTTACATGTTTGATGTATCCTGTTTCTCCCTGACCAGTCCCAGTTCTCTCCTGCCCCTCATCTCAGCCCTATTTCTGGTCTCTACTGGATTGTTTCCAATCAGCCCTCACTCATTCGAGCACCATGCTGAAGACAGGGTAATGATGCTGAAGCCAAGCTCTCCCCTGAGCATGGCTGGTCTTTTTCTATGGCAGGGTGAATTCTGTCAAAGCTGCCTCATGACCGCTCCCCATAAATCAGAAGAAAGAAGAGAGCAGAATCTGGGCACCACAAGTCCTCAGTCCTGCTCTAGGCAGGGCTAGTGAGTGGCCAGATGCATGGTGAGACCATATCTGGGGACATGGAGCTGGTTTGAATTCAGCAGATCAGCCTTTTCTTGAGGTTAGAGTTATATCTGAGCACTAACGTGGCAGTCTTGAAACAACTCAAAATAGCATTGCAACTGCATTGCAACTTCTACTGCATTGCAAGTAGAAGTCTCTTCTGCTTCTCCTTTTAATTTAGCCACGCTGTTACAGCCGGGGTCTGATCTGCAAACATGTCCTTCCCGTGGGGTCCAGACCACAAAACTGACTGCCTGCCACATTCTCCTGTTGTTTTTCTCCTTGGGTCGCTGTATGAATCCAGTTTATCACATCCAGCCCTGTGTTAAATATGCTCAGTGTCTGAGCAACCTATGAAGTCACAAGCTTCCCATGGAGAGTTTTTCTTCGCTTCATCTGGAACCCAACAACTCATACAAGTGTACACAGCATGGTCCCCAAAAGGTCCTTCCTTGTCACCTCTGGAAAATTTTGCTGCTCCTTGGTTGAGCTTTTTCACACAGAAACATGTGGTGTCTGTGGGGAGGGCAGGTCACGTTGCTGAGCCCCAGGCTCCCACTGTGCTTCTGTCAGTCAGGCAGTGGAAACACTGCAGAGGTATTTCCTCACAGTGCTCTCCTGGGCTCTTCCCAAAAAGCAGGGGAGAAGCCTAGAAGGTGGGGAGGTGATTCTGCTGTGGTGAGCGGGGGTGCTGCCCTTGCTGCTGCAGAGGATACAGTCACTTACTGGAAGAGGAGGTGAAAAGTTGGCTGGAGTTAAGGGAAAAACTCTTTGGGTCGGGGATTTCATCCAGGTCATGTAGACAGTGGATCAAAAGGAGCAGTCAGGACTCTCTGTGCCTCATCATCCACTTGGAGCAAGAGCAGAGCAGGGGAGATGAGGGTGGCTGAGCAGTGCCAGAGAGATCCATGAGTCCCATCTTAGCTGTCTGAGTTCCATCCCATCACAGCAGCATTTCTCAGCACTGTGGTGTGTTCTGGGCATCCTCCCTTCCCTCAGCTCCCATCAGGACCATTCACTGACCCCACAGGTAACTGATCTCCCATTGTATGAGGCACAGGAGACAGAGTAATAAATAAATAAATAATAAATAATTCAGAAATAATCTTTTCTCACATAAAAATCCATGTTCCTGGGGAAAAGTACACAAAGCCAAGGCCAGGAATAATCTGTTCAATTCCAGCAAAAGCTCCAATTCCCCTCTTCTTTTGTGTAAGTCACAGACTCCCTTTTCTCCTCCCATAACAATCTCATGCATAATAAAAACAGGGCTTCCTCTGAAAATCTTTTGTTTTCCAAAAATATGAAGAGTTCCAGGGAGAGTCTCCAAGATCAATTTGCTATCTGATTCCAAACAGAGCTGAACAAAATCTCTGGTTTTCTCCACTGCCAAATATTTGTGGTGACATGCAGGATCTGCCCCTAATGTCAGCAGGAATATCAACAAAACATTTCCAGCATGTTTTCACAAATTTGCCATCAGTTCCCAGGCCATTTGGTGAAACTCTACAGACGTCATGAGTTGACTTTGTTAAAACCATCCATGCAGTTTTAAAGAAAATAGCATCTGATGACTTCCCACCACCTTTCTTGTCTTTTTACAGACTCTCAAAATACTATGTGATTCCTTCAAAATGTTCAAATAATCACTCCTGCTTTGATTATAAACAAAGAAGACTTTAATTTGTCTCTTCAGCCAAATTCAGGAAAATCAGATCCCACTGCTCAGTTGGAGAGGGAAAGACAAACAAATGTAATGAAGCCAGGCAGCTGAAAAAAAAAAAAAAAAAGCAGCACTGATTAATGAAGAAAAACAACTCCCATTGTATTTTTTTTTCAATCCCACTTGTCCTTTTCCCAGCAGCACAAACACAAGGCAAAAGTGAAAGTGCAACTGCTTGTCTCCTGTGCTCCTTCCTTGCCACAGCACCTGCCTGGGGTGGTGGAGCCATGCTTGGACCCTCT
Organism: Prinia subflava; assembly: GCF_021018805.1. Lineage (NCBI taxonomy): Eukaryota > Metazoa > Chordata > Aves > Passeriformes > Cisticolidae > Prinia > Prinia subflava. The sequence continues at coordinate 4,133,141 of NC_086260.1, read as the reverse complement.
CCCCTTGGAGGTGGGTGCCCCTGCAGCCTGGGTGGTGCCACTGCCTCCAATCTATCCTTTCCAAGGCAACAGCAACTGCTGCTGCTGCATTTCAGGTGATGCTCAGACCAGCTGATGCCCTTTGCCCTCTCCTGCCCTTGGGAAAACGCACTCTGCATCTCCTTCCTAAATGTGCTAGGAGGTGACATCAATTGGAATTGGGTGCTGGAGTAATTCAGCTGCTCCCAGTCCTAGGAGAGACTGAGCAGGGACACCATCCCCTCCTCCCCAGCTCTGTCCCTGGTCCCAGTGTGTGTGACTTGCCCACAATGTGCTCAGCAGCTTCCCCAAGGGTGCTCTCTGGCAATCATAGAATCCTAGAACTGTTTGGGTTGGCAAGGACCTGAAAGATCATCTTATTCCAACCTGCCATGGGCAGGGATGCCACTCAGTAGATCAGATTTTTCAGTGCCCCATCCAACCTGGTCCTGGACACTTCCAGGCGCGAGGCAACCACAGCTTCTCTGGGCAACAGAAAAGCTCTTGTGATTTCAGGAATGTTTTCAGGGTGGGATTTTATCATTTCAAGGTATCTTTCTATGGCCAGAGACTCCTATTTGTAACCAATTTTTAATGGTTTTGCTGCCACAAGTGGTCCAGCCTCTTACAGACTTCAGTTTAAGGGACATGTAGGAAGTTTACAGATCCCCTCATGATTTCAAATATCACTTACATCACTCCAGAAGACACCAGGTCCATAAGAGATAATGTAAACCTCTTCCTTGCTGCAGTTTCTCTTGAGATACAGCTGAATGCTGCAGACACATTACTGTGACTTGAATGCATATAATAGGTATTTGTGCATGCAAATGGCCGGTTATATGTGAGCAAGTAATTACCTGATTTGCATGCCCAGACATGGTAATTCAAATGTAAATTAGCTGTGCAGTTGCAGATATACTTTGCATGTATAGTTGCCTATTTATAAAAATATGTATATTTTTTGTCCAGCCACAAGGGCCTTTTACCCCTGCTCCAAATGAGACATAAGTGGGCATTAAGTGGCACAGGCTCACATCTGCCCAGGGGTGAATGTCATCAGTCTGAATATATTTGTGAGGGCTGCTCTGCCCAAACTGGAGCCCAACTTTATTTATAGAAAACATCAGCCACAAAGGGTTTCTGTCTGACGCCCACCAAAATCAATGCAAGTCTTTCTGATGACTTCAATGGGCTTTGAATCAGGCCCAGATGGAGCAAAGATATTTCTTAAATTATTTTTAATGGAGGAAGTGTCGTGTACAAATATGTGAATAGATTAGTAGGGAGATCTGCAGGTCTCTGTAAAGAGGTGCTGATTATACAGCTGCATGTGGCTTTAAAGTTCCCTTATCAAAACCTGTGAAATTATTTTGATGATGCAGAAATCAATAAAATATTTACTTAGAGGAACATTTTGCACCTGCATTTGCAAACTTCAAAACCAAAGTAACACATGAACCACAATTATATTTTCTGAAGTTAGTAATGATGTGTTTTTCTCTATGACACTATTGGTATATGCAAATAATTACTTTTTTTTTCCTTTTTGATAGAATTTCATTATTTGCATTGCTACTAGTGGTTCACCAATAAAGGCGAACATCACATTAGGATTCATGACAGTTTTCACATTGTATTATCAATATGTGGAAATAATTGTCTGCTCCGGGATTAAATTACATTATTGTGTATCTTTTTCATGCCTAATAAATAATGATGGATGGCTTTTATTTTCATCACCACCTGCAACCATTTAGTCACCCCTTGATTGTTGAAGATAAAATAATAAAAAGCAAGAGTTACGTTGCAAGCAAAAGAATGCAGTCAAAACAGTTGCATGCCTCGTGTCTCTGTCTACATTTTTCCAGTCCCTAAAGAGTAATAGTTGGTGTTCTGGGAAGGTTGGCAACCTGCAAACTGGCAAACAGTTCTCATAAATTGGGCAAGCGGGAAAAATGTGGAAAACCTTTTTTTTCTCGTAAAACAATAATTATTTCTTAGCGCATGATTCTTAATCTGAAAATTAGGTTTTTGTTCTGCTGTGCAAATCAGTTACATGCAATTAGAATGCAAAGCAGAGGCACATTCTCAGTGTTTAGCCCTTTTAAATAGAAATGAAAACAGCCTGCAAATTGTTCCAAAGTTGAAAATGCATGCTAGGTAATTTTGAAATTCAAAGAAATAAAGCCATGTGTAATAAAAAGCCCACTCTACCTCATTACATTTTTTTTAATTGCCAATTGTGAAGCTATATAATAAAAATAGATGTTGCATATTTTGAAAAACTGTGAGGCTCTTTGCCAGTGCTGACATATTTATACCCAGGCACACGGATCCACATGTGCACACACAGAGTCCCAGCTCATGTCACTTTTTACATGATCATTTTTTCTACTAGGTCAAGTGTAATCTTGAAATTGTTAGAACTCCTACCTGCACATTCTGATCCAGAAACTCTTTAAAGCTGAAAACAAATGGAGTTGACATTTTTAGTTAAAGCTTACATTAGCTATTGTCACAAGTCTTTAATCACACTCACCCTCTTCAGATATCCGGTATTGTTAGCTTGGGCTGCCCTGCGTGGTCTGCCATAGGAGCCTTTTAAAAATAGCACAGCAATATTTAGAATGGAAAGTTATTGCTGGATAATTTCATTAACTGCCAGTGTATCAAACTGAGCTCAAGAACGAAGTTGTCCTCTTTTTTTTATTTTTTTTAACAAAATATTCAGTTCTGAGTCAAAGGTTTGTTCTCTGTGTGCAGTTTCACATGCTTGGCTCTATTATCTTTAAATCACGAGATGACAATCTTCTCAGGCATACCAGAGAGTCAACCAAAATCCAACAGTAATAGATAATCCTATCAAATGTCAAGATACTGAGGAGAAGCGGTTTGAAAAATAGGCCAACAGTCCATTACTTGATTTACCTTGAGAGGATGTTAACATTTCTGTAGCCTGCCTTCAACAGGGTATACTTGCTCTGTGTTGCTAAATTGTTTAAAAGCATGTTTCGAGCATTTAGAACTATTTCTGGTTTTGTATTTAAATATGTACTTTGAATTTTGCTTCATTTACCAGCAGTGCTGCCTAACTGGGGAGGTCCCAGCTGGCTGGAAGTGAGCAAATGTGACACCCTTTTAAAGGAAGGGTCAGAAGGAGTCAGGTCTGTTTAATATCTTTATTGATGATGTGGATGAGGGGGTTGGGGGCACCCTCAGTCAGCTGGCAGATGACACCATGTTGGGTGGGGGGTATTGATCTGCTGGAGGGCAGGAAGGGTCTGCAGAGGGATCTGAACAGGCTGGGTCAATTGGCCAACGCTAATTGTAGGAGGTTTGGCAGTGCTGGGTGAATGGCTGGACTTGATGATATAAAAGGTCTTTTCCAACCAAAACTATTCTGTGATTCTATATAAGTAGAAAGTGCTGTTTAAAACAAATGCTTTTCCTTCAGGGACAAAAACCCACTGCTGGTTGATGTAGTCTTCTTCCTCAGACACAAAACACCAACAAAATAATCCATTTATTGGCCCGAATTTATGAAAGAAATTATCAATTAACTTTACTAATAGGTGAAGAGTGGAATTTCTTGGGGTGGCCCCTCTCTTGAATTATGGAAGTGCCTCGACCACAGAAAATTATCCTCAGAAATCATAAGCAGGGACTCAAAGGGCAGTCTTGAGTGCTGATGTGCTTGGACTGCTCATATGGCACCATTCCACACACCTTGAACACATCAGCCCTTGCTCACAGCACAGTTCTAAATATTAAAGCTCCTCTTGGAGAGAGATGCTGTGCAGAAAGTCCCTGAAAAACTATGGCTGTGTCAAACAGAAGAAACTCTACTGGGGAAATTCCCCCAAACTTGAATTGGTGAAAAAGAGGCTGTCCTGGGAAAACTTCCCATCAGGATTGCTGGAGCACTGGAAGTTCAAACAGAGGATCCTCTGCTGACACCTTTCCTTCCCCGTTTTCCTCAGCCGTAGCACTGCCAACCCCACCTACAGAAAGCAAAGGAAAGGGAGAAATCAGGGTCAGAAACAACACCTTCCATGATAGCATTCCCATTAGCTGCAGCAGTTGCAATGCAGGAGACATTATTCCTTTGACATATTTGCAGTCCTTTTACAGTCAGTCACTGTAAAGCAGCCACATTTTTCCTGCCTGGCACTTTTGGTTAAAAACCACATCTTGTTACCCACTCACACACACACACACAGGAGCAAAGGGCTGACTACAGCTGAGGCTTTTCCCTCTCCTGCCCAGACAGATGCTCCCTGGGACAGGATGAAATCCTGCACCCCCAGAGCTGGAGCTGCAGGGCTGACACCAGTGCCAAGCTGCAGGCAGCTGCATGACTGCGCTTTTCAGAGTTTTACTGCCCTCTCCAAAAAAATCATTCAATTCCTAGTGATAAATAAACACTCTCCAAGTTCTGCCTGCAGCTGGAGGCAATCACTATCTTTCTCATCTCTGTACTCCATCCATGCCTCCATCAATAGAGAGGTAATTTTCAGACTCAGTTCATTAACACCGAGCTGTTGATGGAGCTGTAAACACTCCACCCTGCTGTCGTTTCAAGCCTGTTACCAACTATTCTTTTCTGTTTAGCTGACCTGCCGTGGTATTTAAGATGAAAAATATTTGTTTTAAATTCACAGCAGTTGCTCTGGTCTCTGAAAAGGGCTGAAGCTGGTTCTGACATCCAAAAGCACAGCAGAGCTGAAAGGGAAGCAAACTTTTTGGCCAGAGCACTGCAGAGAGGGTGGGATGTGTGGCAGCTTGGGACACCATGACACAAAGGCAATGCCATGTTTGTCTTCAAGTGAGGGTTCCTGCTTGTAAAACATACACACACATCACATAAACAGGCATCGAGATAAGGAATTCACAAGAAAGCAGAAGGAAAAGGGTTTAGCCAGCAGATATCTCCCAGAGAGGAGAGGGGACACCGTGCCACCTGCACACAGCAGATACAAAATCCTACCACACAGGCAGGTTTGGGAGTGCTTGGTATCTCAATGGATGGCTTGGACTGTGGTGTAACTGGTGCAAGAAGGATGAAATGAGCACATGCCATGGCCCAGCCTGATTTTTGAACTGCTGAAGAAGGACGTTGGTGGTGGGCAAAGACACCCTGGGGCATTTCCCTCTGTCCCACAGTTCATCAGGACATTTTGACCCAGGTGTCAGCGTATGTCAGGCCATGGTTTGCAGACTGGCTGTTCACAAGCTCAGCAAGAGCCAAGTGAGGAGATAGCACCCACCCACAATGAGCCAAATTAGTCCCTAGGGATAGATTATTTCAGTAAACAGATTGACCAGGCTGAACAGGAGATTATGTCTCTTCTCTCATCAGTGTTGTCAATTCCTTCACACCAAGGTTGGCAGAGCCACTCATGCTGGAGTCAGGGGAATGGTTACAGAGAGCAATGGTTCCAGAACTGCAGTCCCCATGTTTTTGAAGGCTCTGTCGTGGTCATGATGTATATATAATTCAGTATGAAATTCTCATACTTTACAGGCACAAATGTATCTGCATGCTGAGGTGCAGCAAGTGGCAGAAACATCCCCAGAACACTGTAAAAAATCCACGCTCCTGCTTCTGAGAGAGGATGTGCTGCCTGGCCCAAAGGAGGCTCTCAAACATCTCTGCACTCAAGGAACCAGCCACCAAGCTTTTTTGACAATTTTACATGGTACACAAGAGGGAACTCTGCCTTGGGCAGGTAAGGCTTGAAGTTTTAATTCTATTTTTCATCCTCTTGGCTTTGACTTGATTAAAATCAACCCAAGGTGGAAGGGCCAAGGGATATTCACCCCTGCAGATATGGAACAGATACCTGGCCCTGGCAATGTCTCCCCCTGCAGCTGTGTGCACCAGACCCATCAAGCAAGAAAACAGCAGTAATGGCCACACAGCCTCAGTGATGTTGGGAAGTAGATGTCTCCAAAAGGGCAAGAATATGGCTCAGGGATCTTGTAATTCAGGGTGAACTGAATCTGCAGAGTTTATGAAAATGGCTATCATCCACATTTTGTTTTCTTTATAAACATTTGCAGAGTGTCAGTAGCCAATCTAAATGTCTCAGCAGACAAGTACATACTGTACTTTGCCTCTTTTTTTCTGGAGTGCTGGAGAAAACATGTGAGCTGGAGCCAGCAGATGTGCTCTCCATGGGTCTCAAGGGCAAACTCCTTCAAACTGAGAATGGTCTTCATGTCCTTTCCAAACTGATTTTGTGCTCTTTTTATTACATCTTCAGAGGTTCAACAAACCATTCCTGCTACCCATCATTTCTTTGCCAGCCAGCTCAGGAGGGTTCCTGACCATGAGGCACAGCCTGGCTCCCAAGGTGTCCAACAACATCTTGGAATGAATCGTGCATGGGTCCAGGAAGGATTTGGGAACAAGCTCTTCTTTGCAGGGCTATTGCCCACTTTGCTTTCCATTGATGTTTTCCTCTTTTAGTTAAGGATCATCCTGTCTGCAGAGAGGGCAGTGTGTGTGTGGAGGTAGTGGCAGCTCTGGCTGCAGGGCTGTGCAGGTTCAGCTGTGAGAGTGCAGGCAGCTCCTACAACAGCCTCGTTATTGGAAGGTGAGCCTAACAAACCTGCTGTCAGATGATCTCTTGTCTCTTTAAAGCAAAGGTAAAGGATCTAAGGAAGCTCTTTCTTGCTCATTCTTTGGACAGAGGCATTTAGATCGAGTGCCGCGGCTCTCCCTCACTACAAAGACTACAAAGGTATTTTTATCTTAATTAGAAAGTTTTGCTGCCCTACTTTCTGGCGAGCCCTTGTCCAGGCAGCCTGTCATCTCAGCCATCATCCAGGCCCCTCAGAACCAGACCAGCTGGTTGCAAAGCAGCCTTGGCACGGCGCTACCCAAGGGCTCCCGCGCTCCGGACTGAGTGGGAGCATCAGCCTTCAGAGACCAGTTTGAGAAGGTCCTCGGCTGACACGAAGAGACCAGAGCCAAGCCCTGTGCCTCCCCTCGAGGCTTTGTCACCCTGCCACATGGAGGGACAGGCTCTCTCCCCACTCTGTCAGCATATGCCAGCCAAGGCCCCGCCGCTGGTTTCTCCAGGCTAGCACAGGCAGAGCAGCCCGATTCATTGTGACAGAGCAGTTAAGTAAGTGGCACAGATTTCACATGTCAGCCCTCGCCTGCCTTATCCCAGAGCTATCCCACAGCAAGTGACTGGTGAGGAGCTCCAGCAGCCTGCACAGGCAGTACTTAGTGCTTCAGAGCATGTGCTGTTAAACTAAGTGTTGTGCTGCTCTGTTTTGCACTGCCTGCATCCACACTCGAAGGACTTCACATGCATGCAAACCTGGAGACAGGCTGGAACAAGCTTCCCAAAGTGTGGTATTCTGCAAAAGCTTAAATATATTTGTGCACACTGATCTTCATATCTGTCAGGGGTAATTACATTTCAATTTTCCACAGTAACGTAGTTGGATTTTTAATTTTTTTTAATAAAAGGAAAAACCTATCTTTCTCTTTGTCATGCCTTAGCCCTGCTTTCTGGAGTAGTTATGAAAACAAAATTGTCAGCAGAGTTTCCTTAGCATCGCAACTGGGAAAGTGTCAAGGCTTCAGTAGTTTGGTAAATATCTTTATTTAGCTGACTCCTGCTGTTGTGATATTTTTCAGACCCTGAAGGCACTGGTAAGTCTTAACACCCCTGACCAGCCTCACCTGGTGCCTCCACCCACTCCAGCAGGCCTGGGAGCCCATTTAAGCTCAGCCAGGGAAATTTGCTCCTTTTTGTGGGCTGAGCTAGAGGATGCTGGTCTTCAGCTGAGTGATGGACCCGCTCCCCCTGACCTTGCACTGACTTCCAGCTTGACCTCCCTGTGCTGCTGCCTCATGAGCTGGCCCCCATCTGCAGATCTGCCTGCTCCTCTCACTCAGGTACTGGAGAAAGGAGCTGTGACTCCTGGGGGACCCCATCCCACCATGGCAGTGGGGCATGGTGCTCCTGTTGGAGTTTCTCCTGCAGGGAGAGTGCAGAGCTCACTGCTCCCTGACAATATCCAGCAATCCCTGTGGCCCCACTCTGCCCCTGGGAGGGATGAGGTGCTGTTGCTCTCATTTTGCATACAGGGGAAGTGAGGCACAGTTCTCATGGGTGTGCCACTGGAGCTGGAGACGTGAGAGGGAAAGAATTAGAAGAAATGACTCATGGCAACTCCCTTGCACCAGTGGTAGTGGTGCAACTGGTTCTGGCTTCTGGATACAGTTAAACCAAACATCTCACAAGTGCCAGTTGCTGTGTTGTTTACGGTAAGTGGGATTAGGTAAATAAAGCAACTGCAAAGACTTCCAGTAAAAATGAAAGGTCAGGCTGCATGACAGAGTAGTAAAAGGATGTTTGTGTTGCCAGTGTCTCAAAGCTTCTGGGCATTCAGCTTCCAAAACAATAGTTCTCACTGTGTTACCTTGCTAAAAGAGCAGATATGAAGGCAGGATGCATCACATACACAGCTGATGGAAATAAGGTTTTCTGTTGATGATACTGTAATATCCATGCTATAGGAATGGATGCTGGACTGTGTTAGCCAAAGCTAAGCAACTGCTAGATCACATTATTATCAATGGATAAGTCAAAAAAAAAAAAAAAAAAAAAAAAAGATGAGACCAACTTTTGCCTCAGAGCTCACTCCCAGCCACAAATGATGTGATGTGCACAGTGGGTGCCAGCATGATCACACCCCCATGAGGCCCTGGTTTTCCACCTCTACACTGTTCTTAAAATCAGTCCATCAGCCCAAAATCTTCTACCAATCAGATACTGAAGTCCCTGAGTGTTGCTGTATTCCCTGATGTAGTTTGTTGAAGACATCCCTTCCTTTTTCTTTTCTGGGACACTGGCAGAGGACATGGAGAGGTACCACTGTGGTTTCCCTGCTGTGCTGTTGCAGGGACACAGGGCTGGACAAGTGCTTGGTCTCAGTTAGGATGGTTTGGGGAGTTTGGTGCTGTTCTACAGGTACTCTCAGTAAATCCACAAACCAGTCCTGGTAGTTAAAGTATCAGACTGATCATTTTTGGAGGAATGCATTTTTATGTGATGATATGATGTGAAATCCCTGTTCCATGCAGTCCCCATGTCCACCTTGAGAACAGATACTTTCAAATTTACTGACAGGCTCTTATATCTTCTTTCATCCAACTTTTTTTCCCTCCTCTATGAGAGGAGGAAAATGCTGCTCTTATAAAGTTACTGAGAAACCTGAGTATTTCTGGTGCTTCTAACATCTCAGCATAGGATATCTTAGAATTGAGGCAAAACATGGCCCAAAGGATGTTCATTTGTGCCTGATGCTATGGATAGGAAGCCTAGGGGAATCTTTGAATCCTGTGTACCAGGATTATTTCTTTTGCTTCAATAGATTTGGGGGTTTTGTGGACATAAACATTCTTTTTTTGTGTAAGGTTGTACTTCCACCAACTTTTCAAATATGATTTACTGGTAGGTACTGACAAATATCCTGATTTCACTAAGAAGTGACAAAAACTGCATCCAGGATTTCCTCTGAGATTTTCCTGTGCACATTTCTTATTTTCTTCCTTGTTAATGGATTTAAGCAGGAGTGCCAAGAAAGATCTTGCTGATATCATGTGGTTCCAACTCAAAAGGTTCAGAGGCATCTTAAAAGTTTGTTGTTCTTCAGATTAGGACTTCCATTTGTTGGACTCTGCTCAAGTCAGTAAAAGTATTTTCCTTTGCAAAAGAACATAAGCTCTTATTTTGACAGATGCAAAAGCTTTCTCAGCCTTCAGGCTTTCCTATTGTAAAGCCCAATTGCATTAGGTAAATTAGGAGAGCTAAAAGAAAATAAGTATCAAATTTTAAAGAAGTACAAAGCAGAACAAAAGAATAAATTGTTACTTTGCATTAGTTAATATTTAAGGAGCACATCTCAGGCAAGGCAAAGCCATAATTGACACCAAAGCAGAATCTCCCTTAAACTTTTTAGTGAAGAAATTAATGGAAGTCTTGTGCTTTTCTGAAATGTTTGTGTTTTGGTTGTGTTAATATTCTTTCCATGGTGGTGTCTACGTGAGAACTGGAGATAAAATAAGACAGATGTACTGACCATGGTTACCAAGGGAGCAGTTTCCTTAGCAATGGCAAAGCAGTTGTCAAAGCAGTCAATGTTCCCTCTCTCTCTCACATGACTTGTTTTTACTAGTTTGCATAGCTTGGTTACACAAACAGCTCATCATAAACCTCTCCCAAATTTCCAGGCACAGGCAAACAAGGCCTAGGTGGGTCATTCATCAGAGGATCCCAACCTGGGTTCAGTTTATTTTCTACCTGAACCTCTTCTTCCTCATCATTTTTCATAAAACATTTGCCATCTAAAGAGCATGAAAGTCATCCAAATGGAAACATAGTCACAGAGTGCCCATTCAGATAAAAAGATATGGAGGTGGGTGAGTAGCATAAAATTGCCACCTGTCCAAAGCACCAGTCCCTTCCTGTTAAGGATAAAGATGGCAGCTAAAATCATCCCTATAAATAGGTCTTGTAACGGGCTCCATGAAATGGTTATTACCTGGGAATGGACAGCAGTGTGATCCCATCTTCCTCGTTGAGGCAGAGGAGTGGATTATGCTGCACTATAACACTCACCACTCTCTGTGGGTGCTTCTGGTGGTGGCCATAAGTGTGTGAGGTCCCCGGGCCACATCCAGAATGGCCCAGCTGAGGCCATTACCCTGCAGGCAGCCACCTCCACCCTCTCCACACCCTCACTCTCAGAGCACATCAGGGACAGCAAGTGACATCAGGGCAGAAGTGAGGTGGGCTTATGCTGCTGGATGGAAGGTATCAGCTCTGAAAGAATGGTTCCTCTCATAAACTGCTTGGAAAACTCTGCTATGTGTAGCTCTAGGCACAGTGACCACCAAAGCCAAAGTTATTCAACCTGAATAGAATACCAAAAACATCAAGGCAATGACGAAACTCTTTCCCATTCTGTATTCAAGTTAAGCAGTTCATTTTAATCAAAATGTGATTAAAAGTGTTGTGTCTGTAACCCAGTAATGCAGAGACAGATCTGTGCTGTAGTGCTGGCTGCAAGAGGTGCAGGATTCTGGTAACTGGTGTTAGGGAACAAGTGTTTGCCTGCCTCTGTTTCCAAACAAGGGCTAAACTGTTTCATAGCAAAGATATCTAAATTCCTGTATGAAAACTTTTCCAGGGAATTCCTAGTTGCAGGCTATCAAGGGGCACTTTTAAAGTCATAAATGCTTCTGTGAAAAGCAATAATAATATAACCCAGTACAATCAACTGGTGTGTCACATACAGAGAAAACACTGACTAGACCACTTCTGGATTAATTCTGGGTTGAAAAATGCCTTCTTCATGTCACTGCTATGATCTGCCATTTAAAAACATCTGTTATCAATTAGCACCTGAGAATTTTCCAATAATTCAGCTACTCTGTGTGTATTCTTTTTCAACCCACAGCTAAACCTCCTTCATACTCATTTTCCAACACATCCTTATTTACTGCCTGCAACAAGTATGGATTTCTGTTCAGGTTGACTGGAATTCAATCAGACACTGATGAAGGGAAGGAAAAGTGTGGGGTGTGTGCACACGGAGCAGCTGAATGCTGCTGCTGCCCTGCTCACAGCTCGGTGCCATGGGGTAGGTTACAGCTACATCTGTGCTCCTCCTTGAGGCTTTCACTCCATGACTGCAACGCTCATGCTGCACTGCTGCAGGCAGAGTTAGGAGTTTTCTCAGGCTTTGTTTACAAATACTTCTAGCAGGAATCTGACACCTTGGACAGGAAGGCAGGGAGCAAGCTGGGAATGCAGGATCAGGTAGAAGTGATGCTGGCCTCTGATGTGACTCGTGTGTCCTTGCTTACAGCTCCTGGGCATGGAGGGGGAGCAGGGAGAGGGTTAGGAGCACTGTGACATCTATGAATGCTGTAAGCAAAATCTGCCTCTCATCTGCTCTATTAGGGAAAGGGAGGAAAAAGGCTGTGGCATGTTTCTTAGTTATTTCCTCTATTCCACATCAAGGCAGTTTTAGATTCAGAGAATCTCACAGCCCTTTATCTCAATAAATTTACACAATCCTTGTGAAAATCCATATTTTTGTGTCAAGAAACATAGGGACAAAACAGGAGGGAAAGGTAAAAGCTACAAGAAATGAAATCATGTTCAAAAATCAGACACTTCTTCCTTGAAGGAAGCTCTTTTTTTCTGCTGTGCACAAAATATAAATGTGCACCTTGCTTTTAAGTTTTTGGGAATGGGAGAAGGAAAGCTCCATGAGGGAAGAGTGAGCAGTGGCAGCCATCCAGCTGATGGAAGAAGACAGCAACAGGAAAGGCCTGAGATTGCTTCTGCAAAGAGGAAGTTTGCAGTTTTACTTGTAGGAGGAGCACACCCTGAGGCCAACCACAGCTCTGAGTCACGTCAAAATCCCATAGCATGTGTGGCCACACTTCCATCCCCTCCACAGCCCTTTTACCTCAAACCTCAAAGACAAGCTGATGAAAAGTTAGAGGTGTGAGTCACCTGGGTGTGCAGTTTTGCCAGGACAGGGCTTGGTCCCCATGTCCCAGCCCCAACCCTGCCAGTCCCTAACTCAGCAACCACCCTGCAGGGACCCCCAATTACCAAAGTGGCAGCAATGCAGTTCACTTGCCTCTGGCTGAGCTGATTTTTTACCTTTACAGTCCCAACCACCTGCTGTGCATTTGATGTAACTTTTCAATTAACATTCCCTGAGGATTTGTAGCTTTCCCTGTGCTCTGCAGCCCCAGCCATTCCCACACCCAGCGCTCCTGGGCCGTGCAAACCTCCTGCACAAACACATCAGGCACAGATTTAACAGCACCCACCTAAATCCCTCTGGTTAGGGGCGTGTAAACATGCCTGGAAAGGCTGTGCAGAAGAGAGGCCTAAATGCAAGAGCAAAGTGTTATTGAATGTGACTAGTGCCACTCACACAGACAGGCACAGGATTCCAGCCCAGCAAATGAAGGTGGATACGATAACTGCACCAGGCAGGAGCAGAAGCAAAGCTGTCCTTCTCGATATCAGGGGACCACAAACAGTCCAGGAGCAGAGTAAGTTTTGCT